>NC_050104.1:103727969-104030999 GCF_902167145.1 Zea mays | reverse complement strand
ATTTCAAAAACTTAGTGTTTTCCAAAAGTATTTATCAATTGGTATTCTATTGTGTTCAAAAAGAAGAAAGTAGTATTTCAAAAATAATATATCAAAACCCTCTTGAACACTAAGAGGTGGATCTCCTGTAGGGGGAGTTTTGTTTAGTCAAAGGAAAAGCATTTGAAACAGGGGGAGAAAATTTCAAATCTTGAAACTGCTTTGCTAACTCTTATTCATTTACCTTTGACTGTTTGCAAAAGAACTTTGAAAAAGATTTACAAAAGAGTTTGCAAAAACAAAACATGTGGTGCAAGCGTGGTCCAAAATGTTATATAATAAAGAAACAATCCATGCATATCTTGTAAGTATTTATATTGGCTCAATTCCAAGCAACCTTTACACTCATATTATGCAAACTAGTTCAATTATGCACTTCTATATTTGCTTTGGTTTGTGTTGGCATCAATCACCAAAAAGGGGGAGATTGAAAGGGAATTAGGGTTACACCTAGTTCATATATAATTTTGGTGGTTGAATTGCCCAACACAAATCTTTGGACTAACTAGTTTGCCCAAGTGTATAGATTATACAGGTGTAAAAGGTTCACTCTCAGCCAATAAAAAGACCAAGTTTTGGATTCAACAAAGGAGCAAAGGGGCAACCGAAGGCACCCCTGGTCTGGCGCACCGGACTGTCCGGTGTGCCACCGGACATGTCCGGTGCACCAGGGGGACTCAGACTCAAACTCTCCACCTTCGGGAATTGCCGGAGGCGACTCGGCTATAATTCACCGGACTGTCCGGTGTACACCGGACAGTGTCCGGTGCGCCAAGGGAAGTCGGCCTCAGGAACTCGCCAGCTTCGGGAAACTCCAACGGCTAGTCCACTATAAACCACCGGACTGTCCGGTGTGCACCGGACTGTCCGGTGCGACTCCGGTGCAACGGCTATCTCCGCGCCAACGGCTCTCTGCCGCGCAATAAATGCGCGCTCTGCGCGCGCAGATGGCAGGCGTGCCCATACTGGCACACCGGACAAGGAACAGTACCTGTCCAGTGTGCACCGGACACCCAGGCGGGCCCACAAGTCAGAAGCTCCAACGGTCAGAATCCAACGGCAGTGATGACGTGGCAGGGGGCACCGGACTGTCCGGTGTGCACCGGACTGTCCGGTGCGCCATCGAGCAGGCAGCCTCCCAACGGCCACTTTTGGTGGTTGGGGCTATAAATACCCCAACCACCCCACCATTCATTGCATCCAAGTTTTCCCACTTCTCAACCACTTACAAGAGCTAGGCATTCAATTCTAGACACATACAAAGAGATCAAATCCTCTCTAATTCCACACAAGGCTTTAGTGATTAGCGAGAGAGATTTGCCGTGTTCTTTTGAGCTCTTGCGCTTGGATTGCTTCTTTTCTTTCTCACTTGCTCTTGTGATCAACACTCAATTGTAATCAAGGCAAGAGGCACCAATTGTGTGGTGGCCCTTGCGGGGAAGTTTTGTTCCCGGCTTTAATTTGAGAAGAGAAGCTCACTCGGTCTGAGGGACCGTTTGAGAGAGGGAAGGGTTGAAAGAGACCCGGCCTTTGTGGCCTCCTCAACGGGGAGTAGGTTTGAAAGAACCGAACCTCGGTAAAACAAATCCGTGTGTCACACACTTCGTTATTCGCTTGCGATTTGTTTTGCGCCCTCTCTCGCGGACTCGTTTATACTTCTAACGCTAACCCGGCTTGTAGTTGTGTTTATATTTATAAATTTCAGTTTCACCCTATTCACCCCCCCCCCTCTAGGCGACTATCAGGCGGCCACCTCTACACCGACGACTCGCCAGCAGTGGCGACCACCTCAGCACGTACGCCACTGCGAAAAGGTCCTTGCCCCCGTCTTCCTATGGGGGGCGACAATGAGGCCATTAAAGCTGAAAGGGAATTAAGCTTACACCTATTTCCTAAATGATTTTGGTGGTTGAATAGCCCAACACAAATAATTGGACTAACTAGTTTGCTTTAGTCTATAAGTAATTCAGGTGCCAAAGGTTCACACTTAGCCAATAAAAAGACCAAGAAATGGGTTCAACAAAGAGAGCAAGGGATAACCGAAGGCAGCCCTGGTCTGGCGCACCGGACTGTCCGGTGTGCCACCGGACAGTGTCCGGTGCACCAGGGGACTTCACGCTGAACTTCTCACCTTCGGGAAAATCCAGAGGTGCTCCGCTATAATTCACCGGACTGTTCGGTGTATACCGGACAGTGTCCGGTGCTCCAAGGAAGAGCGTCTCTGGAACTCGCCAGCTTCGGGAATTCGCTCCGCTATAATTCACCGGACATGTCTGGTGTGCACCGGACTGTCCGGTGAGCCAGTGGAGCAATGGCTACTTCGCGCCAACGGTCACCTGCAGAAACATTAAATGCGCGCCAGAGCGCGCAGAAGTCAAGCACGCACGAAGTGGCACACCGGACACTCTACAGTGCATGTCCGGTGTGCCACCGGACATCCAGGCGGACCCAGCAGTCAGAGCTCCAACGGTCGGAACCCAACGGCCTAGTGACGTGGCTGGCGCACCGGACTCTCCGGTGCGCCATACGACAGCAGCCTCCACCAAACGACTAGTTTGGTGGTTGGGGTTATAAATAACCCCAACCACCCCACATTCAAGTCATCCAAGTTTTCACACTTCCAACCACTTACAAGAGCTAGACATTCAATACAAGACACACCCAAGTGATTAAATCCTCTCCCAATTCCACAAAAGCTTTAGTGACTAGTGAGAGTGATTTGTCGTGTTCTTTTGAGCTCTTGCGCTTGGATTGCTTTCTTCTTTCTCATTCTTTCTTGTGATCAATACTCAATTGTAACCAAGGCAAGAGACACCAATTGTGTGGTGGTCCTTGCGGGGAAGTTTTGTTCCCGGTTGATTTGAGAAGAGAAAAGCTCACTCGGTCCGAGGGACCGTTTGAGAGAGAGAGAAGGGGTTGAAAAAGACCCGGCCTTTGTGGCCTCCTCAACGGGGAGTAGGTTTGCGAGAACCGAACCTCGGTAAAACAAATCCATGTGTCACACTCTTTTATTCGCTTGCGATTTGTTTTACACCCTCTCTTGCGGACTCGATTATATTTCTAACACTAACCCGGCTTGTAGTTGTGATTAATTTTGTAAATTTCAGTTTCGCCCTATTTACCCCCCTCTAGGCAACTTTCAATTGGTATCAGAGCTCGGTGCTTCATTAGAGCCTAACCGCTCGAAGTGATGTCGGGAGAACACGCCAAGAAGGAGATGGAGACCGGCGACAAGCCCGCTACAAGCCACGGGAAAGCTTCATCGGAAGAGTCCCGCAAAAAGGGAAAGGGGAAGGAGAAGAAAGCCTCTTCCCACAAGTCGCATCGGAGTAGGGACAAGAAAAAGAAGATGAGAAAGGTGGTCTACTACGAGACCGACACCTCATCACCATCTACCTCCGGCTCCGACGCGCCCTCCGTAACTTCTAAGCGCCATGAGCGCAAGAAGTTTAGTAAGATTCCCTTACATTATCCTCGCACTTCTAGACATACTCCATTACTTTCCGTTCCATTAGGCAAACCGCCAACCTTTGACGGTGAAGATTATGCTAGGTGGAGTGATTTAATGAAATTTCATCTAACCTCACTCCACAAAAGTATATGGAATGTTGTTGAGTTTGGAGCACAGGTACCATCCGTAGGGGATGAGGATTATGATGAGGACGAGGTGGCCCAAATCGAGCACTTCAACTCCCAAGCCACAACTATACTCCTCGCCTCTCTAAGTAGGGAGGAGTACAACAAGGTGCAAGGATTAAAGAGCGTCAAGGAAGTTTGGGACGTGCTCAAGACCGCGCACGAGGGTGATGAACTCACCAAGATCACCAAGCGGGAAACGATCGAGGGGGAGCTCGGTCGCTTCCGTCTTCGCCAAGGGGAGGAGCCACAAGATATGTACAATCGGCTCAAAACCTTGGTGAACCAAGTGCGCAACCTCGGGAGCAAGAAATGGGATGACCACGAGGTGGTTAAGGTTATTCTAAGATCACTTATTTTCCTTAACCCTACTCAAGTACAATTAATTCGTGGTAATCCTAGATACACACTAATGACTCCCGAGGAAGTAATCGGGAATTTTGTGAGCTTTGAGTTTATGATCAAGGGCTCATGAAAGATCAACGAGCTTGACGGTCCCTCCACGTCCGAAGCACAACCGGTAGCATTTAAGGCGATGGAGGAGAAGAAGGAGGAGACTACACCAAGTAGAACACCCATCGACGCCTCCAAGCTCGACAATGAGGAAATGGCGCTCGTCATCAAGAGCTTCCGCCAAATCCTCAAGCAAAGGAGGGGGAAAGATTACAAGCCCCGCTCCAAGAAGGTTTGCTACAAGTGTGGTAAGACCAGTCACTTTATTGCAAAATGTCCTATTTCTAGTGACAGTGACAGGGGCGACGACAAGAAGGGGAGAAGAAAGGAGAAGAAGAGATACTACAAGAAGAAGGGTGGCGATGCCCATGTTTGTCGCGAGTGGGACTCCAACGAAAGCTCTAGCGACTCCTCCGACGACGAGGACGCCGCCAACGTCGCCGTCACCAAGGGACTTCTCTTCCCTAACGTCGGCCACAAGTGCCTCATGGCAAAGGACGGCAAAAAGAAAAAGGTTAAATCCAAATCCTCCACTAGATATGAGTCTTCTAGCGATGATAATGCTAGTGATGAGGAAGATAATTTGCGTACTCTTTTTGCCAACTTAAACATGCAACAAAAAGAGAAATTAAATGAATTAATTAGTGCCATCCATGAGAAGGATGATCTCTTAGACTCCCAAGAGGACTTCTTAATCAAGGAAAACAAAAGGCATGTTAAAGGTAAAAATGCTTATGCTCTAGAAGTTGAAAAATGTGAAAAATTATCTAGTGAACTAAGCACTTGCCATGAGACTATAGACAACCTTAGAAATGAGAATGCTAATTTGTTAGCTAAGGTTGATTCTATTACTTGTAATGTTTCAATTCCCAATCTTAGAAATGATAATGATGATTTGCTTGCTAAGATTGAAGAATTGAACATTTCTCTTGCTAGCCTTAGAGATGAAAATGAAAAATTGCTGGCTAAGGCTAAAGATTTTGATGTTTGCAATGCTACCATTTCCGACCTTAGAAGTAAAAATGATATATTGCATGCTAAGGTTGTAGAATTAAAATCTTGCAAACCATCTACATCTACCGTTGAGCACACTTCTATTTGTACTAGATGTAGATATGTTGATATTAATGCTATTCATGATCACATGGCTTTACTTGAACAACAAAATGATCATATAGCAAAATTAAATGCAAAAATTGCCGAGCATGAACTTGAAAATGAAAATTTTAAATTTTCTCGTAGTATGCTTTATAATGGGAGACGCCCTGGCATCAAGGATGGCATTGGCTTCCAAAAGGGGGACAATGTCAAACTTAATGCCCCTCCTAAGAAATTATCTAATTTTGTTAAGGGCAAGGCTCCCATGCCTTAGGATAACGAGGGTTACATTTTGTACCCTGCTGGCTATCCTGAGAGCAAAATTAGGAGAATTCATTCTAGGAAGTCTCACTCTGGCCCTAACCATGCTTTTATGTATAAGGGTGAGACATCTAGTTCTAGGCAACCAACCCGTGCTAAGTTGCCTAAGAAGAAAACTCCTAGTGTTTCAAATGATCATGACATTTCATTTAAAACTTTTGATGCATCATATGTCTTAACTAACAAATCCGGCAAGGTAGTTGCCAAATATGTTGGGGGCAAGCACAAGGGGTCAAAGACTTGTGTTTGGGTACCCAAAGTTCTTGTATCTAATGCCAAAGGACCCAAAACCATTTGGGTACCTAAAGTCAAGAACTAAACATATTTTGTAGGTTTATGCATCCGGGGGCTCAAGTTGGATCATCGACAGCGGGTGCACAAACCACATGATAGGGGAGAAGAAGATGTTCTCCTCCTATGAGAAAAACCAAGATCCCCAACGAGCTATCACATTCGGGGATGGAAATCAAGGTTTGGTCAAAGGATTGGGTAAAATTGCTATATCTCCTGACCATTCTATTTCCAATGTTTTTCTTGTAGATTCATTAGATTACAATTTGCTTTCCGTCTCTCAATTATGTCAAATGGGCTACAACTGTCTGTTCACTGATGTAGGTGTCACTGTCTTTAGAAGAAGTGATGACTCAATAGCATTTAAGGGAGTGTTAGAGGGTCAGCTATACTTGGTAGATTTTGATAGAGCTGAACTCGACACTTGCTTAATTGCTAAGACTAACATGGGTTGGCTCTGGCACCGCCGACTAGCCCATGTTGGGATGAAGAATCTTCATAAGCTTCTAAAGGGAGAGCACATTTTAGGTTTAACCAATGTTCATTTTGAGAAAGACAGGGTTTGTAGCGCATGCCAAGCAGGGAAGCAAGTTGGTGCCCATCATCCACATAAGAACATCATGACGACTGACAGGCCACTGGAGCTCCTACACATGGATCTATTCGGCCCGATCGCTTACATAAGCATCGGCGGGAGTAAGTACTGTCTAGTTATTGTGGATGATTATTCTCACTTCACTTGGGTATTCTTTTTGCAGGAAAAATCTCATACCCAAGAGACCTTAAAGGGATTCTTGAGACGAGCTCAAAACGAGTTCGGCTTAAGGATCAAGAAAATAAGAAGTGACAACGGGACGAAGTTCAAGAACTCTCAAATTGAAGGCTTCCTTGAGGAGGAGGGCATCAAGCATGAGTTCTCTTCTCCCTACATGCCACAACAAAATGGTGTAGTGGAGTGGAAGAATCGAACTCTATTGGACATGGCAAGAACCATGCTTGATGAGTACAAGACTTCGGATCGGTTTTGGGCCGAGGCGGTCAACACCGCTTGCTATGCCATCAACCGGTTATATCTACACCGAATCCTCAAGAAGACATCATACGAACTCCTAACCGGTTAAAAGCCCAATATTTCATATTTTAGAGTCTTTGGTAGCAAATGTTTTATTCTAGTTAAAAGAGGTAGAAAATCTAAATTTGCTCCTAAGACTGTAGAAGGCTTTTTACTAGGATATGATTCAAACACAAGGGCATATAGAGTCTTTAACAAGTCCACTGGACAAGTTGAAGTTTCTTGTGACGTTGTGTTTGATGAGACTAACGGCTCTCAAGTAGAGCAAGTTGATCTTGATGAGATAGGTGATGAAGAGGCTCCGTGCATCGCGCTAAGGAACATGTCCATTGGGATGTGTTTCCTAAAGAATCTGAAGAGCCTCCAAATGCACAAGATCAACCATCCTCCTCCACGCAAGAACCCCCACCGACTCAAAATGAGGATGAGGCTCAAGTTGATGAAGGAGAAGATCAAGCAAATAAGCCACCTCAAGATGACGGCAATGATCAAGGGGGAGATGTGCATGATCAAGACAAGGAGGATGAAGAACAAAAGCCGCCACACCCAAGAGTCCACCAAGCAATCCAACGAGATCACCCCGTCGACACCATCCTCGGCGACATTCATAAGGGGGTAACCACTAGATCTCGTGTTGCACATTTTTGTGAGCATTACTCTTTTGTTTCCTCTATTGAGCCACACAGGGTAGAGGAAGCACTTCAAGATTCGGATTGGGTGGTGGCGATGCAAGAGGAGCTCAACAACTTCACTAGGAATGAGGTATGGCATTTGGTTCCATGTCCTAATCAAAATGTAGTAGGAACCAAGTGGGTCTTCCGCAACAAGCAAGATGAGCATGGTGTGGTGACAAGGAACAAAGCCCGACTTGTGGCCAAAGGATACTCCCAAGTCGAAGGTTTGGATTTCGGTGAAACCTATGCACCCGTAGCTAGGCTTGAGTCAATTCGCATATTATTAGCCTATGCTACTTACCATGGCTTCAAGCTTTATCAAATGGACGTGAAGAGTGCCTTCCTCAATGGACCAATCAAAGAAGAGGTCTATGTTGAGCAACCTCCTGGCTTTGAAGATAGTGAGTACCCTAACCATGTCTATAAACTCTCTAAGGCGCTTTATGGGCTCAAGCAAGCCCCAAGAGCATGGTATGAATGCCTTAGAGATTTCCTTATCACTAATGGATTCAAAGTCGGAAAAGCCGATCCTACACTCTTCACTAAAACTCTTGAAAATGACTTGTTTGCATGTCAAATTTATGTTGATGATATTATATTTGGATCTACTAACGAGTCTACATGTGAAGAATTTAGTAGGATCATGACACAAAAATTCGAGATGTCTATGATGGGGGAGTTGAAGTACTTCTTAGGATTTCAAGTGAAGCAACTCCAAGAGGGCACCTTCCTAAGCCAAACGAAGTATACTCAAGATATCCTAAACAATTTTGGGATGAAGGATGCCAAACCCATCAAGACACCCATGGGAACCAATGGGCATCTCGACCTCGACACGGAAGGTAAGTCCGTGGATCAAAAGGTATACCAGTCGATGATAGGTTCCTTACTCTATTTATGTGCATCTCGACCGGATATTATGCTTTCCGTATGCATGTGTGCAAGATTCCAAGCCGACCCTAAGGAAGCTCACCTTACGGCCGTAAAACGAATCTTGAGATATTTAGTTTATACTCCTAAGTTTGGGCTTTGGTATCCCAGGGGATCCACATTCGATTTAATTGGTTATTCGGATGCCGATTGGGCAGGGTGTAAAATCAATAGAAAGAGCACATCGGGGACTTGCCAGTTCTTGGGAAGATCCTTGGTGTCTTGGGCTTCAAAGAAGCAAAATTCCGTAGCTCTTTCTACCGCCGAAGCCGAGTACATTGCCGCAGGACATTGTTGCGCGCAACTACTTTGGATGAGGCAAACCCTTAGGGACTATGGTTACAAATTAACCAAAGTTCCTCTTCTATGTGATAATGAGAGTGCAATCCGCATGGCGGATAATCCCATTGAACATAGCCGCACTAAACACATAGCCATTCGGTATCATTTTCTAAGGGATCACCAACAAAAGGGAGATATCGAGATTTCATATATTAACATTAAAGATCAATTAGCCGATATCTTTACCAAGCCACTAGATGAACAAACTTTTAACAAACTTAGGCATGAGCTAAATATTCTTGATTCTAGGAACTTCTTTTGTTAATTTGCACACATAGCTCATTCATATACCCTTGATCTTGTCTCTTTCATATGCTATGACTAATGTGTTTTCAAGTCTATTTAAAACCAAGTCATAGGTGTATTGAAAGGAAATTGGAGTCTTCGGCGAAGACAAAGGCTTCCACTCCGTAACTCATCCTTCGCCATCGCTCCGGGCAACTCTCCATCTTCTGGGGAGAGAGCCTAAGTACAAAGCAAAAGGACTCCGTCTTTGGTATAATCTTCACTCATTTATTTACGACCAAAGGGGGAGAAAGTAATTCTAAGGGCTCTAATGACTCCGTTTTTGGCGATTCATGCCAAAGGGGGAGAGAGTATTAGCCCAAAGCAAAAGGACCGCACCACCACCTAATTTACAAAAAAAAGGGTTTTTCAATTGGCAATTTCAATTTGGTATCTTATTGTGTTCAAAAGGGAAAGAAATTAGTATTTTCAAAAGTGATATCTTAAAACCCTCTTGAACACTAAGAGGAGGAATTTATTGAGAGGGAGTTTTGTTTAGTCAAAGGAAAAGCATTTGAAACAGGGGGAGGAAATTTCAAATCTTGAGAATGCTTTGCAAAAATCTTATTCATTTACCTTTGACTATTTGCAAAAGAACTTTGAAAAGGATTTACAAAAGAATTTGCAAAAACAAAACATGTGGTGCAAGCGTGGTCCAAAATGTTAAAAATAGAAGAAACAATCCATGCATATCTTATAAGTATTCATATTGGCTCAATTCCAAGCAACCTTTGCACTTACATTATGCAAACAAGTTCAATTATGCACTTCTGTACTTGCTTTGGTTTGTGTTAGCATCAATCACCAAAAAGGGGGAGATTGAAAGGGAATTAAGCTTACACCTATTTCCTAAATGATTTTGGTGGTTGAATAGCCCAACACAAATAATTGGACTAACTAGTTTGCTTTAGTCTATAAGTAATTCAGGTGCCAAAGGTTCACACTTAGCCAATAAAAAGACCAAGTAATGGGTTCAACAAAGAGAGCAAGGGATAACCGAAGGCAGCCCTGGTCTAGCGCACCGGACTGTCCGGTGTGCCACCGGACAGTGTCCGGTGCACCAGGGGACTTCACGCTGAACTTCTCACCTTCGGGAAAATCCAGAGGCGCTCCGCTATAATTCACCGGACTGTCTGGTGCTCCAAGGAAGAGCGTCTCTGGAACTCGCCAGCTTTGGGAATTCGCTCTGCTATAATTCACCGGACATGTCCGGTGTGCACCGGACTGTCCGGTGAGCCAGCGGAGCAACGACTACTTCGCGCCAACGGTCACCTGCAGAAGCATTAAATGCGCGTCAGAGCGCGCAGAAGTCAAGCACGCGCGAAGTGGCACACCGGACACTCTACAGTGCATGTCCGGTGTGCCACCGGACATCCAGGCGGACCCAACAGTCAGAGCTCCAACGGCCGGAACCCAACGGCCTGGTGACGTGGCTGGCGCACCGGACTGTCCGGTGCGCCATACGACAGCAGCCTCCACCAAACGGCTAGTTTGGTGGTTGGGGTTATAAATACCCCCAACCACCCCACATTCAAGTCATCCAAGTTTTCACACTTCCAACCACTTACAAGAGCTAGACATTCAATACAAGACACACCCAAGTGATTAAATCCTCTCCCAATTCCACAAAAGCTTTAGTGACTAGTGAGAGTGATTTATCGTGTTCTTTTGAGCTCTTGCGCTTGGATTGCTTTCTTCTTTCTCATTCTTTCTTGTGATCAATAATCAATTGTAACCAAGGCAAGAGACACCAATTGTGTAGTGGTCCTTGCGGGGAAGTTTTGTTCCCAGTTGATTTGAGAAGAGAAAAGCTCACTCGGTCCGAGGGACCGTTTGAGAGAGGGAAGGGGTTGAAAAAGACCCGGCCTTTGTGGCCTCCTCAACGGGGAGTAGGTTTGCGAGAACCGAACCTCGGTAAAACAAATCCACGTGTCACACTCTTTTATTCGCTTGCGATTTGTTTTACACCCTCTCTTGCGGACTCGATTATATTTCTAACACTAACCCGGCTTGTAGTTGTGATTAATTTTGTAAATTTCAGTTTCGCCCTATTCACCCCCCTCTAGGCAACTTTCAAAAGCCAAAGAGTCGGAGGCCCAGCGGCAGGTGGCACTGACGGTCTCGCCAGCGGAGGCAACCACCTCTGCAGTGGGGAGCCTCACCAGCGGCGGCGACCACCTCAGCACCGACGACAGCGGCCACCTGCGCACCAGTGCCGTACTGGCGAATGGCGGCCGCCCCAGCGCGCGCGAAGAGGTCCTCGCTCCCGTCCTCACTACGGGAGTGAGGACAAGACCATCCAAGAACGTGGACATTGCCCCCGCGGCGTACGACGTCTTGTACAACCCCTCGGTGCGGCCGGTGGCACGGGAGAAGACGTGGATGTGGCCGACCTGCGCACGACGCGACCATCGCTCGTGCGATGGACGGACAGCTACGCCCCGACCAAGCAGCAGGAGGCAGCGCCGGAGGCGGCACCAAAGCCATCCAGGCCGAGGAGCCAGACACGCGGCAGCTGACAGCGCCTGAAGCCAGCCGACCCCACGTAGCCGAAGTTCACCTCCTCCGCAAGGCTGTTGAACGCCCTTCTCCCTCGACCCCCGAATGCTGGAGGAAGAAGCAGGTTGCCAGCCCATGCGGAAGGCAGGACCCCAACTCAGCTCGCCTTCCGCCCCAGCGAGGATGATGAACATCCTTGAAGCTGAGGGCAGGGGGGAGGCCGCAGCTCGGCTCGCTTCTCTCCACCACAAGGCTGGTAGTCATCCTTGCAGATGACCACCGACCGGAGGATGCAACCGGGCTACATGATGAAAGTCCTTGAAGCCGAACGATGACGGAAGAGCGCCAATCCCCACGGGGTTGCGCTTCTCTAACAGCAGCAAGAAGAAAACAAGATCGGCAGCACCACCACGAGCGCGAGCTCTTCGGTGGTCAGATCGCCAGAGGGGGCGGCCCTGACGCGGATCCCTCCAGAGAACACCGGTGCACCCCATCTGGAGGCCCGGAAGGCGGAAAGGCGCGATGAATGCAAGAGGAGCGTGGCATGGCTACTGCCCGGGAGATCGATCCCTTTTTAAAGGCAGATCTCCCCACTCGCACCCCAAAGCGTCACGGGCAAAGTCTCCCCCGACGTGCACCAGGGTTCCTACCCTAAGACACGGGGGCCAGACCCCACATGTCATACAGACTGGCCCGAAGAACGAAGAAGACGGACCACCGCACAAGGAGCGTGCAACTGCCCTATGGTTATGCGCCACTTCATTTTCGGGGCAACCAGCGGTCAGGAAGGCGAACCACCACGCAAGGAGCATACAACCACCCCGCAGTTAAGCACCCCTTCATCTTCACTGTAACCAGCGGACAAAAAGGCGAACCACCACACAAGAAGCGTACAACCGCCCTGCGGTTGTGCGCCCCCTCAGCTTCGCTGCAACCGGTGGTCCAACATGGGGGCCCAGGCCCACATGTCATGCAACCGGCGTGTCGGTTACTGGGTGCAAAAAAATCGCGCCGCCGCTCGCGCCAATGACACGTCTTCTCGGGGCCATCGCGGAAGACTGAAAAGATAAGTTTTCAGAACCAGTGCACCGACTCGAGGCATCGCGCGCATGGCCCAACAGTGACATTAAGTACGAAGGTCACGGGCCAGTCAGCCGAGGGAATAGGCGTAGCAGTCGGCATGACCCTAAGCGGGCCGACAGTAATTGCGCCAACGGGCGCGCAGGAGCAGCAGGCCAGCCGCTAATCTGACTCTGGCCCCACCTGCAGGCTCGCATCCTCCCCTGAGGCGGGCCCGGGGGCCACTGTCGGTACCCTAAATCAGGGGTACCCTCTTCTACAGTATGAAGACACTGCACCCATACGACACCTCCAAGCCACATGGAGAATGGCACCCAACCCTACCACATGGGCAGGTCTAAGGACAGCACATGGCGCGGAAAGGTAATACATCCCAGGATGCGTTGTTGGGTGCGGACCTCCACAGAGGGACACCGGACCCTGTACGTACAAGTCCGGAGCTCCCAAGAGGGCATGTCGGGTCCCTCGGGTGAGCCCCAGGTCCCTCCGAGTAAGGTTTGGGCCTTAGCAAGGTCCTGGGACAAGGAGGACCCCGGCATGAGTAGGGGTCCGGTGCCGGCACGTGTCCAGGCCTTACCCTATGCTTCCCGCTCAAGCAGAAACCCGTTGCTGCCGCGTGGCTTGTGGCCCGCGACATAAGCCAACGGGCCAAGTGTAATGTAAGGCCCATAAAGCCGTGCTGCCTCTGCATTT
This sequence comes from Zea mays, assembly GCF_902167145.1. Taxonomy (NCBI): domain Eukaryota; kingdom Viridiplantae; phylum Streptophyta; class Magnoliopsida; order Poales; family Poaceae; genus Zea; species Zea mays. The sequence continues at coordinate 104,017,586 of NC_050104.1, read as the reverse complement.
ATTGCGGAGAGGACGCGATGCCTGCCACCTCGCTGACGGGCGACGTGCCCTCTCAGCATTTAATGCGTCCTGTCCAATCCGCTGGCAGACGGCGTCAGGGTCATCCAGCAGACGGCGCGCCAGACCAGTCTGTTGACAAACAACACTGTACTCATCATCCCTTCTACAAGAAGCTTCCCCTGCACGCCGGGGATACACAGATCTCGGATGTCAGGGCACAAGAAGATTACTCCAGCAGCAAACATTTGTAACCCCAAGTGTTATATTCTTTATGTTCCTGGGCCCACATGTCGGGGCCCAGTACCTTTGTGCATGCCCCCCTTCAGCAGTAAAAGGGGAGGCATGCGACGTTACAAACAGATCCAATCTTAGGCTCACTCAGACACTCACAAGTTCATACAAGCTCTCAAGCAATACATCACATAGTGGAGTAGGGTGTTACGCTCCGGCGGTCCGAACCACTCTAAATCCTTGTGTGTTCTTGTGTTCCTCCCATTTTCCAACTAACAAGCAAAACGCCTAGGCCCCTCCTCATCTTAGGATTTAGGGAGGGTGCACTCCGCCACCTGGCCGGAGATTTCCTCTCCGACAAACCTTAACATGCATCTTGTTTTCTTTAATTAGGAAGTCCTCTTGGCTATCCAAGAGTTCATCCTTCTCATGAATAGCACTTATTAACTCATTTAATTTTTCCTTTTGTTGCATGTTAAGGATGGCAAAAAGAGCAAGCAAGTTATCCTCATTATCACTAGAGTTATCCTCATCACTAGATGTTGCATATTTAGTGGAGGCTCTAGATTTTACATTCTTTTTGCCATCCCTTGCCATGAGGCACTTGTGGCCGACGTTGGGGAAGAGAAGACCCTTGTTGACGGTGATGTTTGCGGCGTCCTCGTCGGTGGAGCTCTCATCGGAGTCCCACTCCCGGCAAACATGGGCATCGCCGCCCTTCTTCTTGTAGTATCTCTTCTTTTCTCTTCTCTTTCCCTAATTGTCGTCGCCCCTGTCACTATCACTAGATAATGGACATTTAGCAATGAAATGATCGGGCTTACCACACTTGTAACACACCTTCTTGGAATGGGGCTTGTAATCTCTCCCCTTCCTTTGCTTGAGGATTTGGCGAAAGCTTTTAATGATTAAAGCCATCTCCTCATTGTCGAGCTTGGAGGCGTCGATGGGGAGCCTACTTGATGTAGACTCTTCTTTCTTCTCCTCTTTTGCTTTGAAGGCAACGGGTTGCACCTCGGGTGTGGAGGTGGCACCTCGCTCGATTATTTGTTTGGAGCCTTTGATCATGAGTTCAAAGCTCACAAACTTTCCTATCACTTCCTCGGGAGACATTAGTTTATATCTTGGATCACCACGAATTAATTGAACTTGAGTAGGATTAAGAAAAACGAGTGATCTAAGAATAACCTTGACCATCTCATGGTCATCCCATTTAGTGCTCCCAAGGTTGCGCACTTGGTTCACCAAGGTCTTGAGCCAGTTGTACATGGCTTGTGGCTCCTCTCCTTGGTTGAGCATAAATCGACCGAGCCCCCCATCGATCATTTCTCGCTTGGTGATCTTGGTCACCTCATCTCCTTCGTGCACGGTCTTGAGTACGTCCCAAATCTCCTTGGCACTCTTCAACCCTTGCACCTTATTATACTCCTCTCGACTTAGAGAGGCGAGGAGTATAGTAGTGGCTTAGGAGTTGAAGTGACGGATTTGGGCTACCTCGTCTGAGTCATAGCATTCATCCCCCACGGATGGTTCCTGCGCACCAAATTCAACAATGTCCCAAATACTAGCGTGGAGTGAGGTTAGATGGTGCCTCATTTTATCACTCCACATACAATAATCTTCACCGTCAAAAACCGGTGGTTTGCCTAGTGGGACGGAAAGTAACGGAGTGCGTTTGGAAATGCGAGGATAGCGTAAGGGGATCTTACTAAACTTCTTGCGCTCATGGCGCTTAGAAGTGATGGACGGTGTGTCGGAGCCGGAGGTGGAAGGCGACGAAGAATCGGTCTCGTAGTAGACTACTTTCTTCATTTTCTTCTTCTTGTCACCACTCCAGTGCGACTTGACATGGAGAGGTGATTCCTCCCTCTTCTTGTTGCCGGACTCTCCTGATGGAGCTTTCCTGTGGCTTGTTGTGGGCTTCTCGCCGGTCACCATCTCCTTCTTAGTGTGAGCTCCCGACATCACTTCGAGCGGTTAGGCTCTAATGAAGTACCGGGTTCTGATACCAATTGAAAGTCGCCTAGAGGGGGTGAATAGGCAAATCTGAAATTTATAGAGTTTAAACCCAACTACAAGCCGGGGTTAGCGTTAGAAATATAATCGAGTCCAAAAGAGAGGGCGAAAACGAATCACAAGCAAATATGAGCGAATGACATGGTGATTTGTTTTACCGAGGTTTGGTTCTTGCAAACCTACTCCCCGTTGAGGTGGTCACAAAGACCGGGTCTCTTTCAACCCTTTCCCTCTCTCAAACGGTCACCTTGACCGAGTGATCTTTTCTCTTTAATCAAACGGGACACTTAGTCCACTACAAGGACCACCACAACTTGGTGTCTCTTGCTTTGATTACAAGTGAGTTGAGAACAAGAATTGGGGAAGAAGAAAAGCGATCCAAGCGCAAGAGCTCAAAAGAACACGGCAAAACTCTCTCTTCTAGTCACTATTGCTTTGAGTGGAATTGGGACTTGGAGAGATTTTGATTCACTCTATTTGTGTCTTGTATTGAATGCACTACCTCTTGTATTGAATGTGTTGGCTGAAAACTTGGATGCCTTGAAGTGTTGGTGGTTGGGGGTATTTATAGCCTCAACCACCAAAGTGGCCGTTGGGGAAGGCTGCTGTCGAAGGGCGCACCGGACAGTCCGGTGCGCCAGCCACGTCACCCAACCGTTAGGGTTCGATCGTTGGAGCTTCTGACATGTGGGCCACTGGACAGTCACTGTTCACTGTCAGTCCGCACTGTTCACTGTTCACTTTTGCAGTCGACCGTTGGCGCTGTAGTCGTTACTCTACTTGGCACAACGGACAGTCTGGTGCTACACCGGACAGTCCGGTGAATTATAGCGGAGGGCAATTCCAGAAACCCGAAGGTGGCAAGTTCGGAGTGGATCTCCCTGGTGCACCGGACACTATTCGGTGGTGCACCGGAAACTGTCCGGTGCGCCAGACCAGGGCAGCCTTCGGTTGTCTTTTGCTCTTTTTATTTGAACCCTTTGTTGGACTTTTTATTGGTTTGTGTTGAACCTTTGGCACCTGTAGAACTTATAATCTAGAGCAAACTAGTTAGTCTAATAATTTGTGTTGGGGAATTCAACCACCAAAATCATTTAGGAAAAGGTGTGAGCCTATTTCCCTTTCTGGTTGTCATACCAACGCTTGGCATGCTGCTGTGCTTAAAGAAGACGGTCCCGCACCTCTGCCTGGAAATTGTCTCGGTCTTGTAGCAGGTCTTCCACGGTTTGGGATTGCGTCGTGCCCTGTTGGTATGGTACCAGTGCCGGAGGCTCATGTCCGTATACCAATTTGAATGGTGTAGTCTACAACATTGAGTGGAAGGATGTATTATAGCAATATTCCGCCCATGGAAGCCAGTCCAGCCAGGAACGAGGTCGATCTCCTGTGATGCATCGCAAGTACATAGCAATTGTGCGATTGACGACTTCCGATTGACCATCTGTTTGGGGGTGGAACGCAGTGCTTAACTGGAGTTTGCTACCAGTCAGCTTGAATAAGTCCTTAGATGGCTAGTGAAGACCGGGTTTCGATCACTCACAATAGATGCGGGAATGCCATGAAGACAAACAATTTCCGCAAAGAAGATCCTGGCAACAGAAGATGCGGTGTAGGGGTGACTGAGTGCAATGAAATGGACGTATTTGGAGAATCGATCCACTACTGTCAGGATCACAGATTTTCCATGAACTCATGGCAATCCTTCAACAAAGTCCATTGAGATATCTGCCCACACCTGTGAGGGAATGTCCAATGGCTGTAAGAGGCCTGCTGGGTGCAGACGCTCTGTTTTGTTGCGTTGACATGTTGTATAGGACTTAACAAAATCTCGAACTCGAGCTTTGTCCTGTGGGATATAGAAATCAGCCCTTAGTATGGTAAGTGTTTTTTGAATCCCTTCATGGCCTCATTATGGACTTCTTGCAGCAGCACCATCAAACAATCTGATGATGTTGGCACGTAAATGTGTCGGCCATGGAGAATGAGACCGTCCTACACGCGCCATGGGTGAGGTAAGGTCCCCTCTCGAATCTGGGTGCACATGGTCTAGCAGTCTGGGTCCCTAGCGGTGTCCCTTCGGAGGTCATCATAGAGGGTAAAAGTTGGCCCCGATAGAGCTACAGAGAAAAGGGTATCCGCATTGCGACGGGAGAGTGCATCTACTACTGTGTTGAGGTGACCTGGCTGGTACTGGACAGAGAAATCAAACCCAAGGATTTTACTAATCCACTGGTGCTGCGGGATTGTGGAGAGTCGCTGGTCGAGGAGAAACTTGAGACTATAGTGGTCTGTCCGTATGATGAAGCAGCATCCCCACAAATATGGCCGCCAGTGTCGTACTGCTTGTACGAGACCAATAAGCTCTCTTTCATATGCTGTTAATTTGTGGTGTCTTGCTGCAAAAGGACGACTGAATAATGCAATGGCTCCTGTTCCCTGATGAAGGACTGCCCCAAAGCCTGTGCTGGATGCATCACAATCAACCATGAAGTCTTTGGTGAATGATGGTAGCTGGAGTACAGGTGCTTCTGTTAATGCTGTTTTGAGGGCTGCAAAGGCGGACTCGGCTGCTTCAGTCCATTTGAAGCCTTCTTTGCGCAAAAGCTATGTAAGGGGTACTGCTATGACTCCGAAGTTATGTATAAATTTCCTGTAATACCTTGTGAGGCCCAGAAATCCACGCAACCCTCGAACGGAGAGTGGCTGCGGCCAGGTAATGATTGCTTCTACCTTATCTGGATTTATGGCCACTCCTTGTGCTGATATTACATGTCCCAAATATGCAATGGAGCTAGCCCCAAATATGCATTTGGATCGTTTGACAAATAGGCTATTGCTCCGAAGGGTGTCCAAGACTGCTGCAACATGGCGTAAATGCTCGGTCCAAGTAGTACTAAAAATCAGTATATCATCAAAAAATGCGAGCACAAACCGCCGCAGGAATGACCCTAGGACTTCATTCATCAAGCTTTGAAATGTTGAGGGAGCATTGGACAGTCCAAATGGCATAACCAGAAATTCGAAGTGACCATGATGAGAACGAAAAGCTGTTTTCTCCACATCCTCGGGATGTACCCGTACTTGATGATACCCCGAGCGGAGGTCCAATTTGGTGAAGTAGTGTGCCCCATGGAGTTCATCTAAGAGTTCATCAACCACGGGTATTGGGTATTTATCTTTTATTGTGCAGTCATTCAAAGCTCTATAATCTATACAAAAGTGCCAATAATTGTCTACTTTTCTTACCAAAAGGACAAGAGCAGAAAATGCAGATGTGCTGGGTCGAATAATCCCTTGTGTGAGCATAACTGTGCACTGTCATTCCAATTCATCTTTCTGCAGTTGTGGATACCTATACGGTCTTGAAAGCATCTAGGCCCCTGGTTGGTTTTAGTGATTAATGACAACGTAATGTTATATGTGACTAACGTGTGTTTTGCAGAGACAAATGGTAAGTTAGGCCGCATTACAGGTAGAAGTACTACAACGATGAAAACAATCCCGGAGATAAGAACTCGAAGCGACGGCTATAACGACGAAACAAAAGGTGAAGGACTACGGAGTCCGAGTGTCAAGGAGATGTGGACACTCGTGATTTAGTTAGGTCTTTTATTCTCTTTTAGCCGTACTATAAAGAGGGGTTGTCGATGAGTAGTTTGACCAAGAGAGTTCTAGTGTAGTGTTGGTGCACATTCACACTCACATATAGTGCTAGGTGACACTCTAGAACATACACTCAAGTTAGAACAAAAAACGATTCGAAAAACTACATATAAAAGAAAATAGGGTTTTTGGCTGTGGGGCACCGGACTGTCCGGTGCACCATCTGCCTGGTGGGGCCAAGCTGGCCCTAGGGAAGAGTTTTCCCCCGAAGAAACCCGAGAGCGCCAAGTTCCCGAGTGGAATTTTAATGGCGCACCGGACAGTGCACCGGACTGTCCGGTGTGCCATCAGCCCAACGGCTAGCTGTCAGAACTAGCCGTTGGAGTCGACCGTTGGCGCACCGGTGGCGCACCGGACTGTCCGGTGCGCCCATGCGCAGAAAAGTGCTGGTAATGGCTAGTTGGTGGGTGAGGGCTATTTATACCCCTCCACTCACCATATTCAATGTCTTGCTGCCCACATTAATTCCAGCACCTTGGTAGAGCATTACAAGCACCAAAAGCCTAGTGAGGAGATTAGAGAATCTTAATCCCGCATTTGTTCCTCATTAGCGCTAGCGAGAGCCACCTAGAGCACACACCACTTGCATTAGGCTTCTCTTGGTCAAGTGAAAGTCTATGGCTTGTTACTCTTGGTGATCGGCATCACCTAGACGGCTTGGTGGCGTTGGGAGCTTGGTGATCACCGTGAAGATCTTGTTGGTGACCCGACTCAAGTTTGTAAGCGGTCTCGAGGGATCCACCGCGCCGGAGTGGCAAAGGATCATCTCGTAGTGAGCACTTGGTTCTTGCGAGGACCAAGGGGGAGCGATACCCTTGCGCGGGTGCTCCAACGAGGACTAGTGGAGAGTGCCGACTCTTCGATACCTCGGGAAAAATTGGAGGAGTCTTATAAACCTTGCTTTACATTCCGCACTTAATTCAATCACTTTACATTGTGTATTTGTTTAGCAAGTATTTGAAGTATTGTCTTAGCATTGTTGTATTTCTAGTATTATTATCTTAGTGCTAGTTGTTGGGGTGAAGTTGGGCTCTTGCTTAGCTCTTGCTTAGGTTTTAATTAGTGTTGATTTTTAGAAAAGCCCAATTCACCCCCCCCCCCTCTTGGGCATCGTGATCCTTTCAATTGGTATCAGAGCCTTGATGCTCTTAGATTAGCTTAACCGCTAGAGTTATGATGTCCGGTGGGGATGGACCTCCTCCCGTTTTTGATGGTGACGATTTTCTATATTGGAAAATTCGTATGGAAGCATATTTAGAGGCTATAGACATTGGTGTCTATAAAGCCGCCACACAAGGATTCCCCGAACCTAGAGATCGCACAAATCTTGCAGGTGATGAGTTTAATTATGAGAAATGGAATGCTAAGGCCAAAAACACCCTTTTTAGAGGCCTTTGCAAAGATGTGTTCAATAGAGTTAGAAATCATAAAAATGCTCATGATTTGTGGATGGACATTTGTGCTCTACATGAAGGAACTAGAAGTGAGCGTGAGGAGAGATATCACATTGCTATGAGAAAGTTAAATTCTTTTGAAATGCTTGCTAATGAAAATGCCAATGCTATGTACTCACGTCTCAATATTCTTGTAGAGGAAGTAAATTGATTGGGGCTTACTCAAATCTCACAACCGGATGTTGTGAGGAAGATTCTCAGTGTCCTCCCAATAGACAAATATGGACACATTGTCACTGTGCTACATCAAATGGATCTTTCAGTTACCACACCTACACAAATATTGGGAAAGATCAATGCTCATGAGATGTACATGCACATCAATGACAAAGATGAGTCATCTTCAAGAGAAAGGATTTGGCTCTCAAAGAAAATCAAGAAAGAAAAGGAAAAGCTAAAATACAAATTGAGGAAGAATCCTCAAGTGATGATGACCTTGATGCTAACATTGCCTTGATGGTGAGGAAGACCACCAAGATGTTAAAGAAGCTCAACAGAGAAGGCATCAAATTTGATTCAAGAAAGAAGAAATTCTTTTCCAGCAAAAGAAAGCCCATTTCTGAGACGGATTGCTACAACTGTGGAGAGCTTGGTCATCTTGCTCATCAATGTAACAAGCCCAAGAAGAACAAGTTCAAAGGCAAGAAAGAAGATGACAGTGATGATGAGAAGAAGGAAAAGAGATTCTTCAAGAGGAAGGATGGGAAGTAAAAGAGGTTCCACAAAAAGAAAAATGGAAAGGCATATATTGTTGGTGACTGGCTCACTAACATTGAGTCTTCTAGTGGATCTTCTTCAAGTGAAGAAGAGAATGATGAAAAAGTTGCCGCCATCACCGGGGACTTCTCTTCACCACCACCATCGCCATCATTGACTTCTCACCTATGCCTCATGGCTAGAGGTGAACGGAAGGTACAAAATGATATTGATATTACTGATGATAGTGATAGTGATAGTGATGAGGAATTTGCTTCACCTTCATATGATGAACTAGCTGACTTGCTTAAAGAATATACTCAAATCATTAGGAAGTTAAAAGCTAAATGTGATAAGTTGAAGAATGAAAATGAATCTTTAAATGCCAAATATGACATAGTTATGAAAGCTAGTGATGAAATGAAAGAAGAGAACAAAACTATGCCATCCACTATAAATGAGCTCACAACCTCCCTAAAAGATTCTAAGGATAAATGTGACAAGTTAAATGAAGCTAATAGGGAGTTGCAAGATAGACTAGTAAAAATCAAGGAAGACTATACTAAGATTAAATTTGATCATGATAATCTTCTTGTTGAAAATGAACTTTTATCTTGCAAAACACATGAGGCTGTTAACCCTGTTGTTAAGATTGATGTAGCAACCTCATGTGATGATTTGATTCAAGGAGAGCAAACTAGTCTACATGATGAACTGACCGAAAAAGTTGAAGTCTTGACTTTAGACAACCAAAAATTGAAGAGATACTTGACTGATGCAACTACTAGAGGAAAGGTTGCTATTGAGAACAATGATTTCAACAATGAGTTGGCAGTGGATAATGAAAGGCTTAAAATGAGGTCAAGAAACTTAAGAGTAAAAATGAACATCTTGCAACAAGTGTGCAAAAGTTCAACAAGGGCCAATACCTCCAAAATGAGTTGCTTATGAACACTGTCATGAAAAACAACAAGAGTGGTATTGGATACAATGCTTTTGTGCAAAAGAAAGTTACTACTCAATACAAGCCAAAGCAGACTCACAAGCCTATCAAATGCTTTGAGTGTGGAAAAGAAGGTCACTTTGCCCACAACTGCAAAGCCAAACCACCAACTCCCTTGCCTAAGCACTCAAGACCATTTGCTTTCAATGCTCATTATGTTCTAAGAAAAGTTGCAAATGGAAAGTTCAAAGTTACATTCCTAGGTCCACCAAACAAGAGTAGACCTGGACAAATTTGGGTTGCAAAGTCCTTGATTGAGAGAGTCACTGGTCCTATGCAATATAGGGCCCTCAAAACTCAAGCTTGATTTGTCTGTGGATGTAGGTGAACTACAAGACCGGTGGGAGCCATTGGGTTATTGACAGTGGATGCACACAACATATGACAGGCAACCCACGGATGTTCACCTCACTTGATGAGAATGTTGATGGACAAGACAAAATCACATTTGGAGACAATTCAAAAGGGAAAGTGCAAGGACTTGGCAAGGTGGCAATTTCAAATGATTTATCAATTTCAAATGTTCTCTTGGTTGCACCTTTGAGCTTCAATTTATTATCAGTGGGTCAACTCTGTGATCTTGGACTTCAATGCTTATTCACTCCAACAGAGGTTATTGTATCAAAGATGGATGATGAATCAATGGTGTTCAAGGGATTTAGATACAACAATCTCTACTTAGTGGATTTCACTTCAGAAGATGCAGACTTAAGAACTTGTCTCTTCACCAAAGCATCACTTGGATGGCTTTGGCATAGGAGGCTTGCACATGTTAGGATGAGCACACTCAAGAAGGTATTAAAGAAGGATATGGTTAGAGGATTAAAGGATGTGGTATTTGAAAAGGACAAGCCTTGTAGTGCATGTCAAGCTGGGAAGCAAATTGCTAATACACATCCTACTAAAGCTTTCATGTCAACATCAAGGCCACTGGAACTACTTCATATGGATTTATTTGGACCTACAAATTATGTAAGTGTTGGTGGCAACCTCTACTGTCTAGTGATTGTTGATGATTTCTCAAGATACACTTGGGTGTTCTTTCTCCATGACAAATCTGAAGTTGCATCTATATTCAAGAAGTTTGCCAAGAAAGCTCAAAATGAATTTGATTGCAAGATCAAGAAGATTAGAAGTGATAATGGTAAAGAATTTGACAACACCAACATTCATGAGTACTGTGATGAAATTGGGACGAAGCATGAAGTTTCTGCAACATATACACCTCAACAAAATGGAGTTGTTGAAAGGAAAAACAGGACCTTGATCACACTTGCAAGAACAATGATTGATGAGTATAACACATCGGAGAGGTTTTGGGCCGAAGCTGTCAACACTGCATGTTATGCATCAAACAGGCTATTTCCTCACTGGCTGCTTACGAAGACTCCCTATGAACTGCTAAATGGGAAAAAGCCAGACGTCTCCTTCTTCCGGGTGTTTGGATGCAAATGCTACATCTACAAGAAACGCCATCACCTAGGGAAGTTTCAAAGACGTTGTGATATTGGTTTTCTATTGGGTTATTCATTAAAGTCCAAAGCATATCGAGTATTCAATCATGCCACTGGCGTGGTAGAAGAAACATATGATGTGGAATTTGATGAGACTAATGGCTCCCAAGGAGCACTTGAAAATCTTGATGATGTAGGCGATGAGCCACTTAGGGAAGCAATGAAGAACATGCCAATTGGAGCTATCAAACCAAAAGAAGATGAAGAAGAGGTGCAAAACATTGACAGGCCTTCTTCATCAAATGTACCACAAGATGATGAAAAAGATGAGAGGCATGCAAATGAAGATACATTTGTCTCTCATGAACAAGCAAGGGTACAAGCCAAAGATGTTGATGCTCCAGGATCTTCTTCCCAAGTGGTTGATAGGAGAAACTCATCACTACTTCAAGCTCATCCTCAAAACCAAATCATTGGGAGTCCTTCACAAGGGGTTATTACTCGATCACATAGACATGCTTCTTTTATTGAACATCACTCCTTTGTTTCTTGTGTTGAGCCTACTTGTATAGATGAGGCGCTATAGGATCCGGACTGGGTGAACGCCATGCATGAAGAACTTAACAACTTCACACGTAACCAAGTTTGGACCCTAGAGAAGCCCCCACAAGATGCAAGACTCATTGGAACAAAGTGGGTGTTCAGAAACAAACAAGATGATCAAGGTGTGATTGTAAGGAACAAGGCAAGACTTGTTGCAAAAGGATTCTCTCAAGTTGAAGGCTTAGATTTTGGAGAGACCTTTGCACCGGTTGCTCGACTGGAAGCCATCCATATCCTACTCGCATATGCATCATGCTATGATATAAAGCTTTATCAAATGGATATAAAAAGTGCATTTTTAAATGGCTTCATCAATGAACTTGTATATGTTGAGCAACCACCTAGATTTGAAGACCCTAGATATCCTAACCATGCTTACAGGTTGTCCAAGGCGCTATATGGGCTAAAGCAAGCTCCAAGGGCTTGGTATGAGCGTCTTCGCGACTTCCTCATCGAAAAGGGCTTCAAGATTGGGACCGTCGACACAACTCTATTCACAAAGAAACATAACGGTGATATTTTCATTTGTCAAGTATATGTTGATGATATGATCTTTGGCTCGACAAATGACTATCATTGCAAGGAATTTGGTGAGTTGATGTCGAAGGAGTTCGAGATGTCAATGATTGGTGAGTTGACGTACTTCCTCGGCTTTCAAGTCAAGCAAATGAAAGATGGTAACTTTCTCTCACAAGAGAAGTATACCAAAGACTTGTTGAAAAGGTTCAACATGGAGAAGTGCAAACCAATCAAGACACCTATGCCAACAAATGGACATCTCGACCTAGATGAGGGAGGTAACCTAGTTAATCAAACTCTCTACCATTCTATGATCGGTAGTTTATTGTACCTTACCGCATCTAGGCCCGATATCATGTTTAGTGTCTGCATGTGTGCTAGATTTCAATCTAATCCTAAGAAAGCTCATCTTCGCGCTGTTAAAAGAATTCTTAGGTATCTCAGGCACACCACAAGCGTTGGTATGTGGTATCCCAAAGGAGCTACTTTTGATTTAATTGGCTATTCCGATTCGGATTATGCCGGTTGCAAAATTGATAGGAAAAGTACTTCTGGGGGATGCCATCTGCTTGGTAGATCACTAGTATCATGGACATCCAAAAAGCAAAATAGTGTTGCCTTGTCAACTGCCGAAGCGGAATACATTGCCGCGGGTGCTTGTTGCACACAAATTCTATATATGAAACAAACTCTTCTAGACTATGGCGTAGTTCTAGAAAAGGTACCTTTGTTGAGTGATAATGAGAGTGATGTTAAAATTGCTAATAATCCTGTACAACACTCTCGCACCAAGCACATTGATATCCGTCATCACTTCCTTAGAGATCATGTTGCTAAAGGAGATATCATTTTAGAAGGAGTGAGTTTGGAAGATCAATTAGCGGATATTTTCACTAAGCCACTTGATAAGACTCGCTTTGCATGTTGAGGAATGAATTAAATATACTTGATCTCAGAAATTTTATTTAAGATGTAAAATGGTGTTGTCAAGCTTGCATTGCATATTTAAATTACTTGTATTGCATCTAGGGCTTGTCTAACCTAGTTGAGATAACCGCCAACAAAGCGAGTGAAAAAGCTTGGATCAAACTTGACAAGTCTTAGTTTTAAGCTTTTAGCACTTAAATTCTTACTTTTCATGCAATTGTTGGTTCTTGAAATATGCATGAGGTTCTGCACTTAGGGGGAGTATTCAAAACTCAAATTACTCATAAAAACCCCTAGTGCAAGGCCAAAATGCAAATTTCACTATTTGCCTATTTTCTCTAAAAATTATCTAGCCTATGGCAAAATATTTTGAAAATTATGAGAAAATATATGAGTGTGCCAATACCTGTCTCAACAAGTGTTATTTTGTGTGATTATAAGTTGGGATTTGGTTTGGTTGAAAACTAGATAGAAAAATTCAAAAAATCCAAATTTTCCCTCTGTGTGGGCTCACCGGACAGTCTGGTATGCACCGGACACTGCACTATGCACTGTCCGGTGCACCGGCCGCGCGCGCGCAAGAACTCCCTTTCCTGTGTGTTGTCCAGTGGTTCACCAGACAACTACTGTGCGCTGTCCGGTGTGCACCGGACAGGCACTGTAGACTGTCTGGTGCGCCCATATCGCGTTTTAAAAAAATGCCTCCAACCCGAGCCGAGCCAGAGGCTCTCTGTTTCCTCCCACTCTCTGGCTCTCTGCCCTCCTCTGGCGATCAAGCTCTCCTCTCCGGCGACCACCTCCTCGCCGGCGGCCGTGCTCCTGTGGAAGTGCTCCTGCTCGGCCTCCCTTCCCCTCTGGTGAGCAGCTCTCCTCCTCTCTCTCTCTCTGATTCACAGCTCTGTAAAGCTTATTCCCCCTTGAGTGCACAAATCAATTTCCTATCAAATTCTGTGAATCCATATGGTGAGAGTTGTTCCTATGTGTCTCTTGAGTATCCCTGCAGGTTTCTAGCTCCCTTTGGGAGGGTTTCAATCCTCAAATGGCCATATCTCCAAAAACCTAATTCACCGCACGCCACGTGTTCGGTGAAATGTCCAAACCAGCCAAAAATGCTTCGATTGAACCCAAATTTTTCAGGCACCTTCACAACACCTCCAGTTACATATTCGCCAAATTTCACGCCAATCCGACATACCAGGCTTCAATTTCACCAAATTCCTCGTTTCGAGCGATTGTTTCCGAGCCGAGTGCCCAAATTCCATTTTCTTCGCCTAAATTCAAACCAAGCACACACTTCACTCATATTTACCCATATAAACCTATTCATGAAGTATCGGCTCCATTCCACATCATTTTATGCCTCAATTCGAATTCCACACCTCCTATGGCACTATTTCTTGTTCGCCATATCTCTCGTTTTCTGTGCCATATTTCTCTGTGTATGTATTTATTCACATGTCATATACTTATGACTATGTGACTAATACGTGCTCACCTCTTCTGTCATTTCAGTGACCTTGCCTGCCCGTGAGCCGTCTCCTGTCATGCCTGGATTTTCACCTCTCGTGTGAGCTTTCCAGGTAGACATCTCCTCTTTTGATATTCTATCGGCTATTATCGACTTGTGCTTGGCTTCTCTCTCTCATTTGCAGTCGTCAGGTCAGGATGCCACGCACGAAGAATGTGTCGGCGCCAGGGGGAGGCGATGATGAGGATCCTCGTCACCCTTTCAGGCAGGTCAAGGGAAAGACCGTGTACTTGGAGCAGCAGGAAGGCTGCAAGAAGCGGCGTATGGATAGGGCAGCCCGAGCAGCGGCAGCAGCAGCAGCAGCAGCAGCCGCTGAGCAGGCCGAGCTAGGAGATCAGCCACAGACTCCTTCAGATTAGATTGCGTACCGAGTTCGTTGCCTCGCCTCCCGGCCTCGCTCCTCCACCACTGCTTCCACTCCACCACCCACTTTGCCTGCTCCCGTCACCCCTGCTGCGCCATCCACCACCTCCACTACACCAGCTTCCACTGCTCCTCCTCCCGCTCCCGTTTCCGCTCCTCCTATCCCACCTGCTCGCTTCCGGGAGCGTTATGAGACTGAGGTGCGACTTGTGGCTGCAGATCCCAGGTTGTTTGACCTTCAGCGTGCTACAGCGGCACGGGTACGTCGGTTCAGATACGTACCCGTGGAGTCTTGGTTACCAGCTCAGAGGGACCCTGCTGCAGTTGACCTCTTCAGCACCCGTATTCAGGAGTCCTTTTTCAGAGCTCAGATGTCTGCACAGATTGCTCTGCGAGTGCACCGGCTTCTGGACCTTCCTGCATTTCTGCTTGCCGCTGGTGCTGACTCTGAGGTACACCTCTCCTATCTGCCTGGCCTTCTCACTCTTTTGACTACCAGCGGCAGATATGTTGAGGAATGGGTCCGAGTTTTCTACGCTACTGTATGGATCGACCCTGATCACCACTGGATGAGATTCCGTTTTGAGCGAGAGGATGTCACTATTCATGCCAGCTAGATTCGCCAGCTATTTGGATTTCACGAGTCATCGACTCATCTTCACAGCTTATGCTATGGCACCTCTGACCCTCCTCGTCGCCCTCACGGCGGTGTTGCTCCTGGTACAGCTCACGTCGCGGCTCTGTTCCGACCGCCCTTCTCAGATGGGTCGCGACGCTCTCCGGCAGACTTCACCACAGCAGCAAAGTTTTTATATCAGCTTATGAGACGAACACTTCTGCCGCGGATGGGGTACAGGGAGGCTGACACTCATATCCAGCTCTGGCTCCTTGGTGCCTGGTCTCTCACTCAGAGTTTGATGTTGTGGATTTCCTTATTTGTGAGATCGAGGACACCGTATTGGATGGTCTGCGTGCTCATCGACAGCTGCCATATGCTCACTATCTGTGTCACATTTTTGCTCAGCTGATTCGGCCTCCACAGTTCCAGGGCACACTTGAGGCCTCTCGCCTCCTCTTTGGGTCCTACCGTCCAGCGCCTGAGGATCCTGTGCCAGCACCTGCTCCAGTATTTGACACTCAGGCCGAGGATACTGCTCTTCATCAGTTCGAAGCTCAGGACATAGCAGTTGATGATGATGATGATGATGATGATTTTGGGATTCCACCTCCGCCTCCGCCTCCTATGCCTCCATGCTCACATGATCATGAGGCTGGGAGTTCTCGTGCTACCCCTGTTGCCCCTCCTTCCATAGACCCTGCTCTTGCTTCGATCCTCCAGACACTTACTCAGCAGCAGGCTCACTTGGTAGCCGAGAAGACCCGTCATGCAGCAGCCCACCAGCAGTTGTCCGAGAGAATGCTCTCGATGTTTCAGACAATTCAGGACAGGCATGATTCTCTACAGCAGCAGCTTCTTCAGGACCGAGCTGAGAACAGGGCGTTCATGACTCTCATGCTTCAGCACTCTGGTATATCGATTCCCCCTGTTCAGTCAGTACCGCCTCCACCTCTTCAGGCTCTTGTTGTGCCAACGATTCAGCCAGGACCCCCTCTTTCTACAGTTGGTCCTTCTTCCTCTCCGCTCCGGCCAGTCACCCTGGCTTTCACGTCACAGATCTTCGGCTCTGTCTGCCCTCAACCGCCAGTGCCACCAGCTTCTGCTGTCCCCACTACTGCTGTGGCGGTGTCTGTGACCACTTCAGATCCGGCAGCCCCTGCAGCGTAGCCTCAGTCCGAGTCAGTACCAGCTCCAGCTTCTACAGCAGATCCTAGATCCGAGACTGACTCTGACCCCAGCTGGCGTTCGCTCTACTGCCTCGACCGCTATCGGATGCACCCCTGCCGCCTCCTCCCACTTCTGGTGTGTAGGTTCAGGTACCCTTTTGGTGTTTGACGCCAAAGGGGGAGAGATACGAGTTGTGAGAGCTAGGGGGAGTTAGGGAGTTAGTAGATAGTCATTTTGATGTAATATATGTGCTTGTTACTCTCTGTACTAGCTTGGTGCTTTTGGCTCACAAACTCTATATATACTCTCGATGCTTATGTTGACTGTGTGTGTATTATGTTTTCACCTTATATGTTATCACCAGTCTTTTAGTTCTTGTTCATCGATTTGATTTCACTTTTATATGAACAAGAAACTTACGATGTGTATGCACTCATTCTTATTATTATGGTACACATTCTTTCTGTCAAAGATTACTGAGTATAACTAACCATCTTCTCTATTGACAGAAATTTCAAAACAAACTACTCTCACAAATCTTGTAGGGTTGTCATCAATCACCAAAAGGGGGAGATTGAAAGCATCTAGGCCCCTGGTTGGTTTTAGTGATTAATGACAACGTAATGTTATATGTGACTAACGTGTGTTTTGCAGAGACAAATGGTAAGTTAGGTCGCATTACAGGTAGAAGTACTACAACGGTGAAAACAATCCCAGAGATAAGAACTCGAAGCGACGGCTAAAATGACAAAACAAAAGGTGAAGGACTACGGAGTCCGAGTGTCAAGGAGATGTGGACACTCGTGATTTAGTTAGGTCTTTTATTCTATTTTAGCCATACTATAAAGAGGGGTTGTCGATGAGTAGTTTGACCAAGAGAGTTCTAGTGTAGTGTTGGTGCACATTCACACTCACATATAGTGCTAGATGACACTCTAGAACATACACTCAAGTTAGAACAAAAACCGATTTGAAAAACAACATATAAAAGAAAATAGGGTTTCTGGCCGTGGGGCACCTGACTGTCCGGTGTGCACGGGACTGTCTGGTCCACCATCTGCCAGATGGGGCCAAGCTGGCCCTAGGGAAGTGTTTTCCCCGAAGAAACCCGAGAGCGCCAAGTTCCCGAGTGGAATTTTAGTGGCGCACCGGACAGTGCACCGGACTGTCCGGTGTGCCATCAGCCCAACGGCTAGATGTCAGAACTAGCCGTTGGAGTCGACCGTTGGCGCACCGGACTGTCCGGTGCGCCCATGCGCAGAAAAGTGCTGGTAACGGCTAGTTGGTGGGTGAGGGCTATTTATACCCCCTCCACCCACCATATTCAATGTCTTGCTGCCCACATTAATTCCAGCACCTTGGTAGAGCATTGCAAGCACCAAAAGCCTAGTGAGGAGATTAGAGAATCTTAATCCCGCATTTGTTCCTCATTAGCGCTAGCGAGAGCCACCTAGAGCACACACCACTTGGTCAAGTGAAAGTCTACGGTTTGTTACTCTTGGTGATCGGCATCACCTAGACGGCTTGGTGGTGTTGGGAGCTCGGTGATCACCATGAAGATCTTGTTGGTGACCCGACTCAAGTTTGTAAGCTGTCTCGAGGGATCCACCGCGCCGGAGTGGCAAAGGATCATCTCGTAGTGAGCACTTGGTTCTTGCGAGGACCAAGGGGGAGCGATACCCTTGCGCGGGTGCTCCAACGAGGACTAGTGGAGAGTGCTGACTCTTCAATACCTCGGGAAAAATTGGAGGAGTCTTCTAAACCTTGCTTTACATTCCGCACTTAATTCAATCACTTTACATTGTGTATTTGTTTAGCAAGTATTTGAAGTATTGTCTTAGCATTGTTGTGTTTCTAGTATTATTATCTTAGTGCTAGTTGTTGGGGTGAAGTTGGGCTCTTGCTTAGCTCTTGCTTAGGTTTTAATTAGTGTTGATTTTTAGAAAAGCCCATTTCACCCCCCCTCTTGGGCATCGTGATCCTTTCAATTGGTATCAGAGCCTTGTTGCTCTTAGATTAGCTTAACCGCTAGAGTTACGATGTCCGGTGGGGATGGACCTCCTCCCGTTTTTTATGGTGACGATTTTCCATATTGGAAAATTCGTATGGAAGCATATTTAGAGGCTATAGACATTGGTGTCTATAAAGCCGCCACACAAGGATTCCCCAAACCTAGAGATCGCACAAATCTTGTAGGTAATGAGTTTAATTATGAGAAATGGAATGCTAAGGCCAAAAACACCCTTTAACTATGAGAAATGGAATGCTCGGCCATTTCTGTGGGTGTTAGGCATTTGGGTCTCTGTGTCGACTGTTGGGGGTTTTTGAGCTGGTTAATTGCTCTGAAACTGATGTTCCCGTAGCTGCAGGGCGAGGTGTGGACCGTGGCTGCCTCTGTCCTACTGGCATGTGACCCCATGGCAAGCTCTGTGATCGGCGCTCATATGCCCATGATGTTGCGAGGGCCGTATTGAGGTCTGGCGGATTGAGCAGCTCCACATCGATGCGAATCAGGTCAGGGAGTCCCGCAGTAAACAACTGCACCTGCTGTTCTGATGCTAGGGGAGCCACATGACAGAGCAGCTCCATGAAGCGATCTTGGTAGTCTTCCACCATCGTCCGAAAAGATAGCCAGGCCAACTCGCCGAGGGCATTCTGTCGGAGGGGAGGACCAAACCGCTGGTGGCACAAATTCTTGAAACGTGGCCAGGACAGGGAAGGCTCCTCGCGCTCCAATAGATGGTACCATTGTTGTGCTGCGCCCGTCAGGTGGTAGGAGGCTAACCAGACCCTATCTTCTTCAACTGTGCGCTGGCCGCGAAAGTATTGTTCGCATCAATTGAGCCATCCGAGCGAATCCTCTTTGCCATCGAAGAGGGACAGTTCTAGATTGTGGAATCTTGGAATATGGGGCGGCGGCGCATGGCAGTCGGTCGTGGAAGTGCGAGGGGGTGTGGTGGAGAAGGTGGGCAGCGGTGAAGGTGATGGCGGAAAGTTGATCTGGTGGATGGGGGCGGAGGATGTGGTCGGGGCTGCAAGGGCAGTAGTTGGCGGCGAGGTGGTTCTTGGCGGGATGCCGCCGAATCCTGGCATCCCGTACGGAAAACCTGGAGGGTTGGGAACCGACAGCGTTGAAGATGAGGCTCCTTCCATTGTAGCCATCCGAGCTGTTAGGGATGATGTCTATTGCACCATCTAACGATGGAAATCCATCATCATCCGCTTCAAATCCACCATCTCGCTGGTCTAGACGGCCATCGGTGGAAGATCTCCGGCTTCTGTGTCCCCGACGGTGGCTGCTGGTGACACTTCTGAGCCTGGCATCTCCGATACCAGGTTGGTACGGCCGGTACCGCGCAGGTTGTATTGGTGGGAAACTGGAGGGCAGGGCATGGTGGCTCATCGCCTGGAAGATGGTCCAGGCGTCGTGGCTGCCCGAGAGGAGAGGCTGGTAGGTGAACAAGGGGCAGGGAGCAATAATATCTTTATTACTTCTTGCCTACTGGCATATTACAAAAGTCCTACTTATATAGGCCTATAGCCAACTGAAATCTCCTAACAAATAGGCTGATCTAAACAGCTTGAACCAACTGAAATCTCCTAACAAATAGGCTGATCTAAACAGCTTGAATCCCTATCTTAACAAACTCCCCTATAGCAGACTTATCCCTTCAGGCGGCCTAGGACTCGCCATCCTTATCCCTTCTCTTGTATGTCTGTCCAACCATAATAGTAGTCATCCAAACACTTGGAGGCTTTATACATGCAGTTAATTGCATGACGGCATGGCAACCCTGACAATTCCCAGTATCTGCACGTACAAGTCCTTTATTCTAGGTTGACTATGTACCTCCTGTCCTCCTTCTCTTGAACTTCAAAGCCTTCCTTTCCATTCCATAGAACATCACATTTCTAGATTTCTGGATGTTGACTCTCAACGTTTTGAATATGTTAGGATATATTGTACCATACCATTTCTCTGCTCTAGCTCTGTTCTCTTGAATTCTATCCATCATCTTCTTTCTTATTGCTTCATGCATTGGTACCATCGAAAAGAACCTTGCATCCATGATACTGTTATTGAAGCTTTGACACATTGTTGTCCACATAGTCACAGTTTGAACCAACTTTGAAAAAGCTCTACTCTAGTGTTCTGATGTAGTGGACATCATGTCTTTGGCTCTTTATGGACTAACTTGGGCAAGGAAGGTTCCGTTGTAGTTGAATAAAACTATGCATGAACTTTTAGCATAGTTCCATCACTTCTACAATTTCTTGTCACTGTACTTCTTCCTTCGGTTTGCATAGATGTGTCTAGCACACATTTTATGTTGTGCATTTGGCACTAACTCCCGATTAGCTTTCAGTAATCCCTTCTATTGGTCTGATATTAGTACATATACTTCACCACCATTTTTGATATGCAAGTCTTTCTATAAAAACTAAGGAACCAGTACCAACTGTCATATGATTCAGTAGCCCCTGCTGCCCATGCTACAAGGTATATTTGATTATTGACATATGTTCCTATGGCACATAGTAACTTACCATTATTTCCATCCTTGAACCAGTAGCCATCTAATCCTAGGACCCTTCTACAACCAGGAATGAAACCCTTCTTTTGGAGCAGCATCTAGACTAAAAGGTTATCGCAAGTATAAGGCAAGTTGTGTTCTTGATCACTTTCTTTACCTAATAATAATTATGTTAATCACTATGACACTGTTAGGTTAAGATGATAGCACATAATAGGTTACCGGATTTTGTTTACCCTACACCTTGCAAACAAATGAACTATTGGGTAGTGTTGCTATTGCTCTACCTGGTTTTGAGATTATTAATATTATATCTGAATTATGATCATGCTCTATCATTATTGTTGGATTATTTATTGTTCATGATAAGATTATTTTGTTAATTGGAATATGGAGAACCACCCAAGAAAACAGAGCTACCATAAGGGTGGAATGGAACACCCTTGGCCAATTAATTAGGAAAGCTAGGGAGAGATTACCTTACCCAAAAGGGGCAAGCAGGGAGTGCGTCGCCGTAGAGTATAGGGAGGTCCTCGGTTCGAACTATTTGTAATAGCTTTTTAGACGAGGGATTCATATGCTTCTTTCTTCCTGAAACCATAGCGAGTTTTCTCAAATTAGTGGAACTTTGGAAAGACCACGTAGTGCTACCCTGCCTCGCCTCCTCGATAGAGGTGTATGGGATTCTTGACCCCGTGGCAGATGGGTATCACAGCTTGTGGGTAAAGACGATAAGCAACCTCTGTAGAGTGTAAAACTGATATATCAGTTGTGCTCATGGTCATGAGCGGCTCGGACCCTCACATGAGTAATTTATAGAATTAAATTTAATCAGTCATTTGCATTGTATTGTGGAATTTAGTATTAATTGTGATCAATTATTCAATCAAGTTGGTACCTGCTTATACTTAGTAAATGCTAATAAAATTTTGACCAACTTATTAAAAGCAATGCTCAGCTTTAACCATCTTTCTTGGTAAGTATTACACTTCACATGAGCCCCCACTGTAAGTGATCTCATGCACGTTATTCCTCATACTAGTTGAGCGATGAACGTATGTGAGCTCACCCTTGCTGTACTCACATCAGGTCAAGAACAGGTACCACTGGAGGAACATGAAGATGCTACGATGAGTTCGGAGAAGTCTAGGTCGTCTCCTAGTCAACTATGGTCCCGGAGGATTGTTGTCCTCATATGATGTATTTATTTAGCTATTTTGTACAGAACCCCTATTATATAATAAACATGCGACATTGATTTCTGTACCATGAGTCATCATATGTGTGAGACTTGATCCTAGTACACATTTGAGACGCGCCCGGGTTTGCCCTTAAATCTGGGTGTGACATGTAACCATCATCAACATAGTGGAAGCCTCGATCTACCACATGGTGACAGATCTGAGCAAACAGAGGAAGGAGTTGAAATAGACTCTAAGCCAGGTTGGCTAACTCCAACATGGATGTAGGCAAGCATTTCAGGCTTGGCTAAACCACATGATAAATCCTTGTGTCACTTATCTCTGCTTCGCTCTATTTCATTCTTTGTCTCTTACTTGATTTGATTTGCACTTCTATACTTATCATGATGGAGCGATTGATTGCAGCTAAACATGGGACGTCTGACCCGAACATCAAGTCGTCAGATATGGCCACTGATTCAATGGCCATAGCGTCGTGCCATGGCCATACTAGCCCTACAACTAGAGCAAGATGGGAGGGATGGTCATAGGGCGCGATGCACCAAATCCACCCACCATGCCTAACGGATATATCAGCAATCCCAAGGTCGAGTCGTCGTGCCGCACAAGGCGAGAGGAGGGGACACAGGTGCCGAAGGCCACGCAATGAAGTGCAGACATTGCCGACTACAAGACGAGTTGTCGCCGCAGGCCACGGGACGAGCCTCCTCCTTCACCTCCTCCGCAGTATGTGCGACGAGCCCCCGTTGCCACCACCTCTGCTTCCTCCATAGGCCATGCGACGAGCCCCTCCCGACGCCACAAGTCGCACGTTGAGCCACACTCCCCCACAGGCGTGCACGTGTCGCCACCGCCTAGATCTGGGCGCACTGGTAGAAGGACCCCATCACCACCTTCCTTAGGATCCACACGGTGTGCAACGACCCCCAGAGGTGGTGGCAGCCGGCGGTGGCTAAGGTTTGGGCTGCCACCTGAGTCAAAACGTTTGGGTCGGAACGACTCAAACAATGAATTTTTAGGTGATCTTTGAGATTGGAGGGTCGTTGCTAATTTCACTAAGGCACTTATACAGTCTGAACATCAGTGGTCTCTGGATCTGAGAAAAAAGGTGGACACAACGGGTCGTCTCAAGAGTAATCATATTAGGAACCACATGGATGCTTCAGAGGCTTCAAACAAGTTTCCCTTCTTCCTAGCACGAGAGTTAACTCAAATCGAGCGTGCCTAGCATATGGGAGCTAACTCAAATCGAGTTTTTAGCATTTATATCCAAATCCTAACAAACTCTCTGGTAATCTAAAGAGGTAAACAAAAATCCAAATATTAGGATCCTACCAACTAATTCTCCAAGTCTTGAGGATTCCTAGTGGTCGTGTTTAGTGTGTCGCAGTTTGGCCTATTTGTGAGCCACGGATATGTTTCCTTCCTTTAAGTAAACTCAAATCCCCTTGAGGATTGGAAGGAAATAGGGGTGAAAATTAGTTTATTTCCACCTCATCCCTCTCCAATCTCCAAGGAGATTTGAGTTTCGAAACTAGTCCTTATTGATCCAAGTTGTCCACCGTAACACATCTCATCAAGAGCTGTCACTATAACAACTAGTTTGGAAACTTAAATCTTCTCCGAGATTTCTGAGAATTGTGGAGGGATGAGCTAATTTCTCATTCAATCTCTGAAAATTCTGGATGAGATTTAAGTTTGCAAACTAACCTTAAAAAGGAAAGAAAAGATGACGGATCCACAATCCAGATCAATCCACCCATTATACTCCAGCCAAAACTAAGAACTGTGTACAATAAATGCACTCTATTTTATGGACGTTTCTTGTTTTTTTCTTCTTATTGGAACGTGTACCGATTTAGAAGTTCTAAAAAGCATTACCATGTTAACATTTCCTATAATATTGAAGCACTAGTTGAGAAGCCAATTACCCTATTTTTCTAAGTATGAAAACTAGTTCTATACGCATGCATACAAAAAGAAAGAAAAAACCAATGAATACACAAGCTAGTAAAGTGATGCCTATTTTGTTTTTTTTAAATGGTAAGGTGATACCTAGCTTACAAATGGAAATGGTTGGCCCGGTGAAAACAGGTGGATGGATTCGCATGTACTCCGGTTATCAAATCCAAAAATGTATCAGCAGTTCAGCACCCTGTAGGCTGTATGTATGGCTGTATCTACCGCAGGCACAGCCAAGCGAATCACAATCACCTACGGTTAAAACCACCTGGCAGCGGCCACCGACACCCGGCGGCGGCGTCCCCGGGGGTCAGCCCCCAGCCGTTAAAATCTCCCCTCGCTGCCTCGCCGTCTGGTGGTCCCTGCGGGAGCCAACAAAGCCCACCACCCTCCCGCTAGGCGCTAGCCCACCCCTTTTATTCTCCCTCCCTTGACGAGCAACGGAGCAGGCGCTGCAGGCACCGGCACCACCCCGGCGGCGGCGCTGCATTATTCCCACCTGGCCACCGTGCCCCCCCCCCCCCCCCCCCCCCCCCGCATTGCGTGCTAGGTGTCGTCACGCCTGCTGCTCGTCTGTGTGTTGGGAGCCTGGGTCCACGGTGTGCAAAAATCACAACCGCAATGGCGGTACTGGCGGAGCTGGGGACGGTGCCGGCGGCGGGCTACTCCCGCAGCGACGTCGCGGCGGCGCTGTGGCAGCAGCTCAAGTCCCCGGTGGTGGTGCCGCTGCTGCGGGTGTCGGTGGCGCTGTGCCTGGCCATGTCCGCGATGCTGTTCGCGGAGAAGGTGTACATGGCCGTGGTGGTCGCCGCGTCGCGCCTGCTCGGGCGGCGGCCCGAGCGGCGGTACCGGTGGCAGCCCATCCGCGACGGCGACGACCTCGAGGCGGCCGCCGCCTACCCCATGGTGCTCGTCCAGATCCCCATGTTCAACGAGCGGGAGGTGAGTGAGCGCCTGCCGGACGGACGCCGGCGCCGGCGTTGGCTCTGGTCGTCTCGCGATCAAAGCGTTCATTTTTAATTTAAGGCTAGCTAGTAGGGGAGGACTTACATACACTGACCGTACGTGTGCGTGCGTGTGCTGGGCTGCTGGCTGGCTGGCTGCATGGTGGTGCGTGCGTGGACGTGCAGGTGTACAAGGTGTCGATCGGGGCGGCGTGCGGGCTGTCGTGGCCGTCGGACCGGATCATCGTGCAGGTGCTGGACGACTCCACCGACCCCGTCGTCAAGGTACATACACAACACAAGGAACTCCAGCATGCATACTATCATGTTCATGTTTCTATTAATTCCTGATGATGATGGACCACCACCAGGAGCTGGTTCGTGCTGAGTGCTGGCGGTGGGCGAGCAAGGGCGTGAACGTCAAGTACGAGGTCCGCGACAGCCGGCGAGGGTACAAGGCCGGCGCGCTCCGGGAAGGCATGAAGCGCGCCTACGCCCGCGGCTGCGACCTGGTGGCCATCTTCGACGCCGACTTCCAGCCGGAGCCGGACTTCCTGTGGCGCGCCGTGCCGTTCCTTCTCCACAACCCGGACCTCGCGCTCGTCCAGGCGCGCTGGAAGTTCGGTACGTCGTTTTTACCGCACGTACGTACTCCAGCTAGCGACCCAACCCAACTGCGTGCCCAGTACATGGAAGAACGTCGGTGCTGGGCCCAGGGTCAAAGTGTCCCTGTCACTCACACAGGCAGGCGGGTCCTCCACATAAACTGCATGATGCATGCATGCATCGGTCGGTCTCCATCGGCCACCCATGTGGTTTGCGACGCCATTCCTGTAGCCCGTAGGCACCAAAGCAAGCTTTCCTTGAGAGAGTGAGCGTCAGCTAGACAAGACACGCCAGCACCAGAGATCATATCAGCTACCACAGGTCACGGTCTGAGCCTCAGTTCCAGCCTCAACTACCTACCTACCCACCCCCCAAGTGCAAGTGCAACTTCCAACGAAACCACACCTACCTGCTTTGGCATCATCATAAACGCGGTCCAGCACTCGACCACTAGACCCAGTCTTTCCGGATCAGCAATGAACATCTCCTCCGTCTCTGGAGTCTGGACTAGTACTAGCACATATCACACTCACTCTCATTCATTCATCACTGATGGACGACAGGCGCAAAGAATAGTTCTTTTTTATATAAAAAAACATGTCTCAGTAAAGGCTGTCAACCGTCTGAATTATCCCCCACATTGATGAAAGGATGTTTTTTCGGGCCGGCAGCACCTTCCATCAGCTTGCTTTGCTAGAGGCTCTTTGTGCATGCTGAACTGCTGCTGATCCCATGTCCGCTGCTGCTGGGTCTCCCATGAGCAGTGAACGCAGACGAATGCCTGATGACAAGGATGCAGGAGATGTCCCTGGACTACCACTTCGCAGTGGAGCAGGAAGTCGGCTCCTCCACCTACGCCTTCTTCGGCTTCAACGGTAAAAACTCTCTCTTCAGATGCCTTCTCTTGTGGGGGCGGCCGGGGGGCTAGCTGTGCCCTTTCTCTTCTCCATGCATGCCTCTGTCCCTCGGCCTTTTCCTTTTTTTTTTCTGCCACGTGTTTCAGTCCCTCATACTCTGTTTCCTAGTCTTTCTATAAAGATAAACGAAAAAAAAGGGGGTCACGTGCCACATCTCAAAGCCGTATGAAATTTGTGTAAAAATAAGTTGAAGAGATTTAGAGATGATGAAGGGACCCTGAACGACGAGTGACAGTAACGACAGCTCAGCTCAATAATAAAAGTCGTTATTCTTAGGGCCTGTTTAGTTCATATGTAGATTCCTGAAAATCTGATTTCAGCTGTGAACTATGAGAAGGTTGTTGTGAGCTGACCATTATAAATACTGAAATTTGCTTGGTTGAAACAACTCTCAACTGTAGATTTTATAAGAGCATGACAGCTTCTAATATGGATGACAGGAATCTAGAAAATCTGGCGTAGAAGATGATTCTAAATTGAACTAGAGAAATATATAGATTTTCAGAAATCTATTCTGCTGAAGTATCCATTTTGGTTGGAATTTCAGATTTTTGGTATCGAATCTGGTTAAGAAAGCTGAATCAAACAAACCATTAAGCTGTCTCTCAAACAGTTTTTCTATCCCACGCACTCTCTATTTCAAACTCAACTACGTAAATAGCACAGCACAGTCTACAGTTTCGCACGGCCTTTACCATTCGACATATCTTTTCGATAGGAACCGCTGGCGTGTGGCGCATATCCGCTTTGAACGAGGCCGGAGGGTGGAAGGACAGGACCACGGTGGAGGACATGGATCTGGCAGTCCGAGCAAGCCTCAAAGGGTGGAAGTTTGTATACATCGGTGACCTCATGGTAGGATGCACCATGTGTTACACCAACTGCGTTCGCTTCCCTTGTTCTTTGAGTGTTACCAGTCCTCCTCCTTCCTGAGCATGCAGCCGAAATTAACCCAGAAGAGACGCGTTGTTTTCCAGGTGAAAAGCGAGCTCCCGAGCACACTCAAAGCGTACAGGTACCAGCAGCACAGATGGTCGTGTGGGCCGGCAAACTTGTTCAGGAAAACGCTGGTGGAGATCGTCAGAAACAAGGTGCCTTGCACAGAACCCCTTTTAAATATTTAATATATATATATAGCCAAAAAAAAAGAGACTTGTTTCTAACTAGCTAGTTATTGGTTTTTTTTTCTCCCTTGGTGCAGAAGGTGACGCTCTGGAAGAAAATCCACGTCATCTACAACTTCTTCCTCGTGCGCAAGATCGTAGCGCACGCCGTGACGTTCGTGTTTTACTGCATCGTGATCCCCACGACGGTCCTGGTTCCTGAGGTTCAAGTGCCAAAGTGGGGTTCCGTCTATATCCCAACCGTAATAACCCTTCTCAGTGCTGTTGCCACTCCAAGGTAGTACCAATCTTTCCAACAACTCTATGATCATCCAGCCATCAAAAGTTCAAAACCAACGATGCCTTTCACTCTGCCCTCAAGCTATGATAAATCCGATGACATTAGCTTACAGATCTGACATCAAAACCATCGGATGGTGGTGCAGGTCAGCTCACTTAGTTGTCTTCTGGACCCTCTTCGAGAATGTGATGTCGCTGCATAGAACCAAGGCCACTTTCATCGGCCTACTGGAGGCAGGCAGGGTGAACGAGTGGGTGGTGACAGAAAAACTCGGTGATGCTCTCAGGACCAAAGTGCCAGGCAAGAAACCCCGCATGAGGATAGGAGACAGGTACATGACGAAGAACTGTCTTTTCTGATCCATTTTTTCTGATTCATCTATTCCATCCTCGCGGATAAACTTCGATGTCGAATCAGGTTGCACGTTCTGGAGCTCGGTGTCGCAGCTTACCTCCTCTTCTGTGGATGCTATGACATTGCGTTCGGGAACAACCGCTACTACATATTCTTGTTCCTCCAATCCATCGCTTTCTTCATCGTCGGCATTGGCTATGTCGGAACATTCGTCCCTCACTAGCTAGCTCGTAGCAGAATCATTCTGAGAGGCTACCCATCCTGATGATGCATGGTTGTCTTCAACCCCTTCCGGTTTCATTTCATGGAAATCAGTTGGTAGATAAGATCGAGCAAACCTTCTCTTGTATGTAATGTTGTCATGGGAAAAAAAAGAAAATACAGTGTAAAGGCACACTGGCAGACAAGCCATAGATATGAGTAGGTATGTGTGTTGTTGAAGGAATGTGCTGTGATGCGCATGGGGGGATTGGTGATGACAAGCAGGCCGTTTTGAGTCTCCATGTCACCTATGCAGAATCAGCTGTAGAAAAAAAGGTAGCAAATTGTGGAAGTCGAACCAATTGTTTTGCAAACATAAAAAAAAAAGATGAATGTTTGTTGGCGAGTTCGTTGTGAGAACATTGTAAAGTTGTACATGTTTTGTTGTCTCCTCTTACCCTTCTTTATTTGTTTCCCATGTTTATATCAACTATAATAAACAGATTGTATTTGAAAAGATTTCGTTTCAGATCACTATGGTACAACAGAAAATGGATGTATCAAGGGGACTGACCTCTTTTCTGAGATATCAACTGTTCTACATCTTATGTCAGACTCCCAGGACCTCGACAGATGAATCACATAGAATTTTTCTGATTCATTCCAGATTTTGTCTGATCCTACTACTTCTCAGTCAAGTGAATTTTGTCTGCGGATTTGATTGAATCAATGACAAACAAGTGCAAGCCTACCCCAACCAGGGGCGGAGCCAGGATTGTTATATAAGGGGGCCGGGCCAATTCATTAATACTATATGATAAGAATATTGTATAGTAAAAATATTGTATAATGTTATCAGGTGACAACTTTAGTTGAAATTTGTAGATTTTATTATCCACAAGATCTAATATAGTATGTATATACGTTGTTGCCGCTCATTCTGCGGCTTCGCGTGATCACCTTCTTTGGACTTTGGTTGTGGGGTTATGGTAGAGGCAAGTCAAGTGGTCAGTGGCAATCGGCAGCTGCCTAGCCAGACAATACGATGAAGTATAAAGGGTGAGGTTCAGGTATCAGCGTCTGTAGGCGAATTAGGTTTGACGTTTAATGCATTGATTGATCATTTAACGAATATTTTATCTTTTTTTGTCTCCTTTAGATTTTGGTTGACATACTACACTAGAGTTATGGATCATGTATTACTAACCACTATATTAAATCTTTGATTAATTACGCTGCATAAAATTTAGAGTATATATTTACACACAAATTCGACTATATTCTCTTGTATGTGTCATAGCCTTGGGAGGGGCCATGGCCCCTGCCGGCCCCCCCTTGGCTCCGCCCCTGACCCCAACGTGCTTGGGACAAAAAGGCTTTGTTGTTGTTGTGTTGTTGTAATGACAAACAAGTGCATATTCCTACATGTTGCTGAAGAAAACATATCAGTAGTGTCTCTCCAAATCCTGACATTATCACAGATCTTCAAGGATCCAATTCACAGCTCGATGTGCTATTCTAAACCACCATGATTGGGAGATATCTGAACAGTTGATGCGATCTTGTGGTAGATGCTCCTTCCGAAAGCAAGGTAAAGGTTCCAAATAAAGATGGACATGTACCACGTAACATCCTGTCCTTTGCTCTGCTAACTTATCCCAAGGTTATCTCTGGCCTCTGCTCTTTCAGCTTTCATCAGGCTCTGGTACAGTGTAGCGAACAAAGTCTTGCTCACTTGCCTTTATACTGGTAAAACTGCTCGGACGAGAATGAGGCATTCAGATCATACTAGATAAATTTCTGTGCACGATGTTTTCTCCAGAGAAGCGGCGCACTTCCATTCTGAATTGCAGCAGTCACCACGCAAACCACTGCATAGCCATCAACAACGACTGACACCATCCACTGGTCGCACGGATTGCTCGGCGACGGTGGAGGCCAATGCATTGCAGACCTCATATATTGCCGAGTATTCGTCATGGTACGTGTCTCCGGCAAGGAAAATGTGCTTCCTGCTCTGCACTTCGACGGAGCTCCAGGCACGATCTTTCTGTAAGCCCAGCGCCCTCATCGCCTCGTGCGCGCCAGCCACGCTCTCCCACATCTCGCGGGCGGCGTACGTGTTCGCCACGACCAGGTACTTCCCGGCGTTTCCAGGCTGCAGCCGGAAGAACCGCCGGGCGGCGAGCTCGACAAGCTCGACGTCTCCACCGTGCTTCCTGCAGGCGCCCAGAATGGCGCCCCAGACCACGGAGTGCTCCTGGCAGTCCGGCAGGTTCTTGACGAGCTCGTAAGCGTCGTGTAGTCTGCCGACCCTCGCGAGCATGTCGACCACCGCCGCATAGTGCGGGCCCCTTGGCGTGAGGCCGTAGTCAGAGGACATGGAGGAGAAGCGCCTCAACCCCTCGCCGACGAGCCCTCCGTGCGCGCACGCCGAGAGCACGGCGAGGAACGTCACGTCGTTGGGCCGGAACCCACTCGCCGCCATCCGGTCGAAGAACGCCAGCGCCTCGTCGACGCACCCCTGCTGGCCGTGCCCGGAGATGACCGCGGTCCACATCGTGACGTTCCGCTCCGGCGCGGCCGCGAACACGCGGCGCGCGTCCTCGGGGCAGCTGCACTTGAGGTACATGTCCACGAGCGCGCTGTTGGCGAAGACGTTGCCGCCAACGTCCGACTTGACCGCGACGCCGTGCACGCGGCGGCCGTGCCCCAGCGCGGCCAGCCTCGCGCACGCGCACAGCACCGACGCGAACGTGAACTGGTCCGGCGCCAGCCCTTCCGCGCGCATCGCGCTGAACAGCTCCACCGCCCGCTCCTGCGCCTCCCCGCTGCCGCGCGCGCACCCGGAGATCATGGCGTTCCACGCGACAACGCTCCGCTGCGGCATTCCGTCGAACATCTTCTGCGCGCATCCGAGGTGCCCGATCTTGGCGTAGAAGATGAGCAGCTTGGTGGCGACGTACGCGCTGCAGCGGAACCCGGTGGCGACCATGCGCGCATGGATCCTCTTGCCGAGCCTCGGGTCCCTCCGGTTCACGCATTCTTGCAGCAGAAGCGCGTAGGTTCCAGCGCCGGGGCACACGGGACTCCGGCACATGAGGCTCACGGCCTTGGACAGGTGCCCGGTGATGCACAGGGACTTCAACGTTCGTGCCAGGCCAGCGGAACCCATGGTTGACGGAATTTGGAAATAGCACTCTTCTGGATCTTTGCTGATCTTATAATCTTATAGTAGTTGAGAACTTGAGATTCGTTTGATGTTTTTGCGATGCCAGATCCGGGATCAAACCTCGGTATTGGGTGGGCATATATAATACTCCCTCCGTTTCTTTTTAGTTATCGCTGAATAGTTCAATTTTGCACTATCCAGCGACAACTAAAACAAAACGGAGGGAGTATGAAATTTTCTCCACCGGCGAAGGCAATTTTGGTACTCCTATTCACGAGAGAAGCCGAAGGCCTAACAAGAAAACTAAGCTGCATTTACAACGGAACTCACCAGCAGTTACTTACAAGATCTAGCATATACAGCTGAAAACTTTTTGTTCCATTTCCTCTTCATCTTTTCCTGCTCCTATATTTCTCCCCCTCAGTTTCAGGGGTTCAGTCATCAGATCAGATATAGTACATCATACCCACCTCCAGCGTGGAGGCGTGCGGGATGGAGACGGCGTAGTTGGGACCCCGGCTGTTCCTCCGCAGGAAGTCGTAGCAGAAGTTGATCACGAACCGGCGGAGGAAGCTGGACCCGCTCTTCGCCTTCACGTGCGAGTGGCCCAGGATGAACGCCATGCCGGCCTCCCGCGCGTCGGACAGCTCCTGCAGCTCCTCCTGCACGCCGGCATTCGGCTTCGGGCTCGCTGCCGGCAGCACGAACCGCACCCGCTTCTTGGGGCCAACCACCGGGGGAGGAGTGGGCGACGGCGACCGTATCTCCCTGCTGGCCTGGGACGGGCCGACGGTCTTCTCCACTGTAGCCTCTTCCTCGAGCATGCGGATGCTGTTGGAGCGGACTACCGCCATGCGCTGCTCCTCCTCGTCGAACTCCTCGGGCATGCCGTTCAACTTGGACGACCCTGACCGGATGAACTCCGCGACGCTGCACACCAGCTCCTTCTCGAACTCAATGTCGTCCTTGTGGAAGTCGTGGTAGCCGTACCTGACGATGCACCGGTACATTCTGTACTGCTTCGGGC
This sequence comes from Zea mays, assembly GCF_902167145.1. Classification (NCBI taxonomy): domain Eukaryota; kingdom Viridiplantae; phylum Streptophyta; class Magnoliopsida; order Poales; family Poaceae; genus Zea; species Zea mays. Next base: position 103,985,019 of record NC_050104.1, on the reverse strand, counting down.
CGATCCTCCCAACGAGGAACCTCTCTTCAGGACGGACATGTGGTATTGGTACGTTCTTGATGCACATGAATATGAGTACCTGGTCATGACCAACAATGGTCAATAGCAGGGTAAAAGTACTTCTGAAACCATGTCTGAACTTTGGACAAAATGGAATCATCGATCGATTGAACAAAAAGGACTGAGGCTACCTGGTGGAAGGCTGGTAAGTTGGTGACAAAATGCGAGAAGATTGCCGGGACGCCAGTTTCGAGCTCGGTGTGGATGAGGCCAATGCCGCGGACACGAACTATGCCGAGGTTCGGGCTGAGACCAAGGAGCCAGTTGATGGAAACCTTGCTCTGGACGTCAAACTCATACCTCTTGATGGTGCCATAGTGCCAGATGCACATTATCAAAATGAAGATAAAAGCAAGGACGATTGGGACCCAGGCCCCCTCCCTGAACTTGATGAGTGCCGCTGAGAAGTACAGTGCCTCAATGGTTCCAAAGAACACAATGAAGCCAATTGCCAGAAATATGCTCTTATGCCAGCACAAGACTATCACCAGGGACATCAGACACGTTGTCACCAGCATGACGGTTATAACAGCCAATCCTGTATAAAAATAACTAGTACATGTGAGATTGACAGCCATTACTACTCACTTTTAGTTCTCACCCGAGAAAATTCGGTAGTTTAAAGTCTATAATACAAAGATATCAACATTGGCATACCTGATGCATTCCCCAAGTGTTTTGTGTTCCTGAAACCAATGGTTACAGCTAAGCACAGTATCATCAGAATCCAATTGATCTCAGGGATGTATATTTGCCCGTGTACTTTGGCAGATGTATGAATTATCTTCACCCGAGGAAAGCAGCCCAGAGAAGTGCACTGCTTGATCATTGAGAATGTACCAGTGATGACAGCTTGGCTTCCCACAACTGCTGCAAGAATAGCAATTGCCATAACGGGCCACCTAATTTTCTCTGAAATGGTAAATTGTAAACATTAACAATCAGCACTGAGTCTTATATCATGCTATTGTTCACATCACTGATGATAACAACTGACGAGAATAACTTGCCTGGCACAGACACATAGAATCCAATCCTATAGTCACTTTCCATGGTATGATGCTTACACAGATAAGCAGCTTGTCCCATGTATGCAAGGATCAATGCTGGATACACCATGCATGTAAAAGCAATCTGCCCAAGAAATTTTTATCAGAGAATACATCTCCATATACTCCTAGGATGGAATACAGAAAAAATAGTTCACAGCAGACATTTCTTCACCTGTATTGACAACTGGTTAAAATGCCCTAGATCGGCAAACATTGCTTCAGAACCTGAAAGATCGAAAGGGTCACCTTGTAGTAAGAGACACTCCAAAGATCAAGGGAAAAGGTTCATAAATGGTTTGCTGAGCACAGTACCAGTTACGCATAACAGTATTCCTCCCAGGGACATCCAACCTCCTCTCTGTGTCTTCCTCAAGAACTTGTACATGTAATACGGAGATAATGCTCGATATACAGTGGGTTCCCAGTGAATAATATTGTAAACACCAATAACGCTTATACATAGGAGCCATGTGACCACTACTGGAGCAAAAATGAAGCCAACCCGGTGTGTACCATAGTGTTGCAGTGCAAACAGGCAAACCAGTATGATACAGGCAATAGGAAGTTCCACATCTGCAGATTCACATTAGCAGAACTTCATACAGTTAGAAGGGACTTGGAACAGAACAGCACCTTATCGACACAAAAAGGAATCAGAATAAAGTAAAGTCATGCTTAACTTGACAAAGGAAAAAATTATTGATTTAAAAGTCAAGAATAAGGTCCTTTGCCTCACAATTTAGACCTTGACAAATGTGAACTTCTTTCAGCACAGGTGGCCCTTTTCCCAGGTTCCTGAATCTTACAACGTGGTACCATCTTTCTGCCATCCCACTTTCATATACTAAAACATAACATCAATTTGGGTAGCATATCTTACTTGAGAACCATTTTCCTTCCACTTTGACGAGTAGTTCAGTTTAAGACTGCTACCTACTATACCTTGAAACAAGTAAGTAGTTCCATGTATTGTAGCATGAATGCTGACCAAAAGTTCGATTTTGCTACACATAGAAACTGTCAGTATACATCACTACTAAAAGATCCATCATCTTTGATGATCTGTTCCTGTTCCTGGTCCCGGTTAAACAATTAAAGACCTTCCAGGATTAACTGTATACTACACCACATCTTTTGATTAAACAGAGAGATAACTCGAGGTGATTGTGTTCAACAGTTCACACCCTGCCATTACAACTTCTGCGAACCAAATTGTTCAGTTACATGGCATCTGATTTGACCACCTTTTCCTATGAGAAACTCCAAATACCACAAATCCACTCTTGCACACATCTCACAGTTAAGAAGTCGCTGAAACCAAGTCCGGAACACAATTGTATGATTGCATCAGGAAACTTTAAGGTGGACCCTGATGCATTTAACTAACAACTTGAATCGATGAACAGTACCTATAAAGCTACAAAGACAAATCTAGACTCAACAAATACAAAATCAATAGGAGGGCGATGATTGGATCCTTACACTTATGATGTTCCTTCTCCATGGACAGCTCCAGCCCGGAAACTGCAGAGAACACTGCAACAGCAGAGCAGCATGTCAGAATCAGAACTACACAGCACAGCAACACAGCCCAAACAAGTCGAGAGCAGCGGAGCCCATCAGCCATCAGGCAAGGCGAAAGGCGTTCGTTGACTCACTCACCGGAGATGGCCGGCGTGAGCACACCGTCGCCGATCACCATGCAGGTGCCCACCAGCGCCAGCACGAGCAGCACACGCTGCAGCACCTTGTGCCGCTCCAGCAGCCTCCTGACGCTGGCAGCAGCGCCCCCGCCCAGCGTCACTGCATTGCCGTTCTGCGCCGTAGCCTTCTTGGTGCCACCGTCGGCTCCGTCCAAGAACTGGTCCTCGTCCCCGGCGGCGGTTCGTCCTGGCGGGAGGAGCGCGGCGCGCGCGTGGCGGCAGAGGAGGGAGTAGAGCGCGAAGGTGCCTCCTTCGCCGTGGTCGTCGGCGCGGAGGACGACGCAGACGTACTTGAGGAGCGGGACGAGCGTGAGCGTCCAGAAGACGAAGGAGAGCACGCCGAGGATCTCCTCGTTGCTCTCCGTGTGCTGGATGTCCTCCGCGAACGCCGCCTTGTACACGTACAGCGGCGACGTGCTGAGGTCGCCGTAAACCACGCCAAGGCTCTGGTACGCCAGGCTCAGCGTCATCCGCCATGGCACCCCGTTCCGTCCTCCCCGCTTCTCCTCCTGCGGGCACAGCACAGCCACACAAACAAAAGAAATCAGCACATTTCAGGACCGGAACCCTCCAAGATCGCAAGAAAACCGACGGACAAGGGCATTCTGAGATTCAGGAGCCACGGCGACGGCGAACAAGAGCCGCCCGACAAGATTGGACCTTCGAAACACCAGGCAACCCCGGTCCACCATACCTCGTCATCGGGAGGAGTGCCCGGCAGCGGCGGCGATGGCGGCGCCTCGGGATCCATGACAGGAGGGCTCTTCATCGCGGCCTCCACCGCCCGGTAACTCCGGTCTGCTCTTGTAACCGAAGAGAAGAAGAGAGACACTTGAGGACTAGTGGGGAAGTTGGGATTAGGTGAAGGTGACGGCGTCGCACAGCGGCCTCACCCCGGTTCTTGGTTTCTCGGGCGTTAGGAATTTGAGCAGGAGGCGTGACAGGATGTGATTCGGTGAGTATATTTGAAGGCCCTGAGGTTTTTAAGGTGGTCAAAGCAACAAAACAGGGGCAAGCTACATTGGCGTGAGGGACAACCAGAAACCGCAGGGGCCAGGCCGCCAGGGGACGGAGGAAGCGGAAGGAAGGAGACGAGAAGTGGAGAACGCGGGAGAGAGAAATAGAGAATATAGGGGTGGCGAGTGGGACACAAAGGGCTAGTCCAAAAACCGGAGATAATTAGAGAGAATAAAATCTCTTTTTTAAGGTTAGTTTGACCATTTTATTTTTCTAAAGAATTTTTATTTTTAAAAATAAATTAGTTTATTTTTATTTTTAAAAATAAATTAGTTTATTTTTATTTTAATAAAATAAAAATCTCTTAAAAATAGGATTATCAAATTAGTTTTTATTTAAAATTAAATAAGCAGTAGATTTTAGCATCACCAATCTCGTTTGATTCTCTAGCTTCCCAACTACTCCGAAGAGAAGAGACGAAGGGATCATAAAAAAGAAGCGGAGAAAGTGGCGCTTTTCCCTTTTGCCAAAGGGCGTGTCTGGTTGCTTGGTGTGGCCCTCACGTCCTTATGCCAGAAGTCTTCTAAAATCTTACTCTGGTCTAATGAAAACTATTTAGATTTTCTCTTCTAAACTTTCAAGCTCTAATAATTATAAAGTGATTCTATCTCTAAAAGTTTTAAAGCACTTTAGTTTAGTTTTTAAGCTCTCTAATATAAGATAGACTAAAAATAAGAGGAAAATTTAGAGTTTAATGGGTACTAATTTTTAGTCCCTCTACTTTATTATATTTTTATCTTTAAATTGCCAAATAAGTAAACTAAAACTCTATTTTAATTTTCATATTTAGCAATTTAGGAACTAAAATATAATAAAATGTAGAGGTTAAAAATTAGTCCTTATAAACCAAACATCCCCTTAGATTGTTTGTATAGAGCTTTAATTAAAAACTTAAGTTTCGATTAGATAATATAAACAGACTTTAAATTACCATTTATCGGGCTATTTGCATAAAATTGGTTTCTATATCTTTTTGCTCTCTGATAGTTTTATATATCTTATTGTACTTTTCGTGTACTTTAGAGGATCATTTTTTTATTCTTGACAGGCACAGATCTGAAATAAAAGGCCAGTATATTTCGATAACCAAATAAAACTGTTAGAGAATATTTTTTTCACACAAATCTCTATTCATATCAATTATTCAAAAAGGATATAAAGAGTGGCTTGTAGTTGCTCTCATCTCTATCATTGCAAATACTGGATACCCCATCCTATACGTTATTATAGGTAACATTTATTATCTAAAACAGATGATAGCACCTTTAGATATAATATACAAAATAATAAAGAAGTGAAAATTATATAGTCAAGAAAAACCGTTTTTGTTGTTAATAAATTTCTACTCTTATAAAGCACCAGTTTTTCTGGTTTCCATTGCCTTCTATTTTATAAAAAATTTCTTATAGCGAATCAAATAGTAGGCCACTGATCATTAATAGCTCCAGGATCATTATAGAATATATAAAATGAGTAATAATCTTTTGTACGATTATCTAGTCATATTAAAGAATCAAACAGTTTTACTAAAGTTATATATGAAAAAAATGTGGGTCATGTCTTTTAAGTAAATTCTTTGTCCGCCAGTGTATGGAAGTTGGTCTATTCCTTTTTGAATTCGATATGGATCTATATATTTGAGTGGTGTTAAATGATAGTTGTAGCTTTCACATGACATGTATCGTTAAACGCAATAATGCATGGTGGAGATTTAGACAATTTTGTTTATTGCTAGAAGCTTCATGTGGGGCAGACGTTTCCACGGTAGATTATACTACCTTTAAAGTACATCGGCATGCGATCATTTTGCTATTAGTGCATCACAGTACGATTGGAACCTGTTATTTTATCATCAAAGGCGATGTTGCTCCGAGACACAGAGCATCCTATAGTTTGTTAAAAAAAATACTATTCTGACCAAATACTTCAATAGAAGAGATTTCCGAAAGAAAAAACCTGTAATATAGAAAGGGTTCTATGTAAAAAAAAGGTAAAAAACACCATAAAATTAAACTTTGCTTGATATTTCAATCTAGCAAGCATGTGTGAAAATTCCGTATCATTTCATTTATTCTCTTGATTTAACATGTTATTGTCTTATTAGGAATACATGTTTTAAGACGACATATTTTACTATTACTTATAGTCATCATATTATCATTGTTAGAAGAAAACGGTTGAGCAAAGCACGTTTTTCATGTAAATACCGTATAATTAAAATATAATTTTTTAAAAAAAACTTCAAAAATCTATAGAAGCAAGTTTTTCATAGAAATATTGTATAATTAAAGTATCAATTTTTAAAAAAAACTTTAAAAAATCTATAGACGTATTTTATTTTAATATATTAAATTTTAAGTTATAGTTGATGCTAAGAGATAAATAAAGAAAAATTTATCTAATACAAAGAATTAAAAAAATGATGATTTTTCTCTTTTATATCGTACTGCAAAATTTTAATGAAGCTGAGTTTTGCCGTCGATTGAACTTATATGTGCTTACGACACTCCTAGCCCTGAAGCTACCTACTGGTTTCAATAGCAAAAAACGCCACCAAGAAATCATCCTAAGAAACTATGTTTGGTTTGAGGTTAAAGTGGGATGGGACGGGGACGACACCGTCCCCTTGATTTTTTGATCACGCCGCCACTAAAAACTATTTTGGTGTTTACCTCGTTCACATGTGACTCTCATCCAAATACTATATAAATTATGGTCGCCCTCTCTCATCCCACCATGTACATTCAACCAAACAGACCCTACAGCATCCAACGCAAGATCTGCTCACGGGAACCCACACAGAAATCTGACTTGAAATTTCCGCTGAGACTGACTTGACTTCACAGTGGTTTGATTTATATTTCAAACTAGGATTCATTTATTATACTTTGGATTTTTCATGTGAAATTTCTCAAAAACTAATGTTGCACGAATGGCACTGTCCGAAATCAGTTGTTCGCTCGCTCTAAAATTGGGATTCTATTCTACTCCTGTGCTGGCACATCTATAGCTGTGGGCGTAGAGAATCAGGCCTCAACGCATCGGTGGACCTCACGCACGTTTCCCCCACCCTCGGGCATCCTAGCCACTCGAAAACAACGCAACAACTGCTCTGTGGCCCCCACGGAAACCCGCGATGTGGGCCCGACTATTCAGGAAGCGCCGAAGCGAGACTAGAAACGCTGTCCGTGTCGGACTGACTGATCTGGTGATCCGGCCGGCGTGCCGCGTGCACAGCGCAGCGCAGCGCGGGCCCCGAGGGGTGATCTGCGCGTGCGCTTCTCGCCTGCCGCTGCTGCCTCATCGCCCGCCCGCCCGCTGTCGCCGCGTGTGGCGCCCGCGTCGCGCTCGCCGCGGACCCACCCAGGCGTCCCCGCCCGGCGTTCACCTCGACGCTCGAGCAGCCGCGTTCGACACCCAGCCACGACGCGTTGCTGCTGGCGTTTTCTCTTGTCGGATCAGGGTCAGGTGCCATGGCAGATTCTCTCGGCCGCCTCCGGCGGACGATGGCGACGGCGGCGCAGTGTGCCGACCGAGCCAGTCCTCGGTGATATCTTTCATGGGGCTGTGGGTCCTTAACTATTGTTTCGGTCATCGAGGCGGGCATTGCTATCAGGCTGACATATGGAGTGACAACAAAAAAAACATCACAAGCCCAAGCCAGCGAGTTATATTATTGATTAGGAAAAAAACGGCAGAAGCTTTGCCGCGGTTTTTATTAGATAATAGAAAAATAAAACTATATAAAGTAATTAGATGTAAATAAAACCACGCACCACGTTGACCCAAATCAACTCTGACTAAAAAAATGAAAACTGGAAGCTAAAAGAAAGAAAATCAACTAAAAAATTGAAACAACTCGAGCAGGTTATATTGATATGAACATATCCGATGCACATGAGCCTTTGGTGAATGCACCTGAACTAATAAAGTTCACAAAAAAATCTAAAAAAATCATGCATATTCTTTTCACCCTACTCAAACTATATACAAAATTTCAAATTCAAATTTGTATTACATAAAGAGTAATAAAAAGATAAAAAAATTCTGACACGTTTAAATTAGAAAATCAGCTAAAATGTTCTTTTTTTATTACAACTAAACTATAATAAATTTGAACTTGGTGTATATAATTATAGTAGGGTGGAAAGAATATGCATGAACTATTTTCTAGTTTTTTTTATGAATTTTGTTAGTTTATGTGCAACATATGTGCACCAAAGGTTCATGTGCACCGGATATATTCCCTATATTGATAGAAGATGCATGATCGGAGCATGTACTATCCATTGCACATAGGAGCCACAGTCGCGCACGAAGAATAGGTGAGCCAGAAAGAGACATGGGAGATAGTGCCTTGCTTGCTTAGGGTCTTGTCGGGGACCATAATTAGGGGTACCCTCAAGGCTCCTAATTCTCAGCTGGTAACCCCCATCAGCATAAAGCTGCAAAGGCTTGATGGGTGCGACTAAGTCAGGGATCAGTCCATTCGAGCGACTCGATCACGCCTCGCCCGAGCCTGGCCTCGGACAAGGGCAGCCGACCCTGGAGGATTTCCGTCTCGCCCGAGGCCCCCCTCCAACGGTGAACATATTTCCGGCTCGCCCGAGGCCCTGCCTTCGCTAAGAAGCAACCCTGACCAAATCGCCGCACCAACCGACCAAATCGCAGGAGCATTTAATGCAAAGGTGGCCTGACACCTTTATCCTGACGCGCGTCCCCCAGCCGGCAGAGCCGAAGTGACCGCCGTCACTTCGCCGCTCCACTGACCGACCTGACAAAAGGACAGCGCCGCCTGCGCCACTCCGACTGCGGTGCCACTTGACAGAGTGAGACTGACAGGCAGTCAGGCCCTGCCGAAGGCATCATAGGAAGCTCCGCTCCGCCCAACCTAGGGCTCGGACTCGGGCTAAGTCCCGGAAGACGGCGAACTCCGCTCCGCCCGACCCAGGGCTCGGACTCGGGCTAAGTCCCGGAAGACGGCGAACTCCGCTCCGCCCGACCCAGGGCTCGGACTCGGGCTAAGTCCCAGAAGACGACGAACTCCGCTCCGCCCGACCCGGGGCTCGGACTCGGGCTCAGCCCCAGAAGACGACGAACTCCGCTTCGCCCGACCCCAGGGCTCGGACTCCGCCCTGGCCTCAGCCGACGACCTCCGCCTCGCCCGACCCAGGGGCTCGGACTCGACCTCAGCCACGGAAGACAGACTCGACCTCGGCTTCGGAGGAGCTTCCGCATCGCCCAACCTAGGGCGCAGACCAGCCACGTCAACAGGAGGCGCCATCATCGCCCTACCCCGAGCTGACTCGGGCCGCAGGAAACAAGACCGGTGTCCCATCTGGCTCGCTCCGCCAGATAGGCAATGATGGCGCCCCGCATACTCTGTGACGACGGCGGCTCTCAGCCCCCTTACGGAAGCAAGAGGACGTAGGACTCAACCGCTCCGACAACTGTCCCTCCGCCAGGCTCCATCGCTCCTCCGACAGCCACGACATCACACCAGCTGGGTGCCAAAATCTCTACGGCTGCCACAACGGCATGTACTTAGGGCGCTAGCTCTCCTCCGCTAGACACGTAGCACTCTGCTACACCCCCCATTGTACACCTGGATCCTCTTCTTACGCCTATAAAAGGAAGGACCAGGGCCCTCTTAGAGAGGGTTGGCCGCGCGGGGACGAGGACGAGACAGGCGCTCGCTTGGGGCCGCTCGCTCCCTCTCCCGCGTGAACGCTTGTAACCCCCTACTGCAAGCGCACCCGACCTGGGCGCGGGACGAACACGAAGGCCGCGGAATTCCCACCTCTCTCACGCCGGTCTCCGGCCGCCTCGCTCTCCCCCTTCGCGCTCGCCCTCGCGCTCGACCCATCTGGGCTGGGGCACGCGGCGACATTCACTCGTCGGCCCAGGGACCCCCCGGTCTCGAAACGCCGACAGTTGGCGCGCCAGGTAGGGGCCTGCTGCGTGTTGACGAACAGCTTCCCGTCAAGCTCTAGATGGGCAGTCTCCAGCAACCTCTCCAACCCGGGACGGTGCTCCGTTTCGAGAGTCTTGAGTTCATGTCCCTCGACGGCAGCTACGACATGATACTCCTTCCACCGCCGCGCGACAACGACAATGGCGGCCGACAGCCCGCCCGCCGGCGGCGGAATCGACGACGTCTTCCCCGCGTGGTGGAAGAACAACCTTCGAGCTCATCCTGTCCTTTCCCCCGCCGACGGAGGAGAAACCAGGGCGACCAAGGCCAAGCAGGAGGCAGCGCCTCGTCGGCTGTCGAGCGAGTCGACGGTACTGGCGCCCCAACGAGGGGCGCACCGGGTATCGACTTCACGCCTGAGACGAAGACGAGCGCCGTCTCCCCGCGACACGCCAATCCTGAGCAAGCGGACGACGCCAGCGCGCTCGCGGAGAGCTTGCTGGACGTCACCCTCGTACCTGAGACGACGGTGCAGTCAGTCCCCGACGTGACTTTATCGCCGCTCGTCGACCAAGAGGTACCGACCGATTCCCATCCCACGTCATTTGGATTCAGCCTCAACCCGCCTAGCGACCTTGCTTTGGCGGGCGCTCGCGTAGAGGCGAGTCCAAACCCTCTGGGGTTTCGCATGCGGTCGCCTTGGGACCGGTTGACGGACGTCTCGACCTACGGGCCCTCTGGGTCCGAGGAAGACGACGAGCCCAGCATCTGTTGGGATTTCTCTGGACTTGGCAACCCCAGTGCCATGCGGGACTTCATGACCGCATGTGACTACTGCCTCTCCGACTGTTCCGACGGTAGCCGCAGCCTCGGCGACGAGGACTGCGGCCCAAGCCGCGAATGTTTCCACGTCGATCTAGGGGGTCCCTCCGAAGGCAATCATCTCGGCATGCCGAAGGACGGTGACCTCCCTAGGCCGGCGCCCCGCATCCCACGGGAGCTAGCTGTGGTCCCCGTTCAGGCGGGGGGCCATGACCCACAGCTCGAGCAAATCCGCGGGGTGCAGGCCAGGCTCGACGAGGGAGCAGGGGCGCTTGAGCCGATCCGCCGGGACGTCGGGCAGGCATGGGCGGGCCAACCCCCGGCCGGAGAAATACGTCATCTGCCCCAGGGTTTCCAGCACCGCGTCGCCGACGACGTCAGGGTCAGGCCGCCACCCGCATCTAGTGGGGTCGGCCAGAACCTGGCTGCAGCAGCGATGCTTCTCCGCGCGATGCCGGAGCCATTAACCACCGAGGGCCGGCGAATCCAGGGGGAGCTCAAGAATCTCCTGGAAGGCGCCACGGTCCGACGGGCCGAGAGCTCTACCTCCCGAAGGCAGGGATACCCCTCGGAACCTCATGCCACGACTTCCCGATTCATGCGGGAAGCCTCGGTCTACACTGGGCGCACGCGCAACACCGCGCCTGCGGCCCCGGGCCGCCTCGGCAACGAGCACCATCGCCGCGACCGTCGGGCCCACCTCGACGAGAGGGTGCGCCGAGGCTACCACCCCAGGCGTGGGGGACGCTACGACAGCGGGGAGGATCGGAGTCCCTCGCCCGAACCACCCGGTCCGCAGGCCTTCAGCCAGGCCATCCGACGGGCACCGTTCCCGACCCGGTTTCGACCCCCGACTACTATCACAAAGTACTCGGGGGAGACGAGACCGGAACTGTGGCTCGCAGACTACCGTCTGGCCTGCCAACTGGGTGGAACGGACGATGACAACCTCATCATCCGCAACCTCCCCCTGTTCCTCTCCGACACCGCTCGCGCCTGGTTGGAGCACCTGCCTCCGGGGCAGATCTCCAACTGGGACGACCTAGTCCAAGCCTTCGCCGGCAATTTCCAGGGCACTTACGTGCGCCCCGGGAATTCCTGGGACCTCCGAAGCTGCCGACAGCAGCCGGGAGAGTCCCTCCGGGACTACATCCGACGATTCTCGAAGCAGCGCATCGAGCTGCCCAACATCACCGACTCGGATGTCATCGGCGCGTTCCTCGCCGGCACCACCTGCCGCGACCTAGTGAGCAAGTTGGGTCGCAAGACCCCCACCAGGGCGAGCGAGCTGATGGACATCGCCACCAAGTTCGCCTCCGGCCAGGAGGCGGTCAAGGCCATCTTCCGAAAGGACAAGCAGCCCCAGGGCCGCCCATCGGAAGATGCTCCCGAGGCGTCAACTCAGCGCGGCGCCAAGAAGAAAGGCAAGAAGAAGTCGCAAGCGAAGCGCGACGCCGCCGACGCGGACCTTGTCGCCGCCGCCGAGTACAAGAACCCTCGGAAACCCCCCGGAGGTGCCAACCTCTTCGACAAGATGCTCAAGGAGCCGTGCCCCTATCACCAGGGACCCGTCAAGCACACCCTTGAGGAGTGCGTCATGCTTCGGCGCCACTTCCACAGGGCTGGGCCCCCGCGGAGGGTGGCAGGGCCTGCGACGACGACAAGAAGGAAGATCACCAAGCAGGATAGTTCCCCGAGGTCCGCGACTGCTTCATGATCTACGGTGGGCAAGCGGCGAATGCCTCGACTCGGCACCGCAAGCAAGAGCGCCGGGAGGTCTGCGCGATGAAGGTGGCGGCGCCAGTCTACCTAGACTGGTCCGACAAGCCCATCACCTTCGACCAAGCCGACCACCCCGACCACGTGCCGAGCCCGGGGAAATACCCGCTCGTCGTCGACCCCGTCATCGGCGACGTCAGGCTCACCAAGGTCCTCATGGACGGAGGCAGCAGCCTCAACATCATCTACGCCGAGACCCTCAGGCTCCTGCGTGTTGATCTGTCCTCCGTCCGAGCAGGCGCTGCGCCCTTCCATGGGATCATTCCCGGGAAGCGCGTCCAGCCCCTCGGACAACTCGACCTTCCCGTCTGCTTCGGAACGCCCTCCAACTTCCGAAGGGAGACCCTGACGTTCGAGGTGGTCGGGTTCCGAGGAACCTACCACGCGGTACTGGGAAGGCCATGCTACGCGAAGTTTATGGCCGTCCCCAACTACACCTACCTGAAGCTCAAGATGTCGGGCCCCAACGGGGTCATCACCGTCGGCCCCACGTACAAGCACGCGTTCGAATGCAACATGGAGTGCGTGGAGTACGCCGAGGCCCTCGCCGAGTCCGAGGCCCTCATCGCCGACCTAGAAAGCCTCTCTAAGGAGGTGCCAGACGTGAAACGTCATGCCGGCGACTTTGAGCCAGTGGAGACGGTTAAGGCCGTCCCCCTCGACCCCAGCGGCGACACCTCCAAGCAGATTCGGATCGGCTCCGGGCTCGATCCCAAATAGGAAGCAGTGCTCGTCGACTTCCTCCGCGCGAACACTGACGTCTTCACGTGGAGTCCCTCGGACATGCCCGGCATACCGAGGGATGTCGCCGAGCACTCGCTGGATATTCGGGCCGGAGCCCGACCCGTCAAGCAGCCTCTGCGCCGATTCGACGAGGAGAAGCGCAGAGCGATAGGCGAGGAGATCCACAAGCTAATGGCGGCAGGGTTCATCAAAGAGGTATTCCATCCCGAATGGCTTGCCAACCCTGTGCTTGTGAGAAAGAAAGGGGGAAATGGCGGATGTGCGTAGACTACACAGGTCTCAACAAAGCATGTCCGAAGGTTCCCTACCCTTTGCCTCGCATCGATCAAATCGTGGCTTCCACCGCTGGGTGCGAAACCCTGTCTTTCCTCGATGCCTACTCAGGGTATCATCAAATCAGGATGAAAGAGTCCGACCAGCTCGCGACTTCTTTCATCACGCCCTTCGACATGTACTGCTATGTCACCATGCCGTTCGGCTTGAGGAATGCGGGCGCGACGTACCAGCGGTGCATGAACCATGTGTTCGGCGAACACATCGGTCGCACGGTCGAGGCCTACGTCGATGACATCGTAGTCAAGATGAGGAAAGCTTCCGACCTCCTTTCCGACCTTGAAGTGACATTCCGATGCCTCAAGGCGAAAGGCGTCAAGCTCAATCCCGAGAAGTGTGTCTTCGGGGTGCCCCGAGGCATGCTCTTGGGGTTCATCGTCTCTGAGCGGGGCATCGAAGCCAACCCGGAGAAGATTGCAGCCATCACCAGCATGGGGCCCATCAAGGACTTGAAAGGCGTACAGAGGGTCATGGGATGTCTCGCGGCTCTGAGCCGTTTCATCTCACGTCTCGGCGAAAGAGGTCTACCTCTGTACCGCCTCTTAAGGAAGGCCGAGTGCTTCACTTGGACCCCCGATGCCGAGGAAGCTCTCGGGAACTTGAAGGCGCTCCTCACAAAGGCGCCTATCTTGGTGCCTCCAGCTGCCGGAGAAGCCCTCTTAGTCTACGTCGCCGCGACCACTCAGGTGGTTAGTGCCGCGATTGTGGTCGAGAGGCAAGAAGAGGGGCATGCATTGCCCGTTCAGAGGCCAGTTTACTTCGTCAGTGAGGTACTGTCCGAAACCAAGGTCCGCTACCCACAAGTTCAGAAGCTGCTGTATGCAGTGATCCTGACACGGCGGAAGTTGCGACACTACTTCGAGTCTCATCCGGTAACTGTGGTGTCATCCTTCCCCCTGGGGGAGATCATCCAGTGCCGAGAGGCCTCGGGTAGGATTGCAAAGTGGGCGGTGGAAATCATGGGCGAGACAATCTCGTTCGCCCCTCGGAAGGCCATCAAGTCCCAGGTTTTGGCGGACTTCGTGGCCGAATGGGTCGACACCCAATTACCGACGGCTCCGATCCAACCGGAGCTCTGGACCATGTTTTTCGACGGGTCGTTGATGAAGACGGGGGCCGGTGCAGGCCTGCTCTTCATCTCGCCCCTCGGGAAACACCTAAGCTATGCGCTACGCCTCCATTTCCCGGCGTCCAACAATGTGGCTGAGTAAGAGGCTCTGGTCAACGGGTTGCGGATCGCCATCGAGCTAGGGGTCCGGTGCCTCGACGCCCGCGGTGACTCGCAGCTCGTCATCGACCAAGTCATGAAGAACTCCCACTGCCGCGACCCGAAGATGGAGGCCTACTGCGATGAGGTTCGGTGCTTGGAGGACAAGTTCTACGGGCTCGAGCTCAACCACATCGCTCGGCGCTACAACGAGACTGCGGATGAACTGGCTAAAATAGCCTCGGGGCGAACAACGGTTCCCCCGGACGTCTTCTCCCGGGATCTGCACCAACCTTCCGTCAAGATCGACGACACACCCGAGCCTGAGGTGCCCTCGGCCCAGTCCGAGGTACCCTTGGCCCAGACCGAGGCACCCTCAGCTCGGCCCGAGGCGACCTCGGTTCAGCCCGAGGTACCCTCGGCCCCCGAGGGTGAGGCACTGCGCATCGAGGAGGAGCGAAGCGGGGCCACGCCAGATCGAAACTGGCAGACCCCGTACCTGCAATATCTCCACCAAGGAGAGCTACCCCTCGACCGAGCCGAGGCTCGGCGGGTAGCGCGGCGCGCCAAGTCGTTCGTCTTGCTGGGCGATGAGCAGGAGCTCTACCACCGCAGCCCCTCAGGCATCCTCCAGCGATGCATCTCCGTCACCGAGGGTCAGGAACTCCTGCGAGAGATACACTCGGGGGCTTGCGGCCATCACGCAGCGCCTCGAGCCCTTGTCGGGAATGCTTTCCGACAAGGCTTCTACTGGCCGACGGCGGTGGCCGACGCCACTAGAATTGTTCGCACCTGCGAAGGGTGTCAATTCTATGCGAAGCAGACCCACCTGCCCGCTCAGGCTCTGCAGACGATACTCATCACCTGGCCCTTTGTTGTGTGGGGTCTGGACCTCGTCGGCCCCTTGCAGAAGGCGCCCGGGGGCTACACGCACCTGCTGGTCGCCATCGACAAATTCTCCAAGTGGATCGAGGTCCGACCTCTGAACCGCATCAGGTCCGAGCAGGCGGTGGCGTTCTTCACCAACATCATCCATCGCTTCGGGGTCCCGAACTCCATCATCACCGAAAACGGCACCCAGTTCACCGGTAGAAAGTTCTTGGACTTCTGCGAGGATCACCACATCCGGGTGGACTGGGCCACCGTGGCTCATCCCATGTCAAATGGGCAAGTAGAGCGTGCCAACGGCATGATTCTACAAGGGCTCAATCCTCGGATTTACAACGACCTCAACAAGTTCGGCAAGCGATGGATGAAGGAACTCCCCTCGGTGGTCTGGAGCCTAAGGACAACGCCGAGCCGAGCCTCGGGTTTCACGCCGTTCTTCCTAGTCTACGGGGCCGAGGCTGTCTTGCCCATAGACCTGGAATACGGCTCCCCGAGGACGAGGGCCTACAGCGATCAAAGCAACCAAGCTAGCCGAGAAGACTCGCTGGACCAGCTAGAAGAGGCTCGGGACAAGGCCTTACTACACTCGGCGCGGTACCAGCAGTCCCTGCGACGCTACCACGCCCGAGGGGTCCGGTCCCGAGACCTCCAGGTGGGCGACCTGGTGCTTTGGCTGCGACAAGACGCCCGAGGGAGGCACAAGCTCACGCCCCCCTGGGAGGGACCGTTCGTCATCGCCAAGGTTCTGAAGCCCGGAACGTACAAGCTGGCCAACAATCAAGGCGAGGTCTACGTCAACGCTTGGAACATCCAACAGCTACGTCGCTTCTACCCTTAAGATGCTTTCAAGTTGTTCATACACCTCGCACCCACGCAAAGTTTAGTCATCAAGGAAGGGTCGGCCTCACCTCGGCAAAGCCCGACCCTCCCTCGAGGGCTAAAAGGGGGGGAACCCCCTCTGCGCTGAAATTTTCCTCGAAAAAAGATCTCTTCTGCCAGAATATCTTTCGTGCTTTTTGACTACTTCGAAAAGTGGATCCTGAAAACGACGGAGTACACGTAAGCAGCAAAGGCTGACCGAGCCGAGGGACTCCTACGCCTCCGGGATACGGATACCTCACTCATCACCTTCTGCGATAAGTAACTCACGTTCGGATAAGTGATTCCGCGGACCGAACAAGTCTTCACGTTCGGAAGTTCTTCTGCCGAAGAGATCCTTCGAGCCTTCTCGACTGAGTCGGTGACAGAGCCTCATGGACGGGTAAAAGTGCGCGTAAGCGGCAAGGCCGACCGAGCCGAGGGACTCCTACGCCTCCGGGATACGCATACCTCACTCATCACCTTCCGCGAGAAGCAACTCTCGCTCGCACAAACATCCCTGTTGCCGACAAAAAAGTCCAGATACTCGAAACAAGAGGAAAAGAGACGCAGCTTTACAACATAGCGAGGGTGTGTGTTCTGGCCTCGGCGGCCGCAGGAGGCACACACTACAAGACAATCTGATCCTGCAGGCTCGGGTCTTGACGCTGGAAGGGGGCAACAGCACCCTCGGCATCGACGACACCTTCGACGAGGTCCGACAAAGCCTCGGACGGCGACGCGGTCCAAGGATCTCCGCTCTAAAGGACGACGTCGTCGCCACACCCGGGCAATCGCTGCCAGGGTCTTCTCCGGGAATCCGGCCCGAGCAGGCGGCTCGGCCGGTCACCCCGGGGCCTCGGCCAACCGTCTTCCAAGGGCGCCAGCCCGACCCGAGGCCTCGGCTGGTCAACTCCGGCGTCGGTCCCGCTAACGGACGACCCGGCTGGGCTCCGGCTAACCAGGTTTCCTTTTCAAGCCAACTCTGCCCCTGTTCATGCTGATATCGCTGCCCCTGGCCTCGGCTCATCGAAGAGCGGCCAAGGGGTCCCTTTAACTAAGCTAGAGAAGCCTCAGACAACAAGGCCGACCGAGCCGAGGGACTCCTACGCCTCCGGGATACGGATACCTCACTCGTCACCTTGACACGGGGCGACTCACGCTTGGTGAAGCGGTTCAGACAACCAACAGGCAAGTCTTAGTGCTCGAAGATGAGGAAAAAACACGACTCGGTGCCAAAATACATACATGTTCAGGCCTCGACAGCCACAATGAACAAAAACACTAGCATTCAAAGTGCCATTACAAACGGAACTCCGGTTCCCCCTCCGCAGGTACGAACAACCCCACTCGATGGGGGAGGGCCTGCGGAGCAACAGAAGACTGACGGGCGGCTCGCCGCCGCCCGCTCTGACAGCGACAACAACGACCCCCGCTCCGGGTGGCCGAACTGCAGCAGCGCAGGCCTCAGGGTGGGTGCTGCTGCAATCTTGCCCTCGCCCACGCCGACGCTCGAGGGGCGAGGACAAGTACAAAGAGCCGGAGGCCCGAAGCGCGGATGGTGGCGGTACGGCCGCCCGGCCAACCACTCGCCCTGTCGCATTAACTCCGCGGCGGGACAGGTGGCGCCTCTGGCAGGAGAAGCAGGCGACGCTTCGCCTTCGCTGTAATAACCGCGCCAAAAAAGGTACGCCGCGTCGTTCGATTTCGTATCCTTTTCCTTTTTTCCTCTTTCTCTCTCTTGCAACAGGGACCGAGAAAGGGGGATACCCCGAAAAGGATCCTTCCCTGTGAAGGAACCAGGCTCCGAGCCACCCTACTGATCAGAGGTTCGAAGGCTGGCCCCCCGGAAGGGTTCGACAGCCGCCTCAGATTGCGTGGGCCCTACACCCACTACTGGTCAGAGGTTCGAAGGTCGGCCCCTCGGAAGGGTTCCACGGCCGCCTCAGGCTACTCGGGCTCCGCGCCCATTACTGATCAGGGGTTCGAAGGCTGGCCCCCGAAGGGTTCACAGCCGCCTCAGACGCCAAGCAAGGGATGACCATGGGTACGTTCGATACATAACCAAGGCTCGGGCTGCGCTCCCGAGGTACCCTAGGACATTTCCGAGACCAGCGGGAGCGATCTTGTAACAGAATCCCATCAGAGGGAGGCATTGAGCCCTCGGACCCCGTCGCCAGGGGACCGGGTCCGGCAGATCACCCACAGGTACTTTTGGGCGTGCCTCTGGGCCCCTAGCCGACCCCTAACGAACGGGGCACGGACGTCCACTCGGATTACCCGCTTGCAGCTCATCGGAGACACCATGTTCGGCGCCCATCGAGGGCAACATGGCGCTTTCCCCCCTCCTCCTTGCGGAAAGGCGACGCAGGGGCGTATGTAAAAAAGCCGAGTCTGTCCCTGATCGCCCTCTCGCCCTGTGCAGAGGCTCGGGGGCTGCTCTCGCAAACCCGGCTCCGGCCGAACCGTTGACAGCGTCAACATACCAGCCCGAGAACTTGGGACCCGACCGTACACCCGGGCTACGGCCAGCTCGCATGAGGGAACAACCAGACCAGCCGAAGCATTACGCAAGGCATTAAGACCTCGAAGGAGTAAAACCACTCCTCCGAGGCCTCGGGGGCTACACCCGGTGGGTGCGCTCGCGCGCACCCACCGGAACAAAATGCAACCGAGAAAGGCTGGTCCCCTTGCAAAAAAGTGCGACGAAAGCCTCCAAGCGAGTGCTAACACTCCCTTCGAGGCTCGGGGGCTACTGTCGGGGACCATAATTAGGGGTACCCTCAAGGCTCCTAATTCTCAGCTGGTAACCCCCATCAGCATAAAGCTGCAAAGGCCTGATGAGTGCGACTAAGTCAGGGATCAGTCCATTCGAGCGACTCGATCACGCCTCGCCCGAGCCTGGCCTCGGACAAGGGCAGCCGACCCTGGAGGATTTCCGTCTCGCCCGAGGCCCCCCTCCAACGGCGAACATATTTCCGGCTCGCCCGAGGCCCTGCCTTCGCTAAGAAGCAACCCTGACCAAATCGCCGCACCAACCAACCAAATTGCAGGAGCATTTAATGCAAAGGTGGCCTGACACCTTTATCCTGACGCGCGCCCCCCAGCCGGCAGAGCCGAAGTGACCGCTGTCACTTCGCCGCTCCACTGACCGACCTGACAGAAGGACAGCGCCGCTTGCGCCACTCCGACTGCGGTGCCACTTGACAGAGTGAGACTGACAGGCAGTCAGGCCCTGCCGAAGGCATCATAGGAAGCTCCGCTCCGCCCGACCCAGGGCTCGGACTCGGGCTAAGTCCCGGAAGACGGCGAACTCCGCTCCGCCCGACCCAGGGCTCGGACTCGGGCTAAGTCCCGGAAGACGGCGAACTCCGCTCCGCCCGACCCAGGGCTCGGACTCGGGCTAAGTCCCAGAAGATGACGAACTCCGCTCCGCCCGACCCAGGGCTCGGACTCGGGCTCAGCTCCAGAAGACGACGAACTCCGCTTCGCCCGACCCTAGGGCTCGGATTCCGCCCTGGCCTCAGCCGACGGCCTCCGCCTCGCCCGACCCAGGGGCTCGGACTCGACCTCAGCCACGGAAGACAGACTCGACCTCGGCTTCGGAGGAGCTTCCATATCGCCCAACCTAGGGCGCAGACCAGCCACGTCAACAGGAGGCGCCATCATCGCCCTACCCCGAGCTGACTCGGGCCGCAGGAAACAAGACCGGTGTCCCATCTGGCTCGCTCCGCCAGATAGGCAATGATGGCGCCCCGCATACTCTGTGACGACGGCGGCTCTCAGCCCCCTTACGGAAGCAAGAGGATGTCAGCAAGGACTCAACCGCTCCGACAGCTGTCCCTCCGCCAGGCTCCATCGCTCCTCCGACGGCCACGACATCACACCAGCTGGGTGCCAAAATCTCTCCGGCTGCCACAACGGCATGTACTTAGGGCGCTAGCTCTCCTCCGCTAGACACGTAGCACTCTGCTACACCCCCATTGTACACCTGGATCCTCTCCTGACGCCTATAAAAGGAAGGACCAGGGCCCTCTTAGAGAGGGTTGGCCGCGCGGGGACGAGGACGAGACAGGCGCTCGCTTGGGGCCGCTCGCTCCCTCTCCCGCGTGGACGCTTGTAACCCCCTACTGCAAGCGCACCCGACCTGGGCACGGGACGAACACGAAGGCCGCGAGATTCCCACCTCTCTCACACCGGTCTCCGGCCGCCTCGCTCTCCCCCCTTCGCGCTCGCCCTCGCGCTCGACCCATCTGGGCTGGGGCACGCTGCGACATTCACTCGTCGGCCCAGGGACCCCCCGGTCTCGAAACACCGACAGGTCTGTTTGGTTCAACTGTAGATTTCTGAAAACCTGAATCAAGCAGTGAGAAAGCTATTGTGACCTGACGATTGTGAAAAGGCTAAAGATTAGTTTGGTTGAAACAACTATCAACTATATTCCATAAGAGCATGACAACTTATAACATGGATGACATGAATCTAGAAAATATGTCCGGACAGTGAACAGGACCTGTCTGGTGCACCACCGGACTGTCCGGTGGCCCACATGTCAGAAGCTCCAACGATCAGAACCCAACGGCCTAGTGACGTGGCTGGCGCTCCGGACAGTGTCCGGTGGCGCACTGGACGTCCGGTGCGCCATACAACAGAAGCCCTCACCAACGGTCCTTTTGGTGGTTGGGGCTATAAATACCCCCAACCACCACACTTCAATGCATCCAAGTTTTCAGCCATCAAATCTCATACAAGAGCTCTAGACTTCATTCCAAGACACAAACAAGAGATCAAATCATCTCCCAAGTGCAAAGATCATTCCAATCAAATAGTGACTAGTGAGAGAGACAATTGTGTTCATTTGAGTTCTTGCACTTGGATTGCTTTTCTTCTTCCTTCTTTCTTGTTTCCAACTCAATTGTAATCAAGGCAAGATACACTAATTGTGTGGTGGTCCTTGTGGGGACTTAGTGTCCCGATTGATTGAGAAGAGAAGCTCACTCGGTCTAGGTGACCGTTTGAGAGAGGGAAAGTGTTGAAAGAGACCCGGTCTTTGTGACCACCTCAACGGGGAGTAGGTTTGCAAGAACCGAACCTTGGTAAAACAAATCACCATGTCATCCGCCTTATTTGCTTGTGATTTGTTTTCGCCCTCTCTTTCGGACTCGATTATATTTCTAACGCTAACCCCGGCTTGTAAGTTGTGCTTAAACTTTATAAATTTTAGATTTGCCTATTCACCCCCCTCTAGGCGACTTTCACCATCCCATTGGATGGAGAGGATGGTTCACAAGGGAAGACATTGGATTTCCGACAATCATGCTTGAGGCGGTTGCCTCGTATGACTTGTAGATTCGTTATGCTTTTTTTGGGTAGCAGGGTCAAACAACGATATCAACGTGCTTAGCCACTTCTGTGCTCAAGGGAGAAGCACCAAATATGAACTTCACAGTGAATTAACATGAGTATAACCAAGGGTACTACCTCGCTGATGGTATATACCCTCAGTGGTCGGTGTTTGTGAAGACTATTCCCCTCACACTGACTCTGAAGCAACATGTGTTTGCTAGCATGATAGGAGGGCGCACAGAAGGACATAGAGAGAGAGAGAGCATTTGTTATCCTCAAGGCTCCCTTCCATATTCTCGCTAGCCCGTATCATTCCTTTCCCTACCAAGTGCTCAATGTGATCATGTGTGTATGTATCATTCTACACAACATGATTATTGAGGATGAGTGTGGAGGATTCTACGATATAGACAACTACAACATAGTCGAGCTCTCTCTTGCAGCACCAACGATCATCCCTAACACTGATAAGCTTTGCAATTATCCTTAAATGTGAGGCTACAGTTCATGCTAGTCCGTTGTATGGACTCCAAAATAATTTAATATAGTAAATTTGGGATCTGTACCGCTTGACTTAGATTTTTATTTTATCATGTAATTTTATTTTTTAAGTAATGTGATTTTAACTGTTTTATGAATCATGTAATTTTATTTTTATTCAATAATATAATTTTTAACTTTTTGTAAAAAATATATAGTTTTTATTAGCTTAATTATGTGTTAGGTATATTTTATTATTTTTTGCATAATAAAGCATCGTGTTTCATTTTAAATACAAACCTATAAAAGAAAAGGTGATGTGATGTTAATGTGGTTGTAGGTTGATGGTAGACACTATGTACTAGAGCATTGTGGTAGATATGGACTGATGATCGATAGTGTAGTTGGTAGTGTGATCAATATCTAACGTTAATGGACGGTAAGGGTCAGTCGTATTTTATCCGGCGTTAGAGCAAGGATAATACAACCCATCATGAGTTCTACATCTTTGCTATGTGATTTGGAACCCATAATTAAAAAAATTTGTATAATAGATGGTCTCTAATATTGACTCTTAGAGCAAGTGTAAGAAGATAATGTAGACGAGTTGTAAGAGATGCCACGCTAGATTTGTGGTAAAATGGAAGAAAGAGAAAGTTCACTTGTAATAAGTTGAAAGTAAGCTGCTCGCCAACTCTAAGGTATTGTAAGAGGAATAGATAAACTAAATATTAGTTATTTAAATATACAACTTATATTATGAGAGAGTTATTATGTGATTAGGCTTTTAGTTAGTTCTATGTCACAATAGGAAACAACAACATCCCGTCAGTTAGAAGAATTCCCGTCGGTTATTGTAGAAAACGACGGAGATTAATTAATCTCGACTGTAAAGGAGCCAACGAGAATTATCCTTATTATCGTTGGTCAGGAATGCCACCGTCGAGGATTATTTAATTCTCATCGGTTTAGGGTGAGAGCCGACGATGATTAGTTAATCCGCGTCGGCCAGGCTGTTAATCGACGGGGATGACGAGTTTATGAGGACTCCATGACTTTCTTTCTCCCCTTTCTCTTCGCAAGTCGTCTGCCCCGTTTCACTTCCTCCTCTGTCTCGTCCTGCCACCACCACATGCCGCTATTGTCTCTGGACCCACACGTCACCTTCCGAAGAGTGCCACCACCGCCTCCCCGCCTCCCTGTGACGAGCCTAGGCCCGCGCCTCCTCTCCGTGACGTGCGGCTCTGCGTCGCTGCCTCGGTTGTCCATGAACGATTGCATGTTACTTTTTATATTTGAAATTTGAACTTGTGGTTTGTCTTTGGTTATGGATCATGAATGATATGTGTTTAACTGAGCTTTTATATGGTGTGGTGAACAAAACACTTGTCTCGTCTTTGGTTATGGATAATGAAATGAATAGATGCTCTATGTTTTTGTTTGGAGATTTGGTAATGTGAACTAATTGATGATGTGATGTATGTGCATTGTGAAATGTGTTTGTGATGTATGTGAATTGTGAAAGGTGTTTGTGATGTATTTGAATGGATGTATATTATGTGCTTGTTTGTGTGAATTTTATGAGAATTAGCAAAATGGGCTGCTAGTTTGCAGTAGCACATGTTAGAGCATCTCCTAGAGACTCTTCATTTTTTGCTCTCTTCTATTTGACTCTCTATTTACCTTTTCATAAATATTATACTCTATATATAGCATCTTCATTCCAACATATTATATACCTAGTTTGGCTAGTCTGGTGGCTATCCAAATTTGGCTAGTGAGGGAGTCAATCTGGAGAGTCGGATAACTTGGCAAGTTAGATACTTAGTCTGTTGGAGAGTTATTTTGTTGTTTAGTAGCCAAAATTTAGCTTGGCGAGCCATTTTACTAGTATCTTGGAGATGTTCTTAACTTCTGCCAGCTTGACCATAATCGACGAGAGTTACTGGTCGTGGAGTTATTCCCGTCGGCTAGCTAAGCTGATGGGGATTATCCGTTAAGTGTCGTCCGCTAGAGTGGTGATCGACAGACATTAACGATTTCTAACAATATCTGTCGTCGGCTGGTTAAGGCCGACGGGAGATGGGAATAATCCTTATGCCGACAGTGATTACTAATTCTCGTCGGCATAAGGCATCGATACCTGCCCAACGAGAATTTTCTGGATTTCTGTTTTATGTGTCATAACAATATAAAATCTACTATGGATTATGCGATTGACCTTTCTCTTAGATTAATATCTTGTCTCTTTCTTTTTTTTCTTTTATCTTGAAGTTGAAGCCTGTGCAGGAGGTAAGAGCAACTCCAATAGTTCTCTAAAAGACTTCCTAAATCAATAATTTAGGTAGTTAACATAAAAACTATTCTCCAACAGTTCTCTAAATGAACTTTCTAAATTTAACAACTTGTCATCTAACCTCATTTTCTCTCTACATTTGACAACCATTTAACAACTCCCTAAACAAAAATATTGACTGCATTATATAGTTTTTGTGACTTATTTTTTATGTGGATAGATACAAAACAAAATTACAACCTATATTTAGAGAACTATTGGAGAACTTACATTTTTTTACTCCAAAAGCCATTTAGCAACTTCTTAAATCTATGATTTAGAGAGCTAAAATTTACATAACTATTGGAGTTGCTCTAACTCTTGTATATGAGAGTCTCCCCTTTATTTTTTTTTGTCTTCTGTTTAATCCAAGTAGATAAAATTGTCGCATGTTGCATGGAAATGCCAACAGATTCCACGCGTACGGGACCGCGCGCTTGACATCTCTGGTGGTACATTTATTTTATTATTCCGCCTCGGACTGTCCTCCCGCTCCGTCGGATCGGATGGTCGACAACGCGTCGCGGCATGGCCGGCCGGATGCTGACATTGACGGCACCTTAGCAGCATTTCTCGTCGGAGTTGAACCCGACGGCCGTCCTACATACAGGTCGCGACTTTGACGTCTCGATCGATCTGTAATTAAAGGTTGTGGCACGGAACGGGCTGGTGAGCCGCCTCCCTGCACACTTTTCTCTCCATCTACTACTCATCGTTGCCGCTCGGATGGACTGGTATTACGTGCGTACAAATACGAATTCCACGAGGAATTCCAGCCACATCTATATTTTTTTGGTGGGTGACGCGACGAGACTCGCGTGTTGACGCGTCACCTGTGGGCTGTGGCTGCACGGGAGGAGCCGAGGAGGGCTAACAATAAATACTATTTTATTCGTTTCTAAACATTTAGCAAATTTTATCCGGATACGTTTATTAAAATAATCCAATATTTTTATAAAATGGCCAAGAATACCTTTATAAAGTTATACCTTAACTAGGGGAGTGCCCGTGCGTTGCAACGGAAACATATAATATCATAGTTAAGTGCTCGTACACTGCGACGGAAAATAAACCTCATGCATAACAACTTTGATAGCACTTCTCCATTTTTGGGTTAAGCAGTTATTGTAAGATTAGCCACACAAAGGAAATTTGGGCATGGAACCTTGGTCATCAGGAAAACAAAGTACCAAGAGGAAAGCAAAAGGTGAGCCGATTCAAACTGTGAACATCTTGGTCATCAGGAAAACAAAGTACCAAGAGGAAAGAAAAAGAGTGGACTGATTCAAACTGTGAACAGGTAGGCACTGGTGCCTAAGTCTGTCATTTGATAAAATATCAGATAAATTACCATCAGTAGCTAACTGTAACAATGAAACAACCAGCACCATAAGTTGTGCAACTTCATTGAATATGAACTAATCCAAGTGTTGTGCCATCTAACAGATTTTAGCTTTCAATAACCAGCTATACAAGTCCACCTAAGACTCCAAGTACACATGACATACGAAAGTCAGAAAAGACAATAATAATTTTACATAACTGAGAATTATTTTGCATAACTGAGAAACTGATGAATAGTTGAATACACTGCCTTAGTGGCATGAAGTTGTACTGATTTATCAATGACAAAAACAAACAATGGTGATCTGGAGTATTATACCCAGTGTTCGGGCTTATTCCTGTTACATTTTGCCCACCAATGGCAATCTAGCAAACAAACGATTCCTAAGCGACACAAAGGAAATCTGAACGAAACAGGATGTAGCCCTTCACACATGAAAATTCAGTCATCTTATCTACTAACTTCCTACGATTGCCTGCTAGATCTGTCGGAGCACTACCTGAACTCCATAGCTCGCCATATTGTGCATAGAACAAGCATATCCAAGAGGCCAACATCGAGTGATGTCTGTCACTTCCAAGAGGTTCGATGAAAGAGTTGTTAAATATATGGAATATGTATAGAACAAGCATCTCCAATGCGTAAGTAGATATAAGACCATGGTGAGCTCCAAGAATACGACTCTCATAGAAACACCCTGCCTTTATCAATATGATACTCCTCTAGAATAAATGGTATTGGCTGATCAAGTTGTCAATCTATTAAAATGCAATCATTAAACAAATATAGGCAGAAAATCAATCATATTTAAACACTTGAATCATAAATGGTAAAAGTTTTGAGCATGTGCTCTGCATTATTGCATATACAAATTAAGATGGTTTTGGAAAGTAAGAACACACCTCCTAAAGAAAACATAGTGTGCATAATCCACCGACTTGATTAAATGAGATGTCAACAATAATGTTTTTCACAAGACAATTTATAATCTTGACATGTACATGACATACGAAACATGAGAGAATTACACAAGTGTATGCAAAAATATAGGTGGAAAATCCTTAAACATGGTATATTCCCTGAAAGAAGATAAGGGAAGGGAGCAAGAAAAAAATATAAGATGCATTTTCTGTATTAAGAACCAAGGATGATGCTAAGAAGTGTCTTCAAAATAATCATCCAAAAATTAATAGCATATTAGCATAGATGTTTTCCCAGGTTACATTCTGCAAAGAACTATATTAAAGGAACAACTGCTACATACTAAACTGAAGTTTAACTTAGATATTTTTTAACTTTCTGTTATGTACAGATTTATATGGCATAGCATGCAATAAGCAACTTCTGGTAATAACTTCGACACAATCATAAAGTCGTAAATGCAACTGTGTTTTAGAGCATAAAGATATAGTTCCTGTAAAGCATATTGTCCACCCAAGAAGCTTAAGGAACAAGAAGCACAACATAGGAAGTGGGATAGATGAAAAGGCATAAATAGTGCTTACCATGCCAACCTGATACAATTGGTTCTATACCTGTATCTTGTACTTCAAAAGATAACATTTGATGCAAGTATGTTTGAGTTCCAAGAACATCCCTTATGACATCAACTTTCTGTTTGAGTGTGTACTGACATATAAAATGACAGGTATAATATATATATGAGGATATCCAGATCATCAGCAAGGCATATTCTACATATAAACAGGTTTTCCCCACATACACATAAACAGGTTGTACAAATGACCAAACCTAATTGAAATTGAGATACCATGAACCCAAATTGAACAGCAGCAATGAAGCATGATGAACTATTATAGCGTTGTCCCACCTACCATCAACAGATTGAGGTGAGGCAAAATAGAAGGGATTGCGAGAAGGCCAATTCATAGGAAAAGCACGACAGCCTGACTTGGTATGACATTTTGTTTGCCCTTCAGGCACCGGAAGGGCAACCTGCCCTCGATATCTCAACCTGGCCCTTTCTTTCTCGAATTCTCGGTCGAATTCCCATGGCCCAGTCACTATCCTCATCCCTTGAGATCGGGTATCTGGTTCTGGTACTATACCAATGGTTGTTATGCATGGTGACCAAAACATTAGTACCAAGTTACAAAAGGATTGCACACGGATGTCATCTAAAGACATCGTTTATTTCCCTATAACATGGTACACAAATTAAATATGGGGCTTTTCTGCTTGGTCGATAAAAATTAGGAGTCTGACAGAGTAAAATACACAGAACAAGCTTAATCTTATAACTAAATGGAGGATAAAAATTAGGAGTCTGACAGACTAAAAATTAGGAGTCTGTTAGAGTAAAAACTGACAACAGTACCATACCAATGGTTGTTATGCGTGTACCTAGGAAACAGAGGGTAGCGGGGCGGTCAAGAGTACTAATCTCCTTCAGCCGCGATGACAAGATAATGGAGTCCTCTCCTTGATCCCCAAACTCCTGAAGAAAAGACACAATGAAATCAGAAGCGAACATATGCATATTTCGCTAAGTTAGTGACGGCTACAAATGTAGATGAATATGAGCTTGTGTGGTCCAATTCACATTTGATCTCAATTCATATACTGATGTAGACCTAAGATGTTATGCAAATGAACATGAAAACATTCAAACACGATAAAAAGAGAATAAATAACCCAAGAAACCAAGGACCTGTTGCTAGCCGCCACATATGCATATTTGGCTAAGTTAGTGACGGCTACAAATGTAGATGAATATGAGCTTGTGTGGTCCATGAGACATATGCGGCCTTAAAATTCAAAATCAACCACAACCACCAAAAAACATCTTACACGTAGGGGTGATAATGGATCATGATCCTAATGCTTCTTCATAATTCATTTGAGCCCTTAATTAATTTTAGTTTAAAAATGAATAGAAATAGAGCTCAATTCTAATCCAAACCTTAATTTTTATAGTATAAAATTTAGAACCCATTACCCCCTACTTACACACGCCCCCCACACACACTATAAACTCGTATTCAAATATGTATCAGGAAGGGGGGGTGTTCAACAGAGCAGGGCCCTGTTTGGGGAAACTGTAGCTTCTCCAAAAGCATCTCTTGGAGAGCTGGGAAGCTGCTCTGAGGGAGCTTCACTGTTTTTAGTACAAATACAGCTTTTGAAGCTTTTACCAGCTTGAAGAAGCTGCGCTGTTTGGGGGGAGCTTCTAGCTTTTCTTTTGGAGAAGCAAAAGCTACCAGAAGCTCCCCAAAACAGGACCCAGGACAGTCACTGAATTGCCAAACAACTCTTGAGGGTCCTTGTATATATTATATAAGTCACCTTTTAGGCTTATAAATTGTACAAATTTGGCTTATCAGAGAGAAGATGGTACATGACAAGAATAGTCTAGAGATAACTGATGATGGCAAAGTAGTAATGCACAAGATAAACTTTAGGTGACAAATCAATACTAAAAAAACTATTACACCTTTGCCAGTATTATGCAGAAGAGATAAATAATGATATTTGAATGAGAATATATGGCTAGCTACATACAGTTTTGGATAGCTCACTACCCATCTCCATGGTTCGCAAGCACAAAGGAATTATTTCAGTTTGCAGCAAAAAACTGATGACTTCAGTATCATCAACCTGCATTATTACCAAAAGGAAAAATAATATTCTCATTTACAGAAGTAGTATTTTTAGAACAAACAGGTACTTATTATGTTATATGTATTTTTTTAATAAAATGAAGGGAACATGCCAAAAGGTAGCATATATGATGTTACTGGTGTATTGTAAATTGACATTAAAATAACATGTCAATGCAACAAATAACAAAGCTGCTATTTTGTCTTGTGATTTGTCTCAGGTAACAATGTAACTATCATGCTATGTTCAGATTCTCCATAGTCAATTTCATTATTCAATTAAACTGAAGGCAAATAAACTGGATGCATTGTATTGTGCTAATTATATAGCAGTACACGAGAACCTGACGAGTGGCCAGGCCACGAACTGCAATGTTGCAACGCTCTTCTTCGCATGCACACTGAATAGATGGTTTTCCAAGCTCCCTTTGGCCATGAACTCGTACACGAGAAGCAATTCATAGTACCTTAACTGATCCAATTGAATAACCTTGGATGCAACCTACTAATCCAATTGAATAACTTATTGGGCAGAGAGCAGCAGTTAGTCAATCAGTAGTCAGATAGTGCAAAAATGTTGTTCTGAAAAATAATAAATGGGATAGGGAAAAGAGACAGACCATTCACAGGCTTGTTGCTAAGGTAATGAGCTCCATCGGATTGGGAGCACCCTCCTTTTCCTCCAGCATGAGAATCCGCCTTCTACGAGAAGAGGTCTACCACACCAAATCTATGAAAACAGAGTCAAGATCTCAGAGAAATTTTTGCCCCAAAACAATTGGAATGTAGGGGAAAACGAACATGGACAGAGTAGCACTTCGGCAATTACTCGTCAGACATTGTTGAATACTGCACATCTAAGATTGAAACAACACATAATCACATGGTCACATGTATACCAGAGACAACACCCTTTCTCACCAGCAACACAGATTACTCAATATTAGTACCCTTCATAACCATAATCTGTTCGAAGCTACTTTGGCAGCCGAATGTTGGGAGAAACGTAATTTTGAATTTTTGACGTAGCAACATAAAGCAATGTACAAGCATATGGATGTAGCAGGACAATCACAATGAAATAAATCAAATAATTAATGAGTTCCTCTTGCTCAGGAATCAAGGAGTGGGATTAGTAAAAATAATGGTTAAAATGCCTTGTGTTCTCCATAAATCAATTATGTGGCCTACCTATCCATTAAGGTACATCCTGCCAAGTGCCAATTGTTTTCTACCTAACCAATAAACATGCGTCAGGTTAAATAATCAGCACTCTAAGTAACTGGCAATAATAGCGTTACCTTACACAACATGGGTTTGTAGTTGTATTTACTGGAGCAGCAAAAGAACACTGTCCAACTTCTACAGTATATGTAGTTTACTAATATTGAGCCCCAACACCAACCAAACTACATAGTTGAAAGCATCAGGAGACTATCATCGTACAAATTATACTGCCAGTTAACTCTTACATTCACATGAAAATATATTGAAATTGCAACACTCAAATACATGCATCCTAGCCAACATCTCCTAAACACATATAGCTAACAGCAATCCATCGCATCAAAATAACTCGTTCACCATGCCAATCCGATCCGAACCAATCAGGAAACTAAAATGTAACTATCACATGGGAGGGGAGGTCGGGGATTCGCTTACCCTTGCTGGCGCTGATGAGGAAGTAACCATCGGGTGTGACGGAGCTGTAGAAGAGATCCACCACCGGCCGTGAGTCACCGAGGCACACCAGCGGGATCGCCACCTTCTTCTCCAGTGAGATACTCATACTAATGTTACAAAAAAGGCAGACAACCCACAACACCCACTTGAGCACTTAATTGTCATTTTCTTAACTGAAATGATGCATTGGTACTAAACAATTTAAAACCTAAGATGTTCCATATTCGAAACTGAATACAATAATGACCCGTAGGTTCAGATTTCTATTCAAAACTGTAGTAAGACCACATAGCACTTGCCTATATTACAGTACTGCAAAAACTTACCCCACAACATTTACGAAGCAATCGTTGCCCGAAGTGATCACCCTCATAACACCTTCCATTTTGACTGGCCTACAGGAATTGTTGAAAGAAAACACTGCAAGATTCATTTCCCCTTGGTGTGCCCAGCAGTTGCCGCTACACGATCATTGCCACCATGGAGGAGTGGAAGTTGCTGTACGGGTCTCACGACCGCTTTACCACCACGAACCCTCTATGCACCTGCTCCTCCGTCGTTGACACCACCATGGCTGAGGTGGTCGACAACAATGGAGATCGACTTGGTTCGGCCGACAGGTCGCGGCGCAAGGAGGCAACAAACAAGTCCTTGTCAATGGCGCCATTCACGACCAGTAGTGCGCGGCTGGACGAGCCTTGGTCGTCGCCTGCAGGAGACGAGTAGTAGGATGAGGATGCGACGTCGGTGCTGTTGCAGGTGGAGCAGAGCAGCGAGCTCGGGCGGAACATCCGCGCCAGCCGGTGTCCTGGAGGCGACTGCTGCTTCTCCCGCCGACGACAGGCGAAGATGATGTTTACAGAGGGCCTCAATGAGTCGGCGTCAACTGGATCTAGCAGGACACGGACTCCCAGGCCCCGCACCCACTCCGCCACGATGGCCGGGGAAGCGAGCGCCGGGGACCGGGGAAGCGAGCGCCGTGGCGAGCATCGCGGACGCAGGGCAGAGAGGGAGATGGATGGCGGCGGTTGCGCGGGGGCGGGCGGGGGCACGACCTCGCATCTCCAACCTCGGGGGCGGGGATCGGGCGGTGGGATCGGACGACTGGCGGCGGTGGGGGATCGAGCGGCTGGTGATCGAACGGTTGAAATTGCAGAACAATGGAATGGACGGTTGAGGTTGCAGGATGGCAGAACGGCAGAACGGCAGGAGGCAGACTACTATTGCACTCTTAATAGGTAGTATAGATTGTTCTAGAACATTCGTATAGTATTATTTAGGAGTAAACGTGGAAAGGTGGTCTTAAAAAACGTGGTGTTAAGTATTTTGAAGAAATAAGCGATCAAAAGTATCAAGTAATTGTGAAACGGATGATAGTACCGTGAGACAGGATCTTTTATACATAGAATTTGTTATATACAACTAATACAACCGAACTCCTCTATTTGTGCAATGACCATGCGTTACAGTACACCATTCATATTTTATTGTATAGTGCAATGATTGTACGATACACTCGACCATCCCTAAAAAAAGTTTTAAATTAAAGTAGACACTTTCTAAAAATAATTTTAAAATTAAAGTGTACATATAGCCAACAAATGTTAAACTGCAGAAACTGCACTTTAGCTTAGTCAAAAGACCGAGAAAGGTATGAGTTGAAAATGAGACATATTATTCTTTATAGTTTGTTGGTCGTTCGTCCTCCTTCAGCTAGCGAGATGGTCTATTCGGGAGCGTTGCACTGCGTGTGCCTTCGTATCATGCTGGGCTGTATGTTTTCTCATGGTTCATTTAAAAAGTAACGACATGTTTGTTAGGTGAGACGTGAGAGAGAAAAACAGATCTACTCAACCACGCTTCTCGCGTGACACACGAAACTCATGTTTTAAATGTTATGGTATAGCGCAACATTTGTACGACGCTAGAGGGTCTAGTGGCAAGCCAGTGTGATGGACTCTCTCCACAAAAAATAAATTTAAATTTAAAGTGGATCTTCTCTACAAAAAAAATAAATTCAAAATTAAAATGGATATATGACCCCACATATCAGATATTAAACTGCAGGCACTGCACTTTACTTAGCCAAAAAACCGAGACTTGAAAAGGAGACATGTCCCTTCTTTATAGCTCGCTCAGTCGTTCATCCTCATTTAGCTAGCGAGGTGATCTATCCGGAAGCGTTGTGCTGTATGTGGATTTATATCATGTTGGGTTTGAGTGTTTTCTCACGGTTCATCTAAAAGGTAACCGACTGGTTGTTAGACAAGATGTGAGAGAGAAAAACAGATCTACTATATCGTGCGCTACGCGCGCGACGCACGAAACTCGTGCTTTAAAGTGTAGAGATAGAAAACTTGGGATAAACTATATATGATGATTGTAACCGACACAGACCTATATCACGATCTTCTAATATTAATACGAGTCATATTTTTCTGATATAGTTAACACACTAACATACTTTCACATGATAATTAGAGTCACCTCTTCCAAGCATATCTAGCTCTCAAGAAACCATCGATATATCAACAACTTACAAGTTCTTCATTCTTCTACAGCGATCGTGTCTATCACAACAGCACTGTGCACTATTTTCGGCGGCCAATTTTATTTTCTGCGGCCACCGACACAGCCGCCGAAAATAACAGCTTATTTTCGGCGGCCAAGCTCTGACCGCCGAAAATAAAGCGTTTAAAACGGCAGCCCGACTTCTTCTTCTCTCTGTTTCTCTTCTTCTCTCTGTCCCGCGCCGCCCGCCGCCGCTCCCCACGCCGCCAGCGCCGCCCCGGGCCGCCACCGTCGTCCGTCGCCGTCCTCAGCTCCCGTCGACCGGCCGCGGCCAAGCCCTCCTCCTGCCACCACTCCGTCGTCGTCGCCAAGCTCTTCCCCATCCAAAGGTTATTTTTTGCGTATTTTATTCCATATTTTCGGCGGCCGTTATTTAATTGCCACCGAAATTAGTATATATTTGTAATTGTGTTTGTTTGATTAGTGTGTATGGTTAATATTATTGTTTAGTTTGATTTCATTAATATATTAGTGGTATATGTGGTTTAGATATTAGGGGCATATTGTATTTGTGGCATTAATTTTATATTAATATGTGGTACTATTATATTATTAGTTTTACAAGTACATTATATTGGTACGTAGAATAGTTGCATTATTAGGTTATGTGGTACTTTGTTTGATTTGATTAATAGTATATCATTCTTTGTTTTATATATAAGTAATATATTGTTTAGTGGCAGCGAGGTTATGCTACCGAATTTTTTTTGGGTTCTGCTAGCTTGCTGTGGGTTTAGAACCTATCCTTGCCTATATATGTAGGACCGATACCTTTGACGAAGTTGAATAATGTTTTCACGATATGGTTCGGTTTAACAGTCTTAGGCATGGCTGAAGATCGTGCATGGATGTACAATGGCTGGAGTAGGAATGGACGTCATTTTGATGATTGGGTAGCCAAGACCAAAGATTTTGTGGACCACATATTCTCCTTGTCATTAACCAGCACTGTCAGATGCCCTTGTAGGCGACACGAAAACAGTATATTTCTTAATAAGGAAAGAGTTAACCTAGATCTTTGTCAGTTTGAATTTATGCCCGGATATGAGGTGTGGGAACATCATGGTGAGGTAGTACCCAACCGGAGTGTAGAAGAGGAGGAGAACAATGATTGGGCTGACGATGATGCGATGCATGAGATGCTAGATTCGCGACGTCCAGAATTAAACCTAAGCTCCGAGGATCCTGCCACACCAGAGGTTTCCAGATTTTTAAACTACTAAAAGATTGTGAAGAGTCGTTGCATGAACACAGTATGTGAGTATACTCGCTTTTGTGACTCGGCTCATGGCCATTAAGTCCAAGTATTTTTTCTCGAACAATTATTACAATGAGATTTTAAAGTTACTAGGAGATGTGCTCCCAAAGCCCAATAAGTTGCCTAAAGACATGTACCATTCAAAGACAATTATCAAAGGTCTCGGTATGGATTATGAAAAGATTGATGTGTGCAAAAATAATTGTATGCTTTTCATGAAGGAGCATGCGGGAGAGAAAAAAAATGTTTGAAATGTGGACAATCTAGATTTGTGGAAGTTGTTAATGATGAGGGTGACAAGGTGATGACGGATGTTGCACATAAGCAGCTCCGTTACTTGCCACTAACTCTGTAAGGAAAATGGACCCCGGGCCATTTGGCTAATTGAGTTTTGGTGTTTGATGAACAACACAATCCGTGAACTAATAAGTTTTCTAGTGTTTGTGTTTGTAGTTCACAGGATGCGAAGAGAATTGGACCAAGGCAATGAGGATGCAACACCTCAAAAGAAGACATAAAAAGATGCATAGGAATCCAATACTCAAGAACAAAGAAGCCCGAAGAAATCAGCGAAGAAATCCAAGATGAGGGCTGTCAGCCAGCGCCTGGTGGCGCACCGGACATTGGTGTCCGGTGTGCACCGGACTGTCCGGTGAGGCACCGGACAGTCTGCGCAGAGAGGCCACAGACAGGCGCTCTCTGGCTGTAGCACCGGACTGTCCGGTGTGCACCGGACTGTCCGGTGTGCCAACGGGCAGACGGCAACGGTCGGATCCAACGGTCGACTGCTACAGGCGCCAACGGTCGGCTGACGTGGCGTGCACCGGACATCTACTGTGCAGTGTCCGGTGGTGCACCGGACTGTCCGGTGCACCCGACGACAGAAAGCTGCTGCTTTCTGTCCAACGGCTAGTTGGGGGTGTGGAGGCTATAAATACCACCCCAACCGGCCATTCTCTAGTGTGAGAGCCCAAGCAACATACCAAGACACATAGTGCATATTTCCAAGAGCTCAAACACCCAAGTGCTTAATAGAATCACTCGGTGATTAGCGTAGGTGCTTTGCGAAGTGCTTAGGTTAGTTAGACCGCTTTAGCGCTTGCTCTAGGTGAACCCTAGTTAGTTGAGTGAGTTTTGTAAAACCACACAACCCCTCGGCTCTTGCGTGAGTCGTTGTAATTGTACCGAGTGGGGCGAGAGTCTTGCGAGACCGTGACAACTGCGTTTGTGTCACGGCCGCCACCGTGTACCGAAGGGAACGAGGCCCGCGGCGTTTCGGCCGGAAGCTCGATAGTGGAGACGGCGGGGAGCGTCCGAGAGGGGCCGGAAGCGGAGCACCACTTGCGCGTGGAGAAGGCCCGTGGCTCTCTACGGAGTTACTCGACCATGGTGCTTGGCCCTCGCGTGGGCTTCCCTTTGCGTAGGGGCACCAACGAGGATTAGTCGGAACCTTGCGTGGTTCCGGATACCTCGGTAAAAATACCGGCGTCTTCCACGAGAGTTTGCTTCTCTACTTAGCTCTTTACATTCCGCATTTATATTAAGCATTTAAGTTTCAATCTTATTGTCATACTTATTTAGTGTAGATTGAAACTTAGCCTTTGCGGTAGAGATAGCAACACTTAGACAAAACCGAGGTTGCACATTCTAGTTTTGATTATTTGCATAGGTTTTGCTCTAGGAATTTAATTGTGGCCTAGTTTAGTAAAAGTTTTAGAAGTCCTAATTCACCCCCCCCTCTTAGGCGTCACCCGTTTCCTACAAGTGGTATCAAAGCCTGGTTTGGCTCATTTGAAACGTTTTAGCTTCACCGCTAAAAGAGTCGACGCTTTTTAGAGGAAGGGATGGATACCCATAGGCCACCACACTTCGACGGCACCAACTTCCCATATTATAGTGCTAGAA
The DNA here is from genome assembly GCF_902167145.1 of Zea mays. Lineage (NCBI taxonomy): Eukaryota > Viridiplantae > Streptophyta > Magnoliopsida > Poales > Poaceae > Zea > Zea mays. Next base: position 103,948,099 of record NC_050104.1, on the reverse strand, counting down.
TGGCTTGCTACCTAGAGGCCGTTGATCTAGGTGTTTGGAGAGTCACTCGTGACGGGATGAAACCTCTCAAGAATCTCGAGAAACCAACCACGAGTGAGGAAAAAGAAATTCACTTAAATGCTAGAGCCAAAAATTGCTTGTATGAATCTCTTAGCATGGATATTTTTAATCAAGTATTTACCTTGAAAACTACTAATGAGATTTGGCTAAAATTGCATGAGCTCCATGACGGCACATCCAATGTCCGTGAGCAAAAACATTGCCTAGTCTTAAATGAGTATAATTCTTTTGCTATGAAAGATGATGAGCTTGTTAGAGACATGTATTCTCGTTTGAATCTAATTATCAATGAGCTCAATTCTATTGGCATTAATAAGCTAGGTGATGCGGATATTGTGAGGAAGATTATCTCCCTACTACCACAACGAAGATATGGGAGCATCATCACTATCCTTCACAACATGGAGGACTTGGGTAACATGACCCCAACCATTGTAATTGGAAAAATCGCGGCTTTTGAGATGTCGCGAAAAATGTGTCGGAGAGAGGAGCCAACTTCCTCAAGGCCATATGCTTTTGCATGTGATGAAAGGAAGGGCAAAAAGAAGGCTCCCACTCCAAGTTCCTCAAGTGAAGAAGAGGAAGAAGAAGAAAGTGATGATGATGAAGATAATCAACCATGCACATCATCCTCCGAGGATGAAGAAACAATCCGACGCGTCGGAAAGGTAATGAGGATGATCCGCAAGATTAATCTAATGGGTGTGCCCCTGCAGGTCGAGGATCTTCTCTTTAACATTGACAGGAAAAAGCAAAGAAAGAGAGGATGCTTCGCATGTGGGGAGAAGGGCCACTTCAGGGACAGCTGTCCAACTTTGGCCGAACCCAAAAAGGAGAGGAGCAAAGGCAAGGCGCTAACAAGTGTTAGAACTTGGGATGATTCTTCAAGTGAAGATGAACCTCCAAGGACGCGCAGCCACCGATCCTCATCACGCTCATCACGGTCATCACACAAATGCCTTATGGCAAGAGGTAACAAAAGCATTCCATCCTCTAGTGATAAAAGTAGTAGCGATGATGAAGGTGAGGGAAAGCCCTCTGTAGATGAGCTTGCGGAAGCCGTAGAATTTTTCCAGGATGTTTGCACTAAGCAAAAAGCTCAACTTAAAACTTTGAAAAATAAGTTGGTTAGCTCTCAAAATGATTACAAAAGTTTGCTAGAAAAATTTGAATCTTTTGCAAACTTAAATAGTGAGCTATCAACTAAAATTGAGCTATTAGAATCTAGTGCTCCATCCACTGCTACCGATGATAGCCTTATTAAAAAGAATGAAAAACTGAAAGCTAAGTTAGCTAGCTCCCAAGAAGCTATTGAAAATTTGCTAGAGAAAATGGAAATTCTCAGCATTCACAATAATGAGCTAACTACTAAGCTAGAAAACATTGGTAGCACCCCAGCAGCATCTTTAGTTGAAATACCAGAAATAATTAAGAAAGATGCTTCTACTTCCTGCTTTGATTTAATTGATGATTCTAACACCTGCAACCAAGTCGTTGTTAAGAATATTGTTGTAGAGACATGTTCGGATGAGGTTGCAAAGGAAAATGAACAATTAAAGCAAGAAGTGGCTCGCCTTGGCAAGGCTTTGTATGACAAGAAAGGCAAAGCCAAACAAATCCAACCTCCACAGGATAACACCACTACGGGAGTGAACAAGCCTATGGAGGGAGAAACTGTGATTTGTAGGCTATGCCACAAGGAAGGCCACAAGTCTTTCCAATGCAAGGCGATGACCGGGGATAAACAAAGGCAAAAGCTCAAGCAAAAGCCATCAAGCAAAATCTCCAACACCTACATAAAAAAGGTGGATAAAAAGACTGCTACACCATACTTAATCAAAAAGAAGAAGAATGGAAAGGTGATAGCAATCAAGGCCAACAAGCAAGCCAACAAAGGAAAGGGGGCCAAACGCATCTGGGTACCAAAGGAAATAATTTCAACCATGAAGAGCACCAAGAAGGTTTGGATTCCGAAAGGGAAGTGAGTGGACCGAAGGTCTTCGGGAAATTTGGAGACTTGGCTAAATTGGGATGTATATCATGGGATACATCATATTGGATCAAGGTTATTGCCAAGTGGGTTAGTGAAAATTTTGGACCCAGATTTCCCACCCATGACTAAGGTAACTAGTTTTATTGTATTTCTCATTTTTAGATATGCGTATCTATTTATCTTTTATCTAGTTTACCTTTCTTGCCTAGTATTACATTTGTTATGTACTTTTGTTTAAAATCATGCATACTAGGTATTATATGGTAGGATTGCTTGTTTTTAATTCATATACTTAAGCAAACCTACATGGCTTAAAATATTTATTTAAGCACGACACATAGCTTTTATATCACACCATAGTAAATGATGCATCAATTGAAAATTTTGATTTCTACAAGTTGTATCATTTAACCTATATGTGCCAAAGTTTGGATTATGGATAATTTGCCCCTCTTGATATCAAATCAAAGTGCATGTCTCCTACAAGTATTCAAAACTTGTATGCACACCTTTAGGGGGAGGTTACTCCATAATCTAACACTTTGAGACTAACACCTTTTCAAGTCTATTTCATGTGATAGTCTCATTGTAAGGAAAATGAAGTCCCTGGAGAAAGACAACAATCTTCCACTGCAAAATCTCCAAGAACTCTCATATCTCTCAAGCTCACCATTGACTTTCAATTGGTATCTTTTGAGACTACATTTAGTATCATTTACATGTCTTCTCCAATATTTGATTAGACTATATTTCATATCATATACTTCCATGTTGCTAAAAATGCATAAGTGGTTAACTCATATTCTGTTACCTATGCATAAGGGAAGTTAGTCTTTTCAAATCATGTCTTGTACCTCTAATTTTCACATGCTTTTTCCCTAAGTAGAGGATCTCTGTCAGGGGAAGTATTTCTTCATCTCTAAAGGGGGAGAAAAACTCTTTCTAAAGGAGAATACTCATTTAGGGGGAGTAATCTTTTAAGGACTCCCAACTGGTATCATTCATGGCTTAATTTAATACCCTTCTAGTGATATCATTTGATTCATTTCTTGCTGAGGGCAAGCTTTTATTTACTTCCTACATGCTTTTATTGTCTTCCTTTTCGGTGGTTGATGCCAAAGGGGGAGAAGTTTAGGGACCAAAGCAATAAAAACTATATCAAACACCAAACACCACCAACTTAAATTTTATATCTGCAAATGGTTTTTCAAGTGGTTTTGGTTATTTGGTCCAAAAATAGGAAGTAAGTGAATTATGGAGTTAGGGGTAGGCTTAAGTCCATAATATCACATTGTGGGATCAATCATGCATCTTAGCAAGTAGAATGCACATTTTCATACAAAAACTTGTATTATTTGCTTGCTTTGGTTGTGTTGTCATCAATCACCAAAAAGGGAGAGATTGTAAGGAAAATGGACCCCGGGCCATTTGGCTAATTGAGTTTTGGTGTTTGATGAACAACACAATCCGTGAACTAATAAGTTTTCTAGTGTTTGTGTTTGTAGTTCACAGGATGCGAAGAGAATTGGACCAAGGCAATGAGGATGCAACACCTCAAAAGAAGACATAAAAAGATGCATAGGAATCCAATACTCAAGAACAAAGAAGCCCGAAGAAATTAGCGAAGAAATCCAAGATGAGGGCTGTCAGCCAGCGCCTGGTGGCGCACCGAACATTGGTGTCCGGTGTGCACCGGACTGTCCGGTGAGGCACCGGACAGTCTGCGCAGAGAGGCGACAGACAGGCGCTCTCTGGCTGTAGCACCGGACTGTCCGGTGTGCACCGGACTGTCCGGTGTGCCAACGGGCAGACGACAACGGTCGGATCCAACGGTCGACTGCTACAGGCGCCAACGGTCGGCTGACGTGGCGTGCACCGGACATCTACTGTGTAGTGTCCGGTGGTGCACCGGACTGTCCGGTGCACCCGACGACAGAAAGTTGCTGCTTTCTGTCCAACGGCTAGTTGGGGGTGTGGAGGCTATAAATACCACCCCAACCGGCCATTCTCCAGTGTGAGAGCCCAAGCAACATACCAAGACACATAGTGCATATTTCCAAGAGCTCAAACACCCAAGTGCTTAATAGAATCACTCGGTGATTAGCGTAGGTGCTTTGCGAAGTGCTTAGGTTAGTTAGACCGCTTTAGCGCTTGCTCTAGGTGAACCCTAGTTAGTTGAGTGAGTTTTGTAAAACCACACAACCCCTCGGCTCTTGCGTGAGTCGTTGTAATTGTACCGAGTGGGGCGAGAGTCTTGCGAGACCGTGACAACTGCGTTTGTGTCACGGTCGCCACCGTGTACCGAAGGGAACGAGGCCCGCGGCGTTTCGGCCGGAAGCTCGATAGTGGAGACGGCGGGGAGCGTCCGAGAGGGGCCGGAAGCGGAGCACCACTTGCGCGTGGAGAAGGCCCGTGGCTCTCTACGGAGTTACTCGACCATGGTGCTTGACCCTCGCGTGGGCTTCCCTTTGCGTAGGGGCACCAACGAGGATTAGTCGGAACCTTGCGTGGTTCCGGATACCTCGGTAAAAATACCGGCGTCTTCCACGAGAGTTTGCTTCTCTACTTAGCTCTTTACATTCCGCATTTATATTAAGCATTTAAGTTTCAATCTTATTGTCATACTTATTTAGTGTAGATTGAAACTTAGCCTTTGCGGTAGAGATAGCAACACTTAGACAAAACCGAGGTTGCACATTCTAGTTTTGATTATTTGCATAGGTTTTGCTCTAGGAATTTAATTGTGGCCTAGTTTAGTAAAAGTTTTAGAAGTCCTAATTCACCCCCCTCTTAGGCGTCACCCGTTTCCTACAAACTCCTCGAGTGAAACGGTTGTTTCTATCTAAAAAACCGCTATGCACATGCGATGACACAAAGAAGGTGTCTGTGATAACGATGAGCTAATCGTGCACCCTTCAGATGGGGATGCTTGGAAGGCTCTCGACACGTTTGATCCAGACTTTGCAGCTGATCCGAGGAATGTTCGAATCGGCCTCGCGACCGATGGCTTCACACCTTTTGGTCAAATGGCATCATCATACTCATGTTGGACCGTCTTTGTTATTCCATACAACCTTCCACATTCTCAATGTATGAAATAAGAATTTGTATTTCTTTGCTTAATCATTCCTTACCTAGACTATCCTGGAAAGAAACTCAATGTCATGTTAAAACCCTTGATTGAGGAGTTGAAGGAGCTTTGGAAAGGAGTTGAAACATACAACGTTTTTAAAAAACAGATATTCAAACTTCGAGTTGCGTATTTGTGGTTGGTGCATGACTTCATGGCGTATGCTATTTTTACCGGTTGGAGTACACATGGTAGATTGACATGTCCATATTGCGGTTCAGGTACAGATTGCTTCCGTCTTGCTCATGGTGGGAAGATCACTTACTTCGATTGTCATCGACGCTGGTTGCTCAGGAAACACCCCTTTAGGAGCGATAAGAAAAACTTTATAAAGAACACCGTGGTCACCAAAGGACCACCTAAACGTCTTAATGCAACAGAAATATATGCTCAGCTGAACAACCTTGTCCAAAATGAAAAGAGGACAAGTACGAAGGATTCAGAGTGGACCACAACTGGACACATATATGTGGTCTCTGGGAGCTCCCTTGTATGTCGTCATTGATTCTTGTGCACAACATTGATGTCATGCACCAAGAAAGTAATGTTGCTGAAGCCCTCATACACACCTGCATGCATTTTGAAAAAAGGACAATCTGAAAGCTCGAAGAGATCTAGCAATGCTTTGTGACCGACCAACCCAAGTGCTCAATGACAACGACAAGCCACCACGTGCCTTGTTCTGTCTTACCCCTAAAGACAAGATCGAGGTAATGAGATGGATGAAAAAAAATTCGATGGTTATGCTACGGCCTTGAAAAGAGCTGTGAATTTGAAAATGGGAAAACTAACTGGGTTAAAGAGCCATGGCTTCCATATATTAATGGAGAGGATTATCCCTATCATGTTTCGTGGTTACATGCCCGATGCCATGTGGCAAGCAATAGCTGAGCTAAGTTATTTCTACAGGCAGATCTGTGCCAAAGAAATAAGTAAAATTATGATGGAGAAGTTAGAGAAAGAAATACCAGTGTTGTTATGCAAGCTAGAAAAAATATTCCCACCTGGATTCTTCAATCCGATGGAGCATCTACTTATTCACATTCCATATGAGGCAAAGGCTGGTGGACCTATACAATATAGGTGGATGTATCACATTGAACATGCACTCAAAAACCTGCGAGACATGGTTCGAAATAAGGCTAGAGTAGAAGGATGCATCGTTGAAGTTTTTTTGCTAAAGGAGGTTTCATACTTCACGAATGTGTGTTTCGCAGAGGAACAAAATGTCTATGCTGCTACCATGCGATACAATGTCGATGAGGAACCTCCTGTCAGTGATCTCAACATTTTCCAATGGAGAGGCACAAGTACTAGTAAGGACACGTTCTACCACCTTAGCATGGATGAAAGAATATCTGCATTGCTATACATGTACTCGAATATGGAAGAGATGGAGCTATATTTCATGTAAGTCTTTATTTTGCCCCATAATTTCTTTGCCAAGGAGCCATATTGAATTACTTATTTGTCATACAGTAAGTTCGACGAGGAAAATTGGACTTATTCCCACCAGCCTACAAGCAAACCACTAGATACGATACGACGACATGGGAAGCAAGGAAGACCTAATTTTGTTGACTGGTTTCGGGAGCATGTAAACTCTTTATATTTCTTACTTTGATGTCATTTAGCCTTTTATGCGAGGTAGTCATTTTAACTGTATATTATTTGCAGTGCACGAAGACTCCTAACATACACGAGGACTTGAGACAACTATCTTATGGGACGGTGACTTGCAGAACCTTTGGTCGATACGATGTGAATGGCTTCCGTTTTCGTTCAGACCAATTTGAAAAGTCTCGTCCTCGTGCAGCCACACGTAACACTGGAGTTCTGACTAGGGCACTCGATGCACTCGGAAGAGACTAATTATTATGGCATCATTCAAAACATCCTAGAGTTTAATTTTGTAGGGAACAAAACTTTGAAATTAGTATTCTTTCTATGTGATTGGTTTGACAGCAATAATGGGATTAGACAAAGTCAATATGGCATAACTGAAGTAAAGCACAAGGAACGACTTTGAGGCCATGATAATTTTATCCTTGCACACCAGTGCGAGCAGGTCTACTATATGTCGTACCCAAATCTGAAGTTTAAAGCATGGTGGGTAGTTCATAAGGTGAACCCTAGGGAACGTTTACATACTCCTTGCACTGTTGGTTATCAATTCAAAGACGAACAGGCCGATGATGTTTATCAAGAAGAAGAATTGCCAACCACTTTTACTATCGATGAGGGTGTTGCACTCAACTCACTAGTCGGAGACCGTAACTATGTCACAGCTGATGAGTGTGTTGCACCGAAATGAAAACGAAATCCAAGGAACAAAAAAGCCACATTGCGAGCTTTGGATCGAAGAAGACTCCTTGATCGTGATTCCGATGAATTTTGATGTGTAATGCATAATTTAATTTTATGTGATGTATTATTTGTTTTTTATTAATTCACTTAATTTTATGGAGCTAATACCTTTAATGTTTTTCTATTGAACAGGATGAGTGGTAGGAAAACAAAGCACACTGCTAGGGGGTTTCTTAATGCGGCTAGCAGGATAGTCCGTGGTGCACTTTCCCTTTTCCAAGGGAGTTCTTATAGCCAGAATAGACAGGAGGCGTTGCTGAGACACGCCCGGCCAGATCTGCGTGATAAACCTATCGCTCTACAACGGAGTATCGATGTAAATGTTTATGTAATTGATCTTATTTGTCTGTCACTTATATATAAATGTGTCTTACATGTCTCTATTTCATGTCCATAGGAAGAGGAGGACGAGGAGGAGGAGGTGCAACACCATGAGGAGGAGGAGGTGCAGGCCCATGAGGAGGAGGAGGAGGAGGTCGCGGGCATAGATGCTGAGGCGAATGATGATACCATCGAGGCTCCTACCGTTCGACGAAGGGGCACTCAAAAGGGCCACTTTGTCCTACCTCCGTTAGCGCCTGCACAATCTGAAGCTCGAGTACTGATCATCCTGGTTGGTGATAGGTACTCACGTTTGGCCACTATGTTCTTACTTATTTGTTTATTGTACGCTATATATATGACATGACTTCCTTGTTTTTTGTCATGCAGCCAATGGGATGACACGTCTTTCGACGACCGAGGTCACCATAGACAGGTTAATCGAGTCTTAGGTAACCTCTGTCGTCTATATAATCCAGGAATTGTCACTGACTCGAAAGGTGTGGTGGTTCCTTGCACTAGCCCGTCGCACTTTGCACTAGCTCCACATGCTACATATGGAACAGCTCAAGGCGCCGTCAAGCACGACTTTTGGGCAAGAGTAATGTTTCAAACTAACATTTTATTATTTGTTTCAAACTAAATTTATTTTCGATGTTGGACAGACACGCTACAGGGATGCATTTTCCAATGCTCGTCTACAGGTTGTGAACGCATACATGAAGCACCGAGGGAATTCTATCAACAACTTTCGACAATATTCGGATATCTAATTGACTGTAGACCAGTACATGAAGGAAAAAAATCTAATTTAGCAGCTCATTCAGATGTGAATATAATTTTGAGCTAACGCTTAGATGCAGGTAACTCTTCCATGGATGGAAGACCGGTCGCATGCTTACAAGGCTTTGTGTGAGATATGGGCTTTGCCAGAGTGGATTGAGAAGTCAAACAGGAATCGACATAGGCAGCGCCATCAGCAGGACGAGGACGATGATGAGGTCGTAGTCAACCATACCTATGGGGCTTATGGACACATTCGGTTGGCGAAGCGAATGGTTAGTATGTAGTATTCTGTTTTACTCAGAAATGAAACCGGTTTAAACTCATATATTTGCAGGACGCTCAAACTAGAGTTGTCCCGAGCCCAATCGATGTTTATAGGAGAGGGCATATAGCGAAAAATAGTGAAATCTCCGATGAGCTATATAGTCAAGCGGTCGTTGAGCGTATGGTTAGTTGTTGTTAGGATTAATGTTTTCTTGCCATATAGCTATATGTTACATGTGTGTTGAATCTTCATATTGTATTGCAGGAGACATACGGGCAAGAGATGGTTAGGAACTATGGAGAAGACTACGATTGGCGAGGAGCACCTACCATCGACGCTGAAGTTGTGCATTCTATTGGAGGAAAGGCGCATTGACGGTATTAAATTGTGATTTTTTTCAATAATATTGGAAGTATGACCGAATAGCTAATTTTCTTGTTTTTCAAGATATTCTATGTTTACCGGTGTGATCGATTCGACGGAGTTGCGTTCTCGTGGTGGCTCTTCGTCGCAGGCGGGTTGTGGTAGCAGTCGTAGTCAGCGCTCTATAGCTAGCCTAGAGGACACTATGAGGGAGTAGCAAAAAAGGTTTCATGAAGAGTTGCGGCAACAACAAATGACATTCCTCCAATAGCAATCAGAGTACATGGCTGCTTACAACGCACAGGCGTAACAAGCAATGAACGCGAGTGTCTTATTTATTCTCAACACGGTCGGTATTGGCCCTATAACTAATATATTATATTTGCAACAGTCTTGGTTTCCAGAGCAGGCACAACAACAACCTTTATTTTCCCTCAATTTCAGCCGCCGATGCCTCAGTGGAGATTACATGCTCCGCCACCTCCACCTCAGGTGCTTCAATTTAGTTAAGACTTGTCGTTTGTATTAACCTTTTAAATCTTGACTAAACTTGATTTTGTAGGGATCCGGGGTCATGGGCCACAACACGCCACCACCGGTGATACTAGCACCAGGAGGAGCTTATGCAGGGGAGGGAGCTACTACAGGAGAGGTTAGTTTGACAATCAATTTGTTTGAATAGTGGTCATGTAAACACTGTCGTTATTAATGTCTTCTTTTTTCTTTAGAATCCAAACCCATTACACGACTTCATCAACGAGTTTTTCGCTTCTAGAGGTAGTGGTCACAACTCCACCGACCCCGATATATGATGGTTTGAGTTTTGTGCCGAATTGTGAGTTTGTGCTATGTTGTAATGGACTATTTGTGAACTGTGATATGGTGAACCATTTGTGAACTGTGAACTTGATTTTGGTAAACTTCAATGTGGTTGTGAAGAAGTGTGATAGTGTTAAATGTGTGTAATTCTGGAATCAATATTTCTGTCATTTTATTGTGATTATATTGTTGATGAAATAGCTGTTTTTTGCATTTCTTCATAAAAAATCTCTGAAATTGTTAATTTTCGGCGGCCAACTGAGTCCGTTGAAAATAATCATGGCATATTTTCGACGGCTATTATTTTCGGCGGCCAACTGAGGGTTTAGAGGTTTGTGCTAGGTGTCAACCGCCGAAAATAATGGCTTATTTTCGGCTGATTTTTTTTGACGGTCAGAGACCGCCGAAAATAGGCCTAAAGACGCCGAAAATAAGCTATTTTCGGTGGCGAAGTCCTTATTTTCGGCGGCCTCTGACTGTGCCTGTTGTAGTGTATGCTTGGTCTGACGATAATAGAGAAGCTCATAGAGGATAACTTTCTAGTATGGATGTCTAGTTCATCCCAATGCTGCAAGGCACATGACTATTATGCTATCTTATAGATAAGATCAAGCTCCCGCTGGCTACAATCACTGTCACTAAAGATGATACAAAGACGGAAATTGTGCCAAATCCAGAATATATGTGTCGGCGTTCCGAGACCGGGGTCCCTTGGGCCGACGAGTGAGTGTCGCCGCGTGCCCCAACCCAGATGGGTCGAGCGCGAGGGCGAGCGCGAAGGGGGGAAGGAGCGAGGCGGCCGGAGACCGGCGTGAGAGAGGTGGGAATCCCGCGGCCTTCGTGTTTGTCCCGCGCCCAGGTCGGGTGCGCTTGCAGTAGGGGGTTACAAGCGTCCACGCGGGAGAGGGAAGCGAGCGGCCCCAAGGGAGCGCCTGTCTCGTCCTCGTCCCCGCGTGGCCAACCCTCTCTAAGAGGGCCCTGGTCCTTCCTTTTATAGGCGTAAGGAGAGGATCCAGGTGTACAATGGGGGGTGTAGCAGAGTGCTACGTGTCTAGCGGGGGAGAGCTAGCGCCCTAAGTACATGCCGATGTGGCAGCCGGAGAGATTTTGGCACCCAGCTGGTGTGATGTCGTGGCCGTCGGAGGAGCGATGGAGCCTGGCGGAGGGACAGCTGTCGGAGCGGTTGGGTCCTTGCTGACGTCCTCTTGCTTCCGTAAGGGGGCTGAGAGCCGCCGTCGTCACAGAGCAGGCGGGACGCCATCATTGCCTATCTGGCGGAGCTAGCCAGATGGGACACCGGTCTTGTTCCCTGCGGCCCGAGTCAGTTTGGGGTAGGGTGATGATGGCGCCTCCTGTTGACGTGGCGAGCCTGTGCCCTAGGTTGGGCGATGTGGAGGCTCCTCCGAAGCCGAGGTCGAGTCTGTCTTCCATGGCCGAGGCCGAGTCCGAGCCCTTGGGTCGAGCGAGGCGGAGGTCGTCGGCAGAGGCCAGGGCGGAGTCCGAGCCCTGGGGTCGGGCGGAGCGGAGTTCGCCGTCTTCCGGGTCTTAGCCCGAGTCCGAGCCCTGGGTCGGGCGGAGCGGAGTTCGCCGTCTTCCGGGTCTTAGCCCGAGTCCGAGCCCTGGGTCGGGCGGAGCGGAGTTCGCCGTCTTCCGGGTCTTAGCCCGAGTCCGAGCCCTGGGTCGGGCGGAGCGGAGTTCGTCGTCTTCCGGGGCTGAGCCCGAGTCCGAGCCCTGGGTCGGGCGGAGCGGAGCTTCCTATGGTGCCTTTGGCAGGGCCTGACTGCCTGTTAGTCTCACTCTGTCAAGTGGCACTGCAGTCGGAGTGGCGCAGGCGGCGCTGTCCTTCTGTCAGGCCGGTCAGTGGAGCGGCGAAGTGACGGCGGTCACTTTGGCTCTGCCGGAGGGCGCGCGTCAGGATAAGGGTGTCAGGCTACCTTTGCATTAAATGCTCCTGCGACTTGGTCGGTCGGTGCGGCGATTTAGTCAGGGTTGCTTCTTAGCGAAGGCAGGGCCTCGGGCAAGCCGGAGATATGTTCGCCGTCGGAGGGGGGGCCTCGGGTGAGACGGAAATCCTCCGGGGTCGGCTGCCCTTGTCCGAGGCTAGGCTCGGGCGAGGCGTGATCGAGTCGCTCGAACGGACTGATCCCTGACTTAATCGCACCCATCAGGCCTTAGCAGCTTTATGCTGATGGGGGTTACCAGCTGAGAATTAGGAGTCTTGAGGGTACCCCTAATTATGGTCCCCGACAGTAGCCCCCGAGCCTCAAAGGGAGTGTTAGCACTCGCTTGGAGGCTTTCGTCGCACTTTTTTGCAAGGGGACCAGCCTTTCTCGGTTGCATTTTGTTCCGGTGGGTGCGCGCGAGCGCACCCGCCGGGTGTAGCCCCCGAGGCCTCGGAGGAGTGGTTTCACTCCTTCGAGGTCTTAATGCCTTGCGTAATGCTTCGGCTGGTCTAGTTGTTCCCTCATGCGAGCTGGCCGTAGCCCGGGTGTACGGTCGGGTCCCAAGTTCTCGGGCTGGTATGTTGACGCTGTCAACGGTTCGGCCGGAGCCGGGTTTGCGAGAGCAGCCCCCGAGCCTCTGCACAGGGCGAGAGGGCGATCAGGGACAGACTCGGCTTTTTTACATACGCCCCTGCGTCGCCTTTCCGCAAGGAGGAGGGGGGGGGGGGAAAGCGCCATGTTGCCCTCGATGGGCGCCGAACATGGTGTCTCCGGTGAGCTGCAAGCGGGTAATCCGAGTGGACGTCCGTGCCCCGTTCGTTAGGGGTCGGCTAGGGGCCCAGAGGCACGCCCAAAAGTACCTGCGGGTGATCTGCCGGACCCGATCCCCTGGCGACGGGGTCCGAGGGCTCGATGCCTCCCTCTGATGGGATTTCGTTACAAGATCGCTCCCACTGGTCTCGGAAATGTCCTAGGGTACCTCGGGAGCGCAGCCCGAGCCTCGGTTATGTATCGAACGTACCCATGGTCATCCCTCGCTCGGCGTCTGAGGCGGCTGTGAACCCTTCGGGGGCCAGCCTTCGAACCCCTGATCAGTAATGGGCGCGGAGCCCGAGTAGCCTGAGGCGGCCGTGGAACCCTTCGGGGGGCCGGCCTTCGAACCCCTGACCAGTAGTGGGTGTAGGGCCCACGCGATCTGAGGCGGCTGTTGAACCCTTCGGGGGGCCAGCCTTCGAACCTCTGATCAGTAAGGAGGCTCGGAGCCTGGTTCCTTCACGGGGAAGGATCCTTTTTGGGGTATCCCCCTTTCCCGGTCCCTGTTGCAAGAGAGAGAGAAAGAGGAAAAAAGGAAAAGGATACGAAATCGAACGGCGCGGCGTACCTTTTTTGGCGCGGTTATTTCGGCGAAGGCGAAGCGTCGCCCGCTTTTCCTGCCAGAAGCGCCGCCTATCCCGCCGCGGAGTTAATGCGACGGGGCGAGTGGTTGGCGGGGCGGCCGCCGCGCGTGCGCGAGCCATTCGAGGAACGGATCACGGGCGCGTTGTCTTCACGCCGTGAGAGGGGGTTCTCTTGCTGCCCCCGGATGGGACGTGAGCTTGGCTGACGACGTGACCGCTGCTCCCGCCCGCCTGCCACCGTCATTACTGCCGGCCCACTTTTGGCCGCATTGACCGCCGCGCCAGGCTGGCGCTGCTGGGTCGTGCGCTGGGTCGCCTCGAGTCGCGGTATTGGTTCCGCAATCGAGGAGGTGCGGTGGTGGCGCAAGTGGCGGTGCAGTTGCTTGCATGAAGCATCCGGTGCGCCGGTTGCGTGACGTGTGGGCCTGGGCCTCTATGCTGGGCGTGTCGGGAGTCGGAGAAGCGTGTCCACTTGGCGTGGTTGCATGCCGCCTGCATGGCTGCCCGCCTCTTTCGCCCGTTGGTCTGGGCAAAAGTGGAGGGTCACTTGTAACCGCTGGGCGGTCGTGTGCACCGTGCGCGGCGGTTTGGCTTCTTCTGCTCTGAGCCGGCTTGCATGACATGCGGGACCCAGCCCCCGCGCCGCAGGGGAGGGCCTTGGAGCGTGTTGGAGAAGACTCAACCCGTGACGGTTGGGGGCGCAAGTAGGGAGAGTTGCCTTTAAAAGGTGGGTGACCCCCTTCGGAAGGCGACCATGTCTTCGCGCTCCATTATGCATCGTGTCTTTCCACCTTCCAAGCCCCCGGATGGGGGATACCCGCCGTCTTTTTGCCTCATCGTTGGAGGAACGCAACTCCGTGGGAGTTGGTACCTTTCAGCCATCGTTCGGCTTCAAGGATGTTCATCATGCAGCCCGGCTGCACCCCTCCGCCGGCGGTCACCCAAGATGGTGACCTCCAACTTGATGGTGGGGGAAAGCGAGCCAGGTTGCGGCCTCTGCCCCTCCCTCAGCCTCAAAGATTTTCATCACCAGGGCTGGGGAGGGGAGTGTGCCGAGTTGGGGTCGGCCCCTGCGTGGGCGGTGGCCCGCTCCTTCACTCAGTGATCGGAGGGAAGGGCGGTCGTCGTCCGTGGCGCCGGCAGCTGCACCGTGCCTGGCTCTCGGACGCGAGTGGCTTCGGAGCCGCTCGCGGCGCCGGCGTCTGCCACGGTAGCTGGAAGAGGTTCCTCCACCGGCGAGATAGCCAGGGCCGGCCACAGACCGACCTCCAACTCTACGGCCTTCTGCCCGTCCTTGCCTCACGAGTTTGGGCATGGGCGGGGGCCTCCTGGCAGCAGCATCCGCCCTGAGGTCAGTGCTACCGCTGTTCGGCCCCCCGGAGCAGAAGTCGTCGTCGTTGCTGCTGCTGGAGCGGGTGACGGCGCGCCGTTCGTCGGTCTTCTGTTGCTCCGCAGGCCCTCCCCTATCGAGTGGGGTTGTTCGTACCTGCGGAGGGGGAACCGGAGTTCCGTTTGTAATGGCACTTTGAATGCCAGTGTTTTTGTTCATCGTGGCTGTCGAGGCCTGAACATGTATGTAATTTTGGCACGGAGCCGTGTTTTTTTCCTCATTTTCGAGCACTAAGACTCGCCTGTTGATTATCTGAACCGCTTCACCAAGCATGAGTCGCCCCGTGTCAAGGTGACGAGTGAGGTATCCGTATCCCGGAGGCGTAGGAGTCCCTCGGCTCGGTCGGCCTTGTTGTCTGAGGCTCCTCTAGCTTAGTTAAAAGGACCCCTTGGCCGCTCTTCGACGAGCCGAGGCCAGGGGTAGCGATATCAGCATGAACAGAGGCGGAGTTGGCTCGAAAATGAAACCTGGTTGGCCGGAGCCTAGCCGGGTTGTCCGTTAGCGAGACCGACGCCGGAGTTGACCAGCCGAGGCCTCGGGTCGGGCTGGCGCCCTTGGAAGATGGTTGGCCGAGGCCCCAGGGGTAACTGGCCGAGCCGCCTGCTCGGGCCGGATTCCCGGAGAAGTCCCTGGCAGTGATTGCCCGGGCGTGGCGATGACGTCGTCCTTCAGAGTGGAGATCCTCGGACCGCGTCGCCGTCCGAGGCTAGGTTGGACCTCGCTGAAGGTGTCGTCGATGCCGAGGGTGCTACTGCCCCCTTCCAGCGTCAAGACCCGAGCCTGCAGGATCAGAGTGTCTTATAGCGTGTGCCTTCTGCGGCCGCCGAGGCCAGAACACACACCCTCGCTGTGTTGTAAAGCTGTGTCTCTTTTCCTCTTGTTTCGAGTATCTGGACTTTTTTGTCGGTAGCAGGGTTGTTTGCGCGAGCGAGAGTTGCTTCTCGCGGAAGGTGATCAGTGAGGTATCCGTATCCCGAAGGCGTGGGAGTCCCTCGGCTCGGTCGGCCTTGCCGCTTACGCGCACTTTCACCCGTTCATGAGGCTCTGTCACCGACTCAGTCGAGAAGGCTCGAAGGATCGCTTCGGCAGAAGAGCTTCCAAACTTGAAGACTTGTTCGGTCCGTGGAGTCACTTTATCCGAACGCGAGTTACTTATCGCAGAAGGTGATGAGTGAGGTATCCGTATCCCGGAGGCGTAGGAGTCCCTCGGCTCGGTCAGCCTTGGCTGCTTACGTGTACTCCATCGTTTTCAGCATCCACTTTTCGAAGCAGTCAAAAAGCACGAAAGATACTCTGGCAGAAGAGATCTTTTTTCGAGGAAAATTTCAACGCAGAGGGGGTTCCCCCCTTTTAGCCCCCGAGGGAGGGTCGGGCTTTGCCGAGGCGAGGCCGACCCTTCCTTGATGACTAAACTTTGCATGGGTGCGAGGTATATGAACAACTTGAAAACATCTTAAGGGTAGAAGCGACGTAGCTGTTGGATGTTCCAAGCGTTGCCGTAGACCTCGCCTTGACTGTTGGCCAGCTTGTACGTTCTGGGCTTCAGAACTTTGGTGATGACGAATGGCCCCTCCCAGGGGGGCGTGAGCTTGTGCCTCCATCGGGCGTCTTGTCGCAGCCGAAGCACCAGATCGCCCACCTGGAGGTCTCGGGCGTGGTAGCGTCGCAGGGACTGCTGGTACCGTGCCGAGTGTAGTAAGGCCTTGTCTCGAGCCTCTTCCAGCTGGTTCAGCGAGTCTTCTCGGCTAGCTTGGTTGCTTTGATCGTTGTAGGCCCTCGTCCTCGGGGAGCCGTATTCCAGGTCAGTGGGCAAGACGGCCTCGGCCCCGTAGACTAGGAAGAACGGCGTGAAACCCGTGGCTCGGCTCAGCGTTGTCCTCAGGCTCCAGACCACCGAGGGGAGTTCCTTCATCCATCGCTTGCCAAACTTGTTGAGGTCGTTGTAAATCCGAGGCTTGAGCCCTTGTAGAATCATGCCGTTGGCACGCTCCACTTGCCCATTCGACATGGGATGAGCCACGGCGGCCCAGTCCACCCGGATGTGGTGATCCTCGCAGAAGTCTAAGAATTTTCTGCCGGTGAACTGGGTGCCGTTGTCGGTGATGATGGAGTTCGGGACCCCAAAGCGATGGATGATGTTGGTGAAGAACGCCACCGCCTGTTCGGACCTGATGATGTTCAGAGGTCGGACCTCGATCCACTTGGAGAATTTGTCGATGGCGACCAGCAGGTGCATGTAACCCCCGGGCGCCTTCTGCAAGGGGCCGACGAGGTCCAGACCCCACACAGCAAAGGGCCAGGTGATGGGTATTGTCTGTAGAGCCTGAGCGGGCAGGTGGGTCGCTTCGCATAGAATTGACACCCTTCGCAGGTGCGGACAATTCTAGTGGCGTCAGCCACCGCCGTTGGCCAGTAGAAGCCTTGCTGGAAAGCATTCCCGACAAGGGCTTGAGGCGCTGCGTGATGGCCGCAAGCCCCTGAGTGTATCTCTCGCAGGAGTTCCTGACCTTCGGCGACGGAGATGCATCGCTGGAGGATGCCTGAGGGGCTGCGGTGGTAGAGCTCCTTCTCATCGCCCAGCAAGACGAACGACTTGGCGCGTCGCGCTACCCGCCGAGCCTCGGCTCGGTCGAGGGGTAGCTCTCCTTGGCGGAGATATTGCAGGTACGGGGTCTGCCAATTTCGATCAGGTGTGGCCCCGCTCCGCTCCTCCTCGATGCGCAGTGCCTCTCCCTCGGAGGCCGAGGGTACCTAAGGCTGATTCGAGGGCGCCTCGGGCCGAGCTGAGGGTGCCTCGGGCTGTGCCGAGGGTACCTCGGGCTGGACCGAGGGCGCCTCGGGCTCGGGCGTGTCGTCGATCTTGACGGAGGGTTGATGCAGATCCCGGGAGAAGACGTCCGGGGGAACCGTTGTTCGCCCCGAGGCTATTTTTGCCAGCTCGTCCGCAGTCTCGTTGTAGCGCCGAGCGATGTGGTTAAGCTCGAGCCCGTAGAACTTGTCCTCCAGGCGCCGAACCTCATCGCAGTAGGCCTCCATCTTCGGGTCGCGGCAGTGGGAGTTCTTCATGACTTGGTCAATGACGAGCTGCGAGTCACCGCGGGCGTCGAGGCGCCTGACCCCTAGCTCGATGGCGATCCGCAACCCGTTGACCAGAGCCTCGTACTCAGCCACATTGTTGGACGCCGGGAAATGGAGGCGTAGCACATAGCGTAGGTGTTTCCCGAGGGGCGAGATGAAGAGTAGGCCCGCGCCGGCTCCCGTCTTCATCAGCGACCCGTCGAAAAACATGGTCCAGAGCTCCAGTTGGATCGGAGCCGTCGGTAGCTGGGTGTCGACCCATTCGGCTACGAAGTCCGCCAAGACCTAGGACTTGATGGCCTTCCGAGGGGCGAACGAGATTGTCTCGCCCATGATTTCCCCCGCCCACTTTGCAATCCTGCCCGAGGCCTCTCGGGACTAGATGATCTCCCCCAGGGGGAAGAATGACACCACAGTTACCGGATGAGACTCGAAGTAGTGTCGCAACTTCCGCCGCGTCAGGATCACTACATACAGCAGCTTCTGAACTTGTGGGTAGCGGATCTTGGTTTCGGATAGTACCTCGCTGACGAAGTAAACTGGCCTCTGAGCGGGCAATGCATGCCCCTCTTCCTGCCTCTCGACCACAATCGTGGCGCTAACCACCTGAGTGGTCGCGGCGACGTATACCAAGAGGGCTTCTCCAGCAGCTGGGGGTACCAAGATAGGCGCCTTTGTGAGGAGCGCCTTCAGGTTCCCGAGAGCTTCCTCGGCCTCAGGGGTCCAAGTGAAGCACTCGGCCTTCCTTAAGAGGCGGTACAGAGGCAGACCTCTTTCACCGAGGCGTGAGATGAAGCGGCTCAGAGCCGCGAGACATCCCATGACCCTCTGTACGCCTTTTAAGTCCTTGATGGGCCCCATGCTGGTGATGGCTGCGATCTTCTCCGGGTTGTCTTCGATGCCCCGCTCGGAGACGATGAACCCCAAGAGCATGCCCCGGGGCACCCCGAAGACACACTTCTCGGGATTGAGCTTGACGCCTTTCACCTTGAGACATCGGAATGTCACTTCAAGGTCGGAAAGGAGGTCGGAAGCTTTCCTCGTCTTGACTACGATGTCATCGACGTAGGCCTCGACCGTGCGACCGATGTGTTCGCCGAACACATGGTTCATGCACCGCTGGTACGTTGCGCCCGCATTCCTCAAACCGAACGACATGGTGACATAGCAGTACATGCCGAAGGGCGTGATGAAAGAAGTCGCGAGCTGGTCGGACTCTTTCATCCAGATTTGGTGATACCCTGAGTAGGCATCGAGGAAAGACAGGGTTTCGCACCCAGCAGTGGAATCCACGATTTGATCGATGCGAGGCAGAGGGTAGGGAACCTTCGGACATGCTTTGTTGAGGCCAGTGTAGTCTACACACATCCGCCATTTCCCCCCTTTCTTTCTCACAAGCACAGGGTTGGCAAGCCATTCGGGATGGAATACCTCTTTGATGAACCCGGCTGCCGTTAGCTTGTGGATCTCCTCGCCTATCACTCTGCGCTTCTTCTCGTCGAATCGGCGCAGAGGCTGCTTGACGGGTCGGGCTCCGGCCCGAATATCCAGCGAGTGCTCGGCGACATCCCTCGGTATGCCGGGCATGTCCGAGGGACTCCACGCGAAGACGTCGACGTTCGCGCGGAGAAAGTCGACGAGCACTGCTTCCTATTTGGGGTCGAGCCCGGAACCGATCCGGATCTGCTTGGAGGCGTCGCCACTGGGGTCGAGGGGGACGGCCTTAACCGTCTCCACTGGCTCGAAGTTGCCGGCATGACGCTTCACGTCTGGCACCTCTTTGGAGAGGTTTTCCAGGTCGGCGATGAGGGCCTCGGACTCGGCGAGGGCCTCGGCGTACTCCACGCACTCCACGTCGCATTCGAACGCGTGTTTGTACATGGGGCCGACGGTGATGACCCCGTTGGGGCTCGGCATCTTGAGCTTCAGGTAGGTGTAGTTGGGGACGGCCATAAACTTCGCGTAGCATGGCCTCCCCAGTACCGCGTGGTAGGTTCCTCAGAACCCGACCACCTCGAACGTCAGAGTCTCCCTTCGGAAGTTGGAGGGCGTTCCGAAGCAGACGGGGAGGTCGAGTCGTCCGAGGGGCTGGACGCGCTTCCCGGGAATGATCCCGTGGAAGGGCGCAGCGCCTGCTCGGACGAAGGACAGATCGACGCGCAGGAGCCCGAGGGTCTCGGCATAGATGATGTTGAGGCTGCTGCCCCCGTCCATAAGGACCTTGGTGAGCCTGACGCCGCCGACGACGGGGTCGACGACGAGCGGGTATTTCCCCGGGCTCGGCACGTGGTCGGGGTGGTCAGCTTGGTCGAAGGTGATGGGCTTGTCGGACCAGTCTAGGTAGACTTGCGCCGCCACCTTCACCGAGCAGACCTCCCGGCGCTCTTGCTTGCGGTGCCGAGCTGAGGCATTCGCCGCATGCCCACCATAGATCATGAAGCAGTCGCGGACCTCGGGGAACTCTCCTGCTTGGTGATCTTCCTTCTTGTCATCGTCGCGGGCCCTGCCACCCTCCGCGGGTGGCCCGGCCCTGTGGAAGTGGCGCCGAAGCATGACGCACTCCTCAAGGGTGTGCTTGACGGGCCCCTGGTGATAGGGGCACGGCTCCTTGAGCATCTTGTCGAAGAGGTTGGCACCTTCGGGGGGCTTCTGAGGGTTCTTGTACTCGGCGGCGGCGACAAGGTCCGCGTCGGCGGCGTCGCGTTTCGCTTGCGACTTCTTCTTGCCTTTCTTCTTGGCGCCGCGCTGAGTAGACGCCTCGGGAGCATCTTCCGATGGGCGGCCCTGGGGCTGCTTGTCCTTTCGGAAGATAGCCTCAACCGCCTCCTGGCCAGAGGCGAACTTGGTGGCGATGTCCATCAGCTCGCTCGCCCTGGTGGGGGTCTTGCGACCCAACTTACTCACCAGGTCGCGGCAGGTGGTGCCGGCAAGGAACACGCCGATGACATCCGAGTCGGTGATGTTGGGCAGCTCGGTGCGCTGCTTCGAGAATCGCCGGATGTAGTCCCGGAGAGACTCTCCCGGCTGCTGCCGGCAGCTTCGGAGGTCCAGGAATTCCCGGGGCGCACGTATGTGCCCTGGAAATTCCCGGCGAAGGCTTGGACCAGGTCATCCCAGTTGGAGATCTGCCCCTGAGGCAGGTGCTCCAACCAGGCGCGAGCGGTGTCGGAGAGGAACAGGGGGAGGTTGCGGATGATGAGGTTGTCGTCGTCCGTTCCACCCAGCTAGCAGGCCAGGCGGTAGTCCGCGAGCCACAGTTCCGGTCTCGTCTCCCCCGAGTACTTTGTGATAGTAGTCGGGGGTCGGAACCGGGTCGGGAACGGTGCCCGTCGGATGGCCCGGCTGAAGGCCTGCGGACCGGGTGGTTCGGGCGAGGGACTCCGATCCTCCCCGCTGTCGTAGCGTCCCCCACGCCTGAGGTGATAGCCCCGGCGCACCCTCTCGTCGAGGTGGGCCCGACGGTCGCGATGATGGTGCTCGTTGCCGAGGCGGCCCGGGGCCGCAGGCGCGGTGTTGCGTGTGCGCCCGGTGTAGACTGAGGCTTCCCGCATGAATCGGGAAGTCGCGGCATGAGGTTCCGAGGGGTATCCTTGCCTTCGGGAGGCAGTGCTCTCGGCCCGTCGGACCGCGGCGCCTTCCAGGAGATTTTTGAGCTCCCCCTGGATTTGCCGACCCTCGGTGGTGGATGGCTCCGGCATCGCGCGGAGGAGCATCGCTGCTACAGCCAGGTTCTGGCCGACGCCACTAGATGCGGGTGGCGGCCTGACCCTGACGTCGTCGGCGACGCGGTGCTGGAAACCCTGGGGCAGATGACGTATTTCTCCGGCCGGGGGTTGGCCCGCCCATGCCTGCCCGACGTCCCGGCGGATTGGCTCAAGCGCTCCTGCTCCCTCGTCGAACCTGGCCTGCGCCCCGCGGACTTGCTCGAGCTGTGGGTCGTGACGCCCCGCCGGAACGGGGACCACAGCTAGCTCCCGTGGGATGTCAGCGCGAGGCACCGGCCCAGGGAGATCACCGTCCTCCGGCATGCCGAGATGATTGCCTTCGGAGGGACCCCCTAGATCGACGTGGAAACATTCGCGGCTTGGGCCGCAATCCTCGTCGTCGAGGCTGCGGCTACCGTCGGAACAGTCGGAGAGGCAGAAGTCACATGCGGTCATGAAGTCCCGCATGGCACTGGGGTTGCCAAGTCCAGAGAAATCCCAACAGATGCTGGGGTCATCGTCTTCCTCGGACCCAGAGGGCCCGTAGGTCGAGACGTCCGTCAACGGGTCCCAAGGCGACCGCATGCGGAACCCCAGAGGGTTTGGACTCGCCTCCACGAGAGCGTCCGCCAAAGCGAGGTCGCTAGGCGGGTTGAGGCTGAATCCAAATGACATAGGATGGGAATCGGTCGGTACCTTTTGGTCGACGAGCGGCGATGAAGTCACGTCGAGGACTGACTGCACCGTCGTCTCAGGTACGAGGGCGACGTCCTGCAAGCTTTTCGCAAGCGCGCTGGCGTCGTCCACTTGCTCGGGTTTGGCGTGTCGCGGGGAGACGGCGCTCGTCTTCGTCTCAGGCGCGAAGTCGATACCCGGTGCACCCCTTGTTGGGGTGCCGGCGCTGTCGACTTGCTCGACAGCCGACGAGGCGCTGCCTCCTGCTTGGCCTTGGTTGCCCTGCCTTCCCCTCCGTCGGCGGGGAAGAAGGCGGGACGAGCTCGAATGTTGTTCTTTCGCCACGCGGGGAAGACGTCGTCGATTTCGCCGCCGGCGGGCGGGCTGTCGGCCGCCATTGTCGTTGCCGCACGGCGGTGGAAGGAGTATCATGTCGTAGCTGCCGTCGAGGGACATGAACTCAAGACTCCCGAAACGGAGCACCGTCCCGGGTTGGAGAGGTTGCTGGAGACTGCCCATCTGGAGCTTGACGGGAAGCTGTTCGTCAACACGCAGCAGGCCCCTACCTGGCGCGCCAACTGTCGGCGTTCCGAGACCGGGGGGTCCCTTGGGCCGACGAGTGAGTGTCGCCGCGTGCCCCAGCCCAGATGGGTCGAGCGCGAGGGCGAGCGCGAAGGGGGGAAGGAGCGAGGCGGTCGGAGACCGGCGTGAGAGAGGTGGGAATCCCGCGGCCTTCGTGTTCGTCCCGCGCCCAGGTCGGGTGCGCTTGCAGTAGGGGGTTACAAGCGTCCACGCGGGATAGGGAAGCGAGCGGCCCCAAGGGAGCGCCTGTCTCGTCCTCGTCCCCGCGCGGCCAACCCTCTCTAAGAGGGCCCTGGTCCTTCCTTTTATAGGCGTAAGGAGAGGATCCAGGTGTACAATGGGGGGTGTAGCAGAGTGCTACGTGTCTAGCGGGGGAGAGCTAGCGCCCTAAGTACATGCCGATGTGGCAGCCAGAGAGATTTTGGCACCCAACTGGTGTGATGTCGTGGCCGTCGGAGGAGCGATGGAGCCTGGCGGAGGGACAGCTGTCGGAGCGGTTGGGTCCTTGCTGACGTCCTCTTGCTTCCGTAAGGGGGCTGAGAGCCGCCGTCGTCACAGAGTAGGCGGGACGCCATCATTGCTTATCTGGCGGAGCTAGCCAGATGGGACACCGGTCTTGTTCCCTGCGGCCCGAGTCAGTTTGGGGTAGGGTGATGATGGCGCCTCCTGTTGACGTGGCGAGCTTGTGCCCTAGGTTGGGCGATGTGGAGGCTCCTCCGAAGCCGAGGTCGAGTCTGTCTTCCATGGCCGAGGCCGAGTCCGAGCCCTTGGGTCGGGCGAGGCAGAGGTCGTCGGCAGAGGCCAGGGCGGAGTCCGAGCCCTGGGGTCGGGCGGAGTCCGAGCCCTGGGGTCGGGCGGACCGGAGTTCGTCGTCTTCTGGGGCTGAGCCTGAGTCCGAGCCCTGGGTCGGGCGGAGCGGAGTTCGCCGTCTTCCGGGTCTTAGCCCGAGTCCGAGCCCTGGGTCGGGCGGAGCGGAGTTCGCCGTCTTCCGGGTCTTAGCCCGAGTCTGAGCCCTGGGTCGGGCGGAGCGGAGTTCGCCGTCTTCCGGGGCTGAGCCCGAGTCCGAGCCCTGGGTCGGGCGGAGCGGAGCTTCCTATGGTGCCTTTGGCAGGGCCTGACTGCCTGTCAGTCTCACTCTGTCAAGTGGCACTGCAGTCGGAGTGGCGCAGGCGGCGCTGTCCTTCTGTCAGGCCGGTCAGTGGAGCGGCGAAGTGACGGCGGTCACTTCGGCTCTGCCGGAGGGCGCGCGTCAGGATAAGGGTGTCAGGCTACCTTTGCATTAAATGCTCCTGCGACTTGGTCGATCGGTGCGGCAATTTAGTCAGGGTTGCTTCTTAGCGAAGGCAGGGCCTCGAGCAAGCCGGAGATATGTTCGCCGTTGGAGGGGGGGCCTCGGGCGAGACGGAAATCCTCCGGGGTCGGCTGCCCTTGTCCGAGGCTAGGCTCGGGCGAGGCGTGATCGAATCGCTCGAACGGACTGATCCCTGACTTAATCGCACCCATCAGGCCTTAGCAGCTTTATGCTGATGGGGGTTACCAGCTGAGAATTAGGAGTCTTGAGGGTACCCCTAATTATGGTCCCCGACAATATGACATGGGTCACCTAATACCAACAAGTGATGGATTGTCTCCTAAATTCTTTGCTAAAGGAATTCTTGGTGCATATTGCGACCATGGAAACATCTACTGGAGCCTAGAAAGCAATCTAAGAATCATTTGCCTCACAAACTCGAGCCAAAGTAGCAAATATAAGATTTGCGCTAACAGATAGAAAGAAGGGAGCTATGCCAATGGCATAGTACTTCTACAAGATGATGAAGTTTGCGGATGAACTAGCCTCAACAGAGAAGGTATTCAATGATGAAGGTATTCAAGGATGAACTATACCCTACTAGTATCATCTATAAACGCAAGAATAGAGCTCATTTTAGTCAATGAACTGTATGCTCAACTGTGCAAGCTATTGGCTATTAGGCCTATCAAGATATGCTACTTGGTGAAAAACAACAATTGCCTCTATCTGTAAACTCGACCGTGCTTGGCCATGGTTGTGACAAAAAGCTATGGAAACAAAGGAAGAAGCACCTTCATTTGAGGACAGAACCAAGGAGGTGGTCACATGGGAGGCTACGCTAGACCAAATCAAGGCTCTTAAAACCAAGGCCATAAGTTATGGTGTCAAATATGTGGCAAGCCAAATCATCAAACTAGTGATTATTGTCATCGATATGGTTAAGATTTCTAGAAAGAAAATAAATTTTGTTGGGTACCATAATTACGGTACCCAGATTACATCCCTAAACGTACAAAGACTCCTGAGTACAAGGGAAGCATAGAGCAAACACACTCCCTGACCTCCAAGGTCACGCAGGACCCAAATCTTGATTCACCCGAGGCTCCACGTACTGACTACGCAACTACGCTTCGCCCGAGCCTAACCTCGGACAAACGCTATGCCTACGTGGATCTGCAACCCACCCGAGGGCACCCTTGGGCGGAAAACGTGTGTCCGCCTCGCCCGAGAGCATCTCGGGCCAAGTCCTGGTATGAGCCCAACCCCGACCGACTCATCAAAACCCTAGGGTGTGTGCATTAAATGTGAGCTGTACGAACACATGTCCCGTTGAGGGCACTAAAGTCAACAAAGGACGACGCGACAGCGGTCTAATCTACCTTCAACGCCTACAATGAGGAACGAGCGTGAATACTGGGCACTGTTCCCTCACTTCGATCACTATTTTAACAACTCTGAGCAGGACACGCGACAACTGGACACGACCTCGGTCTCGGGAGAAAACTCCGCCTCGCCCGAGCTCGGCCTCGGAAAATTGCCCTGGTAGGAACACATTAAATGCCACTAACTCTCCTACGAATCCCACATGAGACCACTCCTACTGCTACTCCAACCACTCGGCTGCATATAACGAGGGGTAAAATCACACTAAATTGCATGGGCACTTCTATCTCTTTTGCATCAGATCTAACATTGTTAACTGCAAGTAACGACACAGGGGTATGATAGAGATTCATTTTCAAAACAGAGGGGTAAAATCACAAAGTTCAAAACGAGGGGTAAAATCACACTAAATTGCATGGGCACTTCTATCTCTTTTTGCATCAGATCTAACATTGTTAACTACAAGTAACGACACAGGGGTATGATAGAGATTCATTTTCAAAACAGAGGGGTAAAATCACAAAGTTCAAAACGAGGGGTAAAATCGCAATTGCAAAGTTGGAGAGGGTTATAATCACAAATGCCCCAACTTAAAAAGGTTCATGATGATTTAGTTTTGTCAAGTATGTCCACGATATCCTTTTAGAAAATCTAGTCTTTTATAGCAGAGTTAAGCCTTTGAAGATTGATTATCATTTTGTAAGAGAGAAAGAGTAGAGTTCGATCGATATTATATAGAAATTAGATCGATATTATAATTTTTTTCCAATATAGTCTTGACTTGATTAAATTGTGATTGAGAGAAGCCATTAGAAAGAAACTTTCTTTATAAATAGAATTTATTATATATATAAGTAATTGAACAAGACTCATCTATTTACATACACAAAAAACTTAAAGATAAATTAGGTGTTATATTTATAACCGTCATGAATTTCTATCGCGATTTCTTAATATAATAAACATAAGTCACTGCCTTCCGGTAGAAGCGAGATGCCAATATATATTTTCACAAGCACAAATAAGCTGGTTTCGGCAACAACAAACCATTTGATTTGGCTATGTTTACTAGTAACTCCATTCCTGACTAGGCAAACAAATCCAGCTCCCGTAGGTACACTCTCCCTCCACGGAAGTCCAGAAATATCATCGGGTGGTGCATCAGCATCTGGACGTACCATCCGTTCCTATCCGGTGCCCCTGTGCTCCTTTGCAAGGAAGCACAATCATACGCACCTTTTTTCTTCTTCTTCTCCAACCGGAATATATATATACCAACCAACATATATAGAAAACAATTATTCTCTCGTATCAACCGCACTAAAATTTAAAACTGGAGTCACGTATATTTATTTATATATGAATATGATGATGTTGCCGTTGGATCTTTGTGGACCTGAAAGCACTCCACTACTCAACACACTAGCAACAAAGGCGTCGTCCTTGTTAGAGTAGTAGCAGCATAGTTCCAACCAAAAGCAGCCCATGACGCCACCGAGAACCGTATAGTTTTCTTTGTGACCTAATAATTTGGTCCTCGTCGATCTCCAACCATATGTTTGTTTGTTTTCTCTGTGGCTGGGAATGGGACTGGTGGCTGGCCGCCCTGTACGCTGACGCTGGTCCAGCGCTGTATATCACGCACGCATGCATGGAGTCACGCTTCTTACTGGGGAGTGGGGACCATATCTCCACACAGTATATACGCACACATTTCGGGCTGTGGGGAGGCGGCGGCACTACCCCAGCCGTGTCTGGAAGTGCAATTTATATATATACTATCATATTTTACAACTTATATGTTGTATGTGGTATAGATTCAAAGCTATACTATTAAATTTGATTAGTTTGTTTTATTTTCTAGATTTAAGTGTATTTTTTTGACATTATTCGTAACACTTTCTAACTTTAAATAGTATTTTATATATGAATGAATTATTTAAATTTTTATTTATATCATTAATTGCATGATATTGTAGGATTGTAGTAACAGGATACTAGAAACTCTTATATATGATAGTGGGAAGTCTACTTATAGAAATTTTAGAGTATACGATAGAACTGCTATTGTCATCATGATATGACATCGGGTACGGAGGGTATCTAAAAGTTGAAAAGCTTAACGTATACAACGAAGGCATGGGCTGTATATGCGTTGCACCTAGGTAGAGCTGGATACCAGCACAAGACAATTTAGAGAGGTTCAGACCGTAGTACATGTAATACTGTATGTCCTCTTGTGTGTGATAGATTAATGAGCATAAAGGTGTACCAACTGAGCACCATGACCTCCTAGCTCCCTCTTACCATTTGGTTCTAATGAGAGTCCTACCTTAACATTTCATAGTTCACCTTTATGCCTACCCTTCAAAGGTTGTATTACTCAACCTTGACCGAATTGGCTAAAGATTGCTTTTCTCTAGAGCCAAACCCATTTTCACATCGCTCTACTTTTCCTTACCAAATGAGGAGAGAGGATTACAGATTGGTTGGATTGTGGGTCCCAGCCAGCTGTGGCCCAACAACCCCAATCATATCCTAGTTGTGAAGTTGTATGCAATGTTATGCCTTTGGTCGAACTACACCATCAAGGATGACATGCCATAGTGGCATACACATGTGTCATAGGGATAGGTATATCATGTTGTATCAGACACCAAAGTCCACACCGTTGGGTACAACATAGTTGGTAATCAGTGTAACATTTTGTACTTGATAATACTTACTGGTACACTGGTGTGCCTAATGTGACTATAATGTCAATGACATGTATTGAATAGTGGTTTTGAGTATGCTTTTGTCGAAGTCATGGCAACAATGTGCATACCATACTATAATGCCGCACATTACAATTAATAAGATGTATGGTAACCTCATCCATAGTGGTAGCGCCATGAAACTATCATGAGTAGACCTTGAACATGTCATCATACCTTTAGGGATCATCATACCCTTAGCGGGGCTCAACTATATTCCTTTGACTTATGGGTGTCTTCAAACTTATCCATTACAGGATCTCCTTTGTCCCCTTGAGAGGCCTTGGGCATCGTGAGAGGGCGAGGGCTCAGGGCCTAATCATTTGAATTATTTCAGTCTTGTGAGATGTGTCACACCCGGTTTTAGACGGCAAACCGAATGCGAACCATGTACGTGCCAGGATCAGCAATTCACGTACACAGCAGTTACATAACATGGACATCATCACACAATGCTCAAATAGTATTAAAAAAGGAAATAATAGTCGATTACATCATATGTCTGAGACATCCACATAGTCTTTACAATAATCAAAGTGCGAAAACGAAACGTAGATAACTGCGGCCTTCACAGGCAGCCGACTGGGGGTTGTCGCTAACCCACACCTAGAACTCGTTGTAGTCCTGGAACTCCTGGAAGTCTCCTTCCACGGCTTCATCTTCTCCTGAGCAGTGGTTGCAATGCGGACAATCTGGGGGGGTTTGGTGTGTAGAGCAAGGGTGAGTACACATCAACATACTCAGCAAGTATCCTGTTTGGCTGTAGTGGACTAGCTTTATGTGGGGATAAGTCAAGCAATTGCTTTTAGTTGGTCAGATTATTATTTACTAGTAGAAAGCCAGGTTTTAACATTAACCCAAGCTATTAGCCCGATGTACCCTTTCCAAACGGAAAGAATACCACTTACCGGTACCATAGTCATAACCAGAACCAGCAACCTCATTGCCACCCGTAAACCAAAATGTCTCTGATCAAGTACCACTAATCACTGGAGCTCCCTTGGCCGCTCATAACCGCGAGCACGACTGATATATCAGTTTCATAACACTCTGCAGAGGTTGTGCACTTTACCCATGAGCCGTGATTCCCCTTTTTGCCTCGGGTTGTACGGACCCTTGAACACTCCCAAGGTGAGTAGGCAGGGTCTCACTACGTAGCCTTTACAAAGATTCTGAGAGCACCTAGAGGGGGGGGGGGTGAATAGGTGATCCTGTGATACTTAAACTTATAGCCACAAAAACTTGTTAAGTGTTAGCGCAATAATCGCCAAGTGGCTAGAGAGAAGGTCTTGCACAATACGATAATCACAAAGCATTCAACACAGAGAAGACACAGTGATTTATCCCGTGGTTCGGCCAAGTACAAAACTTGCCTACTCCACGTTGTGGCGTCCCAACGGACGAGAGTTGCACTCAACTCCTCTCAAGTGATCCAATGATCAACTTGAATACCACAGTGTTATGCTTTTCTTTTCTTATCCCGTTCGCGAGGAATCTCCACAACTTGGAGCCTCTCGCCCTTACACTTTTGATGTTCACAAAACAAAATCACGGAGTAAGGAAGGGAAGCAACACACACAAATCCACAGCAAAATGCGCACACACACGGCCAAGAATCGAGCTCAAAAGACTATCTCAAAGTTCTCACTAGAACGGAGCTCGAATCACTGAGAATGACAAACGAATGCGCAAAGACTGAGTGTGGATGATCAAGAATGCTCTAAGGTTGCTTGGTATTCTCCTCCATGCGCCTAGGGGTCCCTTTTATAGCCCCAAGGCAGCTAGGAGCCGTTGAGAGCAATTCTGGAAGGCTGATCTTGCCTTCTGTCATCGGGCGCACCGGACAGTCCGGTGCACACCGGACACTGTCCGGTGCCCGATCTCCTTCCTAAAATGGCGCAGCCGACCGTTGCAGATCTGGGAGCCGTTGGCGCACCGGACATGTCCGGTGCACACCGGACAGTCCGGTCCCCCCTTCCGACCGTTAGCTCGGCCACGTGTCACGCGCAGATCGCGCGGCCGACCGTTGGCCCGACCGACCGTTGGCTCACCGGACAGTCCGGTGCACACCGGACAGTCCGGTGAATTTTAGCCGTACGCCGTCGGCGAATTCCCGAGAGCGGCCAGTTCGCGCCGAGTCAGCCTGGCGCACCGGACACTGTCCGGTGCACCACCGGACAGTCCGGTGACCCACCGGACAGTCCGGTGCTCCCAGACTCAGCAGATTCTTGGCTGCTCGAGCCAAGACATTTCCAATTGGATTTTTCCTGTTTCCAGCACTTAGACACAATACATTAGTCCATAAAACAATGTACTAAGTCTGAGAAACATACCTTAATTCTTGATTTGTACTTTGTCCACCTTTTTACACTTAGGCACTTGTGTTGGACACTAAATCACCAAAACACTTAGAAATGGCCCAAAGGCACATTTCCCTTTCAATCTCCCCCTTTTTGGTGATTTATGCCAACACAACATAAAGCTAGTAGAACAAGTACAAAATCAAATCAAATAGGAACTCAAAATTGTTTTGATTCAATTTTGACATATATGGATCACTCTATGCCACCACTTGGTTTGTTTTTGCAAATCCAACTCAAATTTCTATCTCTAAGTCAAACACACATGTTAAGACATAAAGAGAGTCATTCCAAGAGAAATTGATTCAAGATTTCAAAAACTTCCCTTTTTTTATTATCAACACTTCTCCCCACAAGAAGCCAACTTTTGACAAGAGAGACAACAAAAGAGTTTTGACAAACCAAAAGCTTTATTCTACTGTTTTCAAAATCTCTCAAGTGGTAGCTGATCCATTTATCGCTTTGGCCTTTACTTTCTCCCCCTTTGGCATCAAGCACCAAAACGGGATCAATCTTGGCCCTTTAACCCCATTGCCTCACCAAAATCTTCAATTAAGAGCAAATAGGCAATAAGAGTTTAAAGATGAACTTGGAAAGGTTACTCTTTTCATCGGAGTGCAGTGGAAGTCTTGCATGGTCCAAGTCCACCTTTTCCCTTTCAATTATCCTTCGAGACTAAATCAAGCAAACTCAAGCATATGGTTAGTCTCAAAGGGTCAAGTTGTAACACATCTCCCCCTAAAAATGTGCATCTCTTGCACAAGGACTTATGAGGTCCGGGGAGTGCTTGTACAACTTGAGCACTGTAATAAGCAACAAAATGCAACACGAAACATGATCAAAGGCATAAACACATGTATGCT
The DNA here is from genome assembly GCF_902167145.1 of Zea mays. NCBI lineage: Eukaryota > Viridiplantae > Streptophyta > Magnoliopsida > Poales > Poaceae > Zea > Zea mays. Next base: position 103,916,570 of record NC_050104.1, on the reverse strand, counting down.
ATAAATCAATCCAGGTTCCGCGAATCTAAGACATTTAGCTCACTACGCAACCTGCAAAAGGTCTTCTCATCTAGAGGCTTGGTAAAGATATCGGCTAGCTGGTTCTCGGTGCTAACATGAAACACTTCGATATCTCCCTTTTGCTGGTGGTCTCTCAAAAAGTGATGCCGGATGTCTATGTGCTTTGTGCGGCTGTGTTCAACAGGATTTTCCGCCATGCGGATAGCACTCTCATTATCACATAGGAGTGGGACTTTGCTCAGATTGTAGCCAAAGTCCCGGAGGGTCTGCCTCATCCAAAGTAGTTGCGCGCAACACTGTCCTGCGGCAACATACTCGGCCTCAGCGGTGGATAGGGCATCGGAGGTTTGTTTCTTAGAGTTCCACGACACCAGGGACCTTCCTAAGAATTGGCACGTCCCTGATGTGCTCTTCCTATCGACCTTACATCCAGCATAGTCGGAATCTGAGTATCCAACCAAGTCAAAGGTAGACCCTTTTGGATACCAGAGCCCGAAGCAAGGCGTAACAACCAAATATCTTAGAATTCGCTTCACCGCCACTAAGTGACACTCCTTAGGATCGGATTGAAATCTAGCACACATGCATACGCTAAGCATAATATCCGGTCTACTAGCACATAAATAAAGTAGAGACCCTATCATTGACCGGTATGCTTTTTGATCAACGGACTTACCTCCTTTGTTGAGGTCGGTGTGTCCGTCGGTCCCCATCGGAGTCTTTGAGGGCTTGGCGTCCTTCATCCCAAACCGCTTCAGCAAGTCTTGCGTGTACTTTGTTTGGGAGATGAAGGTGCCGTCCTTGAGTTGCTTCACTTGGAACCCAAGGAAGTAGTTCAACTCGCCCATCATCGACATCTCAAATTTCTGCGTCATCACCCTGCTAAACTCTTCACAAGACTTTTGGTTAGTAGAACCAAATATTATGTCATCGACATAAATTTGGCACACAAAAAGATCACCATTGCAAGTCTTAGTAAAAAGAGTTGGATCGGCTTTCCCAACCTTGAAAGCATTAGCAATTAAGAAGTCTCTAAGGCATTCATACCATGCTCTTGGGGCTTGCTTAAGTCCATAGAGCGCCTTAGAGAGCTTACACACGTGGTCGGGGTACCGTTCATCCTCGAAGCCAGGGGGTTGCTCTACGTACACCTCCTCCTTGATCGGCCCGTTGAGGAACGCGCTCTTCACATCCATTTGGTACAACCTGAAAGAATGGTGAGCGGCATATGCTAGCAAGATGCGAATTGACTCTAGCCTAGCCACAGGAGCAAAAGTCTCCTCAAAGTCCAAACCTACGACTTGGGCATAACCTTTTGCCACAAGTCGAGCCTTGTTCCTCGTCACCACCCCGTGCTCGTCCTGTTTGTTGCGGAACACCCACTTGGTTCCCACAACATTTTGCTTGGGACGAGGCACCAGTGTCCAAACTTCATTGCACTTGAAGTTATTGAGTTCCTCCTGCATGGCCAATACCCAATCCGGATCTAGCAAGGCCTCCTCTACCCTGAAAGGCTCAATAGAAGAGACAAAGGAGTAATGCTCACAAAAATTAACTAATCGAGATCGAGTAGTTACTCCCTTGCTAATGTCACCCAAAATTTGGTCGACGGGATGATCCCTTTGAATCATCGCTCGAACTTGGGTTGGAGGTGCCGGTTGTGCTTCTTCCTCCATCACATGATCATCTTGTGCTCCCCCTTGATCACACTCCTCTTGATGAACCTGTTCATCGTTTTGAGTTGGGGAATGCACCATTGTTGAGGAAGAAGGTTGTTCTTGCTCCAATTGTTCCTGTGGTCGCACATCACCAATCGCCATGGTGCGCATAGCGGCCGTTGGAACGTCTTCTTCGTCTATATCATCACAATCAACAACTTGCTCTCTTGGAGAGCCATTAGTCTCATCAAATACAACGTCGCTAGAGACTTCAACCAAACCCGATGATTTGTTGAAGACTCTATACGCCTTTGTATTTGAGTCATAACCTAACAAAAACCCTTCTACAGCTTTGGGAGCAAACTTAGAATTTCTACCCTTCTTTACTAGAATGTAGCACTTGCTCCCAAATACACGAAAGTAAGATACATTGGGTTTGTTACCAGTTAGTAGCTCATACGAAGTCTTCTTGAGGAGGCGATGAAGGTAGACCCTGTTGATAGCGTGGCAAGCCGTGTTCACGGCTTTCGACCAAAAACGCTCGGGGGTCTTGAATTCTCCAAGCATTGTCCTCGCCATATCGATTAGCGTCCTGTTCTTCCTCTCTACCACACCATTTTGCTGTGGTGTGTAGGGAGCGGAGAATTCGTGCTTGATCCCTTCCTCCTCAAGGAACTCCTCCACTTGAAGGTTCTTGAACTCGGACCCGTTGTCGCTCCTTATCTTCTTAACCTTGAGCTCAAACTCATTTTGAGCTCTCCTGAGGAAGCGCTTGAGGGTCCTTTGGGTTTCAGACTTATCCTGCAAAAAGAACACCCAAGTGAAGCGGGAAAAGTCATCAACAATAACTAGACCATACTTACTTCCTCCTATGCTTAAATAGGCGACGGGTCCGAAGAGGTCCATGTGTAGCAGCTCCAGGGGTCTTGATGTGGTCATCATATTCTTGCTGTGATGCGCTCCTCCCACCTGTTTACCTGCCTGACAAGCTGCACAAGGTCTATCTTTTTCGAATTGTACGTTAGTTAGACCTATCACGTGTTCTCCCTTTAGAAGCTTGTGGAGGTTCTTCATCCCCACATGTGCTAAGCGGCGATGCCACAGCCAGCCCATGCAAGTCTTAGCCATTAAGCATGCATCCAGACCGGCCTCTTCTTTTGCAAAATCAACTAAGTAAAGCTTGCCGTCTAGAATACCCTTAAAAGCTAGTGAACCATCACATCTTCTAAAGACAGACACATCTATATTTGTAAACAAACAGTTATATCCCATATTGCATAATTGACTAACAGATAGCAAATTATATCCAAGAGACTCTACTAAAAACACATTAGAGATAGAGTGCTCATTTGAGATTGCAATTTTACCTAACCCTTTTACTTTGCCTTGATTCCCATCACCGAATATTATTGAATCTTGGGAATCCTTATTCTTGACGTAGGAGGTGAACATCTTCTTCTCCCCCGTCATATGGTTTGTGCATCCGCTGTCGATAATCCAGCTTGAACCCCCGGATGCATAAACCTGTAAGGCGAATTTAGGCTTGGGACTTAGGTACCCAACTCTTGTTGGGTCCTACAAGGTTAGTCACAATTTCCTTAGGGATCCAAATGCAAGTTTTATCACCCTTGCATTTTGCCCCTAACTTCCTAGCAATCACCTTTCTATCCTTTCTACAAATTGCAAAGGAAGTATTCAAAGCATGATATATTGTAGAAGGTTCATTAACTTTCCTAGGAACATTAACAACATTTCTCCTAGGCATATTATGAACAACATTTCTCCTACCAACATTTCTATCATGCACATAGAAAGAACTAGAAGCAAACATGTCATGAGAATCATAAACATATGAATCAAAAACATTATAACTTCTATTTGCATTTCTAGTATGTCTCTTATCATGATACATAAAAGCATGGTTCTTTTTAGCACTACCAGCCATAGGGGCCTTCCCTTTCTCCTTGGCGGGAATGGGAGCCTTATGGCTTGTTAAGTTCTTGGCTTCCCTCTTGAAGCCAAGTCCATCCTTAATTGAGGGGTGTCTACCAATCGTGTAGGCATCCCTTGCAAATTTTAGCTTATCGAAATCATTCTTGCTAGTCTTAAGTTGAGCATTAAGACTAGCCAACTCATCATTAAGCTTGGAAATTGAAACTAGGTGTTCACTACAAGCATCAATGTCAAAATCTTTACACCTAGTACAAATTACAACATGTTCTACACAAGAATTAGATTTATTTGCTACTTCTAATTTAGCATTTAAATCATTGTTGACACTTTTTAAAGTAGAAATGGTTTCATGACAAGTAGATAGTTCAAAAGAGAGCATTTCATTCCTTTTAATTTCTAGAGCAAGAGAATTTTGTGCACTAACAAATTTATCATGCTCCTCATATAAAAGATCTTCTTGTTTTTCTAGTAATCTATTCTTGTCATTCAAAGCATCAATCAACTCATTAATCTTATCTATCTTAGATCTATCTAAGCCCTTGAATAAGCATGAATAGTCTATGTCATCATCGTCACTAGACTCATTATCACTAGAAGAAGCATAAGTGGAGTCTCGAGTACTCACCTTCTTCTCCCTTGCCATAAGGCATGTGTGACGCTCGTTGAGGAAGAGGGATGACTTGTTGAAGGCGGTGGCGGCGAGTCCTTCATTGTCGGAGTCGGAAGAGGAGCAGTCCGAGTCCCACTCCTTGCCTAGATGCGCCTCGCCCTTTGCCTTCTTATAGTTCTTCTTCTTCTCCCTCTTGTTCCCTTGATCCTGATCACTATCATTGTCGGGACAGTTAGCAATAAAATGACCAAGCTTACCACACTTGAAGCATGAGCGTTTCCCCTTTGTCTTGGTCTTGCTTGGTTGCCCCTTGCGGCCTTTTAGTGCCGTCTTGAATCTCTTGATGATGAGAGCCATCTCTTCATCATTAAGTCCGGCCGCCTCAATTTGTGCCACCTTGCTAGGTAGCGTTTCCTTGCTTCTTGTTGCCTTGAGAGCAAGAGGTTGAGGCTCATTGATTGGACCGTTTAGAGCGTCGTCGACGTATCTCGCCTCCTTGATCATCATCCGCCCGCTTACGAATTTTCCGAGTACCTCCTCGGGCGTCATCATCGTGTACCTGGGATTCTCACGAATATTGTTTACGAGATGAGGATCAAGAACGGTAAAGGACCTTAGCATTAGGCGAACGACGTCGTGGTCCGTCCATCGAGTGCTTCCGTAGCTCCTTATTTTGTTGATAAGGGTCTTGAGCCGGTTGTAAGTTTGGGTTGGCTCCTCTCCCCTTATCATTGCGAATCGTCCAAGCTCGCCCTCCACCAACTCCATTTTAGTGAGTATGGTGATGTCGTTCCCCTTGTGAGAGATTTTGAGGGTGTCCCATATCTGCTTGGCGTTGTCCAAGCCGCTCACCTTATTGTACTCTTCCCTGCACAAAGATGCTAATAGAACAGTAGTAGCTTGTGCATTTCTATGGATTTGTTCATTTATAAGCATAGGGCTATCCGAGCTATCAAATTTTATTCCATTCTCTACAATCTCCCATATGCTTGGATGGAGAGAGAATAAGTGACTACGCATTTTGTGACTCCAAAATCCGTAGTCTTCCCCATCGAAGTGTGGAGGTTTGCCAAGAGGAATGGAAAGCAAATGCGAATTCAAACTATGTGGAATACGAGAATAATCAAATGAAAAGTTCGAATTGGCCGTCTTCCTGTAGTCGTTGTCGTCGTCTTTTTGGGAAGAGGTAGACTCATCGCTATCGTCGTAGTAGACGATCTCCTTGATGCGCCTTGTCTTCTTCTTCTTCCCGTCTTTGCGCTTGTGGCCCGAGCCCGAGTCAGTAGGCTTGTCATCCTTCGGCTCGTTGACGAAGGACTCCTTCTCCTTGTCGTTGATCACGATTCCCTTCCCCTTAGGATCCATCTCTTCAGGCGATTAGTCCCTTCTTGAAGAGAACGGCTCCGATACCAATTGAGAGCACCTAGATGGGGGGGTGAATAGGTGATCCTGTGATACTTAAACTTATAGCCACAAAAACTTGTTAAGTGTTAGCGCAATAATCGCCAAGTGGCTAGAGAGAAGGTCTTGCACAATACGATAATCACAAAGAATTCAACACAGAGAAGACACAGTGATTTATCCCGTGGTTCGGCCAAGTACAAAACTTGCCTACTCCATGTTGTGGCGTCCCAACGGACGAGAGTTGCACTCAACTCCTCTCAAGTGATCCAATGATCAACTTGAATACCACAGTGTTATGCTTTTCTTTTCTTATCCCGTTCGCGAGGAATCTCCACAACTTGGAGCCTCTCGCCCTTACACTTTTGATGTTCACAAAAAAAAATCACGGAGTAAGGAAGGGAAGCAACACACACAAATCCACAGCAAAATGCGCGCACACACGGCCAAGAATCGAGCTCAAAAGACTATCTCAAAGTTCTCACTAGAACGGAGCTCGAATCACTGAGAATGACAAACGAATGCGCAAAGACTGAGTGTGGATGATCAAGAATGCTCTAAGGTTGCTTGGTATTCTCCTCCATGCGCCTAGGGGTCCCTTTTATAGCCCCAAGGCAGCTAGGAGCCGTTGAGAGCAATTCTGGAAGGCTGATCTTGCCTTCTGTCATCGGGCGCACCGGACAGTCCGGTGCACACCGGACACTGTCCGGTGCCCGATCTCCTTCCTAAAATGGCGCAGCCGACCGTTGCAGATCTGGGAGCCGTTGGCGCACCGGACATGTCCGGTGCACACCGGACAGTCCGGTGCCCCCTTCCGACCGTTAGCTCGGCCACGTGTCACGCGCAGATCGCGTGGCCGACCGTTGGCCCGGCCGACCGTTGGCTCACCGGACAGTCCGGTGCACACCGGACAGTCCGGTGAATTTTAGCCGTACGCCGTCGGCGAATTCCCGAGAGCGGCCAGTTCGTGCCGAGTCAGCCTGGCGCACCGGACACTGTCCGGTGCACCACCGGACTGTCCGGTGACCCACCGGACAGTCCGGTGCTCCCAGACTCAGCAGATTCTTGGCTGCTCGAGCCAAGACATTTCCAATTGGATTTTTCCTGTTTCCAGCACTTAGACACAATACATTAGTCCATAAAACAATGTACTAAGTCTGAGAAACATACCTTAATTCTTGATTTGTACTTTGTCCACCTTTTTACACTTAGGCACTTGTGTTGGACACTAAATCACCAAAACACTTAGAAATGGCCCAAAGGCACATTTCCCTTTCAGATTCTCCGGGGCTGTAGCCGCCCGTTAGGTTTCCTAAATGTACCGCACTCCTCCCCAAGTGACAAATCAACCTTGGCAGAGCAAGCCGCATACATCGAGCCCCATTGACGGCACGACGGCGAAGCGAACTACACCCCGGATCCTCTAATTATTCAGCTAAGGGCACCCCATTCCACCCTCATGGTTGCACTGTTTTCCCGGGCGGTCATCCAAAGAACAGGTCCTTACGGAGAGGCACTCGAGAAACCGCTCGAGCCCCCTTAAAGACCACAAGTATCACATCATAATAAAAGAGGGGAAAACAGCGTATCATTGATCATTCTCATCATGTTCATTGATTAGAGTTGGGCAATAGCATAAGACTAAGCAATAATAATCCAACCCAAATAGGTAAACAAGGACATGGATAACAAAAGCTAGTAAATCCTTAGGTATAAATGTGTAATGCGGGAGGTGAATTAAAGTATGTATAGGACAGAGATAGGTCAAGGGACACTTGCCTCCAACCGACTGCTGCTCAGGGGTTTCTCCTGCGAGTTCTTCGGGCTCTCCGACCAGATCGTTCTCTATGCGAGCGCAAACATACATACATTCACATATTTAATACAAAAGAATAGTACACCATACAATAGAATGCAGTAAGTAAACAGACGTTTCACGCGGGCTCGCAATTACGGTTAAGAGAAAAAGAGAAAAAGACAGCCGAGAAACGATCACGTTACATCATTATAAATTAACCACTCGCTTAATAGAAGGGAATTAATGTAGACACTATGTTTAGCATAAAGTAAAGTCATGTTTCATGTCTAATCATTATAAGTAGATGAAGATAAATAAAAAGGATTGTCGCGTGGCGAGACGCGCGACATAGCACTCTAAAACGAATTAAGAAATCAACGACTCGTCGCGCGACCGAGCACACAACGAGACACTTTGCATTAATTATAAAGAGACGTTAAGCTTCGCGCGACGAAACGCACGACGGCATACGTCTACTAAACGGAGTCTAAAGTGGAACGTCACGTGAATACACACGCGACGTTACACATTAAACAACCGGAAATTAAAATGGATCGTCGCGCGACGAAGCGCACGATGCCACACATAAATAGAATCTGAATTTAGACAAATCCGTCGTGCGACGAAGCGCGCGACGCAGCACGCTAACTAACGGAGTCTGACATTAACTACAAACCAAGAAATAGTCACCGCGCGCGCGGGTTCGCGCACGTGGGAACGCGTTAGTGGTGAACGGGGGAGCGCGAGGCCACGCCAAGGCCACGCGAGCCACGCCGAGGGGTGGGACGCCACGCGCAGGGGGCCGAGGCCACGCTGGGGGCCACGCCGGGCCGCGTCAGGGGCTGCGCCGGGGCGGAGGCCGCACCGGGAGCTGCACAGGTGGCCGAGCCGTCGGGGGCCGCGCCGGGGCCACGCCGGGCGAGCAGGGGAGGCGGGGCGCCCCGCGCACGAGCAGGGGGGCGGGGCGGGGGGTCGCCGCCGCGGGCAGAGAGAGGGGCGGGGGCCGCCACCGCGGGCAGGGGGAGGGCGGGGTCGCGCGCGCCGGGGCCAGGGGAGGGGCGGGGTCACGCCGCCGCCGAGCAGGGGAGGGCGGGGGTCGGCCGCGCGCCGCGCGCAGGGGAGGGGCGGGGTCCACCGCCGAGCAGGGAGGGCAGGGCGGGGCCACGCCGCCGGCGAACGAGGAGGGCAGGGGCGCGCGCGTGCAGGGAAAAGAGAGGGCGCGCGCAGGGGGAGAAGAGGAGGGAGAGGGAGAGAGAGGAGAAGGGAAGGGGAGGGGAGCTCACCTCGGGGTCCAAATTCCGGTGATCGCCGTTTCCAATCCCTAGGGCACCACGGGGACAGAGAGGTGGAAGAGGGAGAGGGAGGTTGCTGCGCGGGAAATCCAAATGAGAGAGGGAGGAGAGGAGGGGGTGCATGGGGGGGGGGCGCCAGGGGCGCGCAGGGCCGGGCCGGACTGGGCTGGGTTTGGTTGGGGCCGAGCCACTTCGCGGATCGAAACCCACGGCACGCATAACCATCAAACGGAAATCAACCGCGAATCGAAAATCGAGACGGAACGAGACGAACACGCGATACCAAACAAAGAAATGCGCTTCGGCATGATGCAACACCCATGACACTTAGGTTTTGGTTTATACACGACACGGACACTTGTCACTATACTGGTTTGAAATTGGGAGGAAGGAGCGAAACAGGAAGAGAAAAGAGAGTAACGCCCGAATTTGGTGAGAGAAAAGAAGAAAAAATTCTACCCCCAAATTCAGGGCGTTACAAACCTATCCCCCTTAAAAGAATCTCGCCCTCGAGATTCAGGGTTGGCTAGCAAAGAGTTCAGGGTATTTAGCCATCAGATCTTCTTCACGCTCCCAGGTCGCTTCTTCCTCTGAATGATGATTTCATCTGACTTTGCACATTCTGATGGTCTTCCTTCGGGTGACTCTGTCTGCGGTCTAAAGGATTTGCGTTGGCTTCTCAACGTAGGTCAAGTCCTCATGGACCTCCAGACCCTCAACTGGCAACTGCTCTTCTGGCACACGCAAGCACTTCTTCAATTGAGACACATGAAAGACATCATGCACAGCAGACAAACCTTCTGGCAAACTGAGCTGGTAAGCCACTTCTCCACCACTTTGCGAGAATTTGATACGGACCGATGTAGCCGGGTGCTAGCTTGCCTTTGACTCCGAATCTTCTGACTCCTCTGATCGATGACACTTTCATATAGACGAAGTCTCTAACCTCGAAACTCAGCTCTCTTCTTCTTGTGTCTGCGTAGCTTCGCTGCCTCGATTGCGCTATCTTTAGATTCTCTCGAACCATCTTGATGTTCTCTTCAGCTTCAAGCAAAACGTCTAGCCCAAACACTTGCTTTTCTCCAGGCTGATCCCATTGCAACGGAGTTCTACAACTCCTCCCATAGAGCGCCTGAAATGGTGACATCTTCAAGCTGGCCTGGTAACTGTTGTTATAGGAGAACTCTGCATAAGGCAACTTCTTGTCCCATCTGGACTGGTCTTGCAACGCACAAGCTCTCAACATGTCTTCAAGGATTTGATTGGTTCTTTCGGTCTGACCATCTATCTGCGGATTATAGGCTGAACTGAAATTCAGATGCGTGCCCAAGGCTTCATGCAACTACTGCCAGAAATGAGAGGTGAATTGAGTTCCTCTGTCTGACACTATCTTCTTTGGCACACCATGAAGACAAACGATCCGAGACATGTACAACTCTACCAATACTGCACTGCTGTAGTTGGTCTTGACAGGTATGAAGTGGGCTGACTTGGTCAAACAGTCCACCACTACCCAAATGGAATCGTAGCCGGCTCGAGTGCGAGGCAATCCGACTATGAAATCCATACCAATTTCATCCCATTTCCACTGGGGAATCTGCAACGGTTGCAACAATCCAGCTGGTCTCTGGTGCTCTGCCTTGATCCGCCGACAACTATCACACATAGCCACATGCTCTGCGATTTCCCTCTTCATTCCGTACCATCAGAATTTCTTCTTCAGATCCTGATACATCTTTTCACTACCAGGGTGAATCGAATAAGCTGTCTCATGAGCTTCCTTAAGAATCAACTCCCGAATAGATTGGACATTTGGAACGCACAAGCGGTCTTTGAACCATATCACACCTTCTGCGTCTTCCCTAAAATCTTCGCCTCTGCCATCTAGAATCAGTCGCTGGATCTCGCTGATCTTCTCATCATTCTTCTGTGCTTCTTTGATTTCCCGCTCCAGGGTAGGTTCCAACTCAATTGTGACTCCTCGCGAATTATTTAGAAATCCGAGACTCAACCTGTCAAACTCTTTGGCCAACTCATAAGGCATCGGACGAGCGACCATCAGATTGACCTGACTCTTCCTGCTCAAAGCATCTGCCACTACGTTCGCTTTACCTGGATGGTAGTGAATCTCCAACTCATAGTCTTTGATCAACTCTAACCATCTTCTTTGCCTCATATTCAGCTCTGACTGAGTGAATATGTACCTCAGGCTCTTGTGGTCTGTGTAAACATCACATTTCTGTCCATACAGATAGTGCCTCCATGTCTTCAATGAATGAACCACTGCTGCCAACTCTAGGTCATGGATTGGGTAATTCTTCTCATGAACCTTCAGCTGTCGGGACGAGTAAGCCATAACTCTTCCCTCTTGCATCAACACGCATCCCAAACCGGTGTAACAAGCATCACAATACACCGAGAAGGGCTTGTGCACATCAGGCAAGACTAAGACAGGCGCTGTAGTCAACTTCTCTTTCAGCGCTTCAAAGGCCTCTTGACATTTCTGGGTCCACTTGAACTCAACCTTGTTGCCTAGCAACGCTGTCATTGGTTTCGCAATCTTTGAAAACCCTTCAATGAATCGCCGATAATATCCGACCATTCCAATAAAGCTCTTAATTCCTCGAGCATCTGTTGGCGCTTTCCAGTTCAGAATGTCTGCCACTTTCTTCGGATCCACAGCCAATCCTTCTTTGTTGATTATGTGACCCAAGAACAGGACTTCACTGATCCAGAACTCACACTTGCTCAACTTTGCATACAACTGGTGCTCTCGCAATCTCTACAATACCATCCTCAAATGATCCGCATGCTTCTCTTCGCTTTGAGAATAAATCAGAATATCATCAATAAATACCACCACAAACTTATCAAGGTAATCCATGAATACACTGTTCATCAGATTCATAAACAAGGCCGGTGCATTTGTCAAACCGAAAGACATCACAGTGAACTCATACAACCCATACTTGGTAATGAATGCCGTTTTCGGAATGTCTGAAGGTCGAATCCTGAGCTGATGATAACCCGACCTCAGATCAATCTTGGAGAACACACTGGCTCCTCTCAACTGGTCAAACAGATCTTCTATTCTGGGCAAAGGGTACTTGTTCTTGATCGTGACTTCATTCAGAGCTCGATAATCGATACACATCCTTTTGGTGCCATCTTTCTTCTCCACGAATAGGACAGGGGCGGCCCAAGGCGAGGTGCTTGGCCGAATGTAACCTTTCTCTGATAGCTCATCGATCTGCTTCTTAAGTTCAACCAACTCTGGCCCAAATATTCTGTAAGCTCTCTTGAAGATAGGGGCGGTTCCAGGAAGAAGCTCTATGGCAAACTCAACTTTCCGCTCCGGTGGCATACCTGGTAGGTCCTTTGGAAACACATCTGGGAACTCGGACACAACCCTGATACTCTCAATTGGGTCTGCTTCCCTGCTATCGATAGCCATCTGATAACAACTTCCTTTCTTCGGCTCAGGCGGGACTAACTCCGTCACCACTTCCTCTCCAAGTGGGGACATTAACTTGATTGTCCTCTTATCACAACTGATAACTGCCTGATACTTATCTAGCCAATTCATCCCTAGGATGACATCTATTCCCTGAGTACCCATTACTATGAGGTTAGCGGGGAACGCTATCCCCCTTATTTCCACACATACATTCAAACATATGCTATCAGTTCGAATTCTACCACCGGCTGAGTCAATTTGAATGGGGATTGACATGGTAGTAATTGGAAGATTATGTGCTTCTACCCATGATGCAGTAATAAAAGAATGCGTTGCTCCAGTATCAAATAACACTTCCGCAATATGGGAGTCGACTGGGAACATACCTACTATCATGCCGGGGGTCTCCTGAACAGCTTCAGCCTCCAAGTGGTTCAGTCTTCCATGATTGTAGCGTGGCTGAGAGCGGTTGCCTGCTCCAGGCTGAGACACATTCTGCTTTGTTGGGGCATTGGGGCGTGATTGCTGCTGGGCAACCTTCTTCGGACATTGCATCACCCAATGGTCATGCTCTCCACAGTGGAAACATGCTCTGTTTCCACCCTGAGCTGGTGCTACCTGATTGTTCTGCTGGTTTGCTGGGGCAGGAAGACGAGGTGCCTGCTGATTCTGCCTATGAAACTGACCTCCTCCTGACTGATTGTTCTGACGATGCTGATACTGGTGCTAAGGATACTGCCTTTGGAACTGCTGCTGCTGAGGTGGACGCTGGTTCTGCCTGAACTGCTGAGGTTGATTGCTTGAGAAACGAGGACGATTGCTGCTTCCAGGCTGGGGTCCACTGATCTTGCGCTTGCAATCCTCCATCTCCTTATGCTTCCTCTCTGTCATGATTGCTCTGTCAATCAGGTGCTGGAATGTCGGGAAGGTATGATTCATCAGTTGGTACTACAGAGGGTCGACCAAGCCTCTCAGGAAACAGTACTGTCTCTTGGCGTCGCTGTTGACATCTTCAGGAGCATAGCGGGACAGCTGCAGAAACCTGTCCCGCTACTCACTGACAGACGATGACCCTTGCTTAAGAGCCAGGAACTCCTCCTTCTTCACTGTCATCAGACCTGCAGGGACATGGTACTGACGAAAGTTACCTCTGAACTCTTCCCAGGTGATGGTGTCGGGGTGGGCATGGGTGGCGAGATAGGACTCCCACCAATGCTGGGCTGCCCCTCTCAACAGACGGGGACCACACAGAACTTTCTCCCTGTCATCGCACTGAGCGGTATGCAACTCTCGCTCCACAGTGCGCAACCAGTCTTCAGCATCCATGGGGTCAGAAGAGTGAGCAAATGTTGGGGGATGACCTCTCATGAATTCAGCACGCTTGTCTCTGGGCATCTGAGGCATCTGAGGTTGAGGTGGTGGCTGCTGCTGCTGCTGCTGAATGGCGGCCAGAGTCTGACCAATGGCTTGAACTGCCTGAGTCTGCATCAGGAACATCTGCTCGACGGACATCGGGGGCGGGGGCAGCAGGTGCTGCTGCTGGGGCACCTCATCTTGCGGAGCTGCCTGCTCCTGCTGAGCACGCCTTCCTCCTCTGCGCCTGTTTTTTTGACATCTGCAGAATGCAATCACACATCAGAACTAGTCTTGCAAATCTTGCAGCATTAGAAAAGAGTATAGAATTCTCCATAACACTGAACAGATGAGCATCTTCACTGATCTCCAACACAGACCAACACAGCTTCTCAGATAAAGAGGAAAGTGGAATAAAAGGCTTCCCAACTAAATAGCTAACTCCATTAACATATAACAGGTAAACCAAAATGCAGAGGATACCCACATCCTGGTGACAGTCATTACAAAGACCCAAATCAAACATAGTTCATCATGACAAACATAAATGCACAGGATATAGCAAACTACCCTGTCTAACTAAGACTAACTAAGAGCGAGACTAATGCTAAGACTGTAGCTTTTATGTATATATTTCGTATTAATTACAAGATCCGACTCTGACGATCTATGGCTCTAAATTTATCTTGGTCTTGCAGTCGGGGTTGCCATAAGACTGGTGTCCACGCCGAGGTGAGCGGTACGGGTGCTGAGTCCCGACGGGAGCGGGGGAACCATCATCCAGGTGACGACGTTCCGCGCACTCAGCCCGCAGCTGGGCGATCTCCGCACGAGCCATACTCAGCTCATCTAGCGCATGGTCCAGCTCCGTGTTTAGCACGGTGGCTAGGTTGACTGTGCTGCTCAACCTAGGATTGTCCTCACCAACAGGTGAGACAATCACGCCTCCTGTGCTGCCAGACCGACGGCGGGGGTAGTACTTTAGGTTGAGGCCGTCAGCTACTCCACCGAGAACCGAGCAGTAGTGCGAAAGCGCACGCCGTGCAGCATCTTGCATGGTCGCCTCAGCTGAGTCCCGCTCAGAGATAGAATAATGCTCTAAGCAGGCCTCCGCACCCTGGAGACTGTTCTCCGGACGGCGCACCAAGCAGGTTGCCTCCCAGCGGTCCGGGTAGACCCCGCGACTATGCTGGTAGACCACACAGCGATACTCGATGGACCAAGTACGCCGGTCAAGTGCCCGACGTAGCAGGGTGTCGAGCGCATCGTGGAAGTGACACCCGCGAGCCGCGTCGCGAGTGATGGGTCGAGCAATCCATCCTTCTGGCTCCTGGTCAGCAGGGAAGTCGGTGCCATGGCTCGAGCTGTCGTCGCCACCTCCGTCGTCTTGGTCTCCTCCAGCAGCTACTCCAGGGGCTGGGGCGCCCAGTGGTGGTGCAGGGGGTGCCTCCAGGGGAAGCACGGAGGAGCAACTCCTCACTGACTCTATCTCCTGCTGGAGAGAGAAAGAGGAGCCCTACTGCTCCTGCTCCTGTCGTCGACGCTCCTGCTCCTCATGCAGGCGGTGGTGCAGCCTCTCCAAGTGACTGGACTGACCGGCCACGGGACGGCGAAGCGGACGCTCAGCAAGGCGGGAGGGTAAGAAGGGGATGACAGACTTTCGTGCAGTGTGTCTAAGACGAGCCATCTACAAAAGACACCGCAAGCAAAAGAGTGAGAACAGAATTAATATGACCAGCAAGTAATGAATCATAAATAAATGAAGGATTAGAACAAAACACAATTTTCAGCAAGGTATAATATATAGTAGAACATAGTTTTTGTTCGATATGACAAACTTTTGAAGGGATATCAAAGTCAAGGTGAGAATAGGGGTCTATAATCCTTAGAACGACCATTCTACTCTAGGTTAGAGGTCATACAGTCAACACGGCTTTGATACCACCTTATGTCACACCCGGTTTTAGACGGCAAACCGAATGCGAACCATGTACGTGCCAGGATCAGCAATTCACGTACACAGCAGTTACATAACATGGACATCATCACACAGTGCTCAAATAGTATTAAAAAAGGAAATAATAGTCGATTACATCATATGTCTGAGACATCCACATAGTCTTTACAATAATCAAAGTGCGAAAACGAAACGTAGATAATTGCGGCCTTCACAGGCAGCCGACTGGTGGTTGCCGCTAACCCACACCTAGAACTCATCGTAGTCCTGGAACTCCTGGAAGTCTCCTTCCACGGCTTCATCTTCTCC
Organism: Zea mays; assembly: GCF_902167145.1. Classification (NCBI taxonomy): domain Eukaryota; kingdom Viridiplantae; phylum Streptophyta; class Magnoliopsida; order Poales; family Poaceae; genus Zea; species Zea mays. The sequence continues at coordinate 103,900,761 of NC_050104.1, read as the reverse complement.
TGAGCAGTGGTTGCAATGCGGACAACCTGGGGGGGAGGGTTTGGTGTGTAGAGCAAGGGTGAGTACACATCAACATACTTAGCAAGTATCCTGTTTGGCTGTAGTGGACTAGCTTTATGTGGGGATAAGTCAAGCAGTTGCTTTTAGTTGGTCAGATTATTATTTACTAGTAGAAAGCCAGGTTTTAACATTAACCCAAGTTATTAGCCCGATGTACCCTTTCCAAACGGAAAGAATACCACTTACCAGTACCATAGTCATAACCAGAACCATCAACCTCATTGCCACCCGTAAACCAAAATGTCTCTGATCAAGTACCACTAATCACTGGAGCTCCCTTGGCGGCTCATAACCGCGAGCACGGCTGATATATCAGTTTCACAACACTCTGCAGAGGTTGTGCACTTTACCCATGAGCCGTGATTCCCCTTTTTGCCTCGGGTTGTATGGACCCTTGAACACTCCCAAGGTGAGTAGGCAGGGTCTCACTACGTAGCCTTTACAAAGATTCTCCGGGGCTGTAGCCGCCCGTTAGGTTTCCTAAATGTACCGCACTCCTCCCCAAGGGACAAATCAACGTTGGCAGAGCGAGCCGCATACACCGAGCCCCATTGACGGCACGACGGCGAAGCGAACTACACCCCAGATCCTCTAATTATTCAGCTAAGGGCACCCCATTCCACCCTCATGGTTGCACTGTTTTCCCGGGCGGTCATCCAAAGAACAGGTCCTTACGGAGAGGCACTCGAGAAACCGCTCGAGCCCCCTTAAAGACCACAAGTATCACATCATAATAAAAGAGGGGAAAACATCGTATCATTGATCATTCTCATCATGTTCATTGATTAGAGTTGGGCAATAGCATAAGACTAAGCAATAATAATCCAACCCAAATAGGTAAACAAGGACATGGATAACAAAAGTTAGTAAATCCTTAGGTATAAATGTGTAATGCGGGAGGTGAATTAAAATATGTATAGGACAGAGATAGGTCAAGGGACACTTGCCTCCACCAACCGACTGCTGCTCAGGGGTTTCTCCTGCGAGTTCTTCGGGCTCTCCGACCGGATCGTTCTCTATGCAAGCGCAAACACACATACATCCACATATTTAATACAAAAGAATAGTACACCATACAATAGAATGCAGTAAGTAAACAGACGTTCCACGCGGGCTCGCAATTACGGTTAAGAGAAAAAGAGAAAAAGAAAGTCGAGAAACGATCACGTTACATGATTATACATTAACCACTCGCTTAATAGAAGGGAATTAATGTAGACACTATGTTTAGCATAAAGTAAAGTCATGTTTCATGTCTAATCATTATAAGTAGATGAAGATAAATAAAAAGGATTGTCGCGCGGCGAGACGCGCGACATAGCACTCTAAAACGAATTAAGAAATCAACGACTCGTCACGCGACCGAGCACACAACGAGACACTTTGCATTAATTATAAAGAGACGTTAAGCTTCGCGCGACGAAACGCACGATGGCATACGTCTACTAAACTGAGTCTAAAGTGGAATGTCGCATGAATACACGCGCGACGTTACACATTAAACAACCGGAAATTAAAATGGATCGTAACGCGACGAAGCGCACGACGCCACACATAAATAGAATATGAATTTAGACAAATCCGTCGCGCGACGAAGCGCGCGACGCAGCACGCTAACTAACAGAGTCTGACATTAACTACAAACCAAGGAATAGTCACCGCGTGCGCGGGTTCGCGCACGCGGGAACACGTTAGTGGTGAACGGGGGAGCGCGAGGCCACGCCAAGGCCACGCGAGCCACGCCGAGGGGCGGGACGCCGCGCGCAGGGGGCCGAGGCCGCGTCGGGGGCCACGCCAGGCCGCGCCAGGGGCTGCGTCGGGGCGGAGGACGCGCCGGGGCCGCGCCGGGGGCTGCACCGGTGGCCGAGCCGTCGGGGGCCACGCCGGGGCCGGAGGCCGCGCCGGGGCCACGCCAGGGGCCACGTCGGGCGAGTAGGGGAGGCGAGTGGGGCGGGGGGGGTCGCCGTCGCGGGCAGGGAGAGGGGCGGGGGCCGCCACCGCGGGCAGGGGGAGGGCGGGGTCGCGCGCGCCGGGGGCCGGGGGAGGGGCGGGGTCGCGCCGCCGCCGAGCAGGGGAGGGCGGGGGCCGGCCGCGCGCTGCGCACAGGGGAGGGGCGAGGTCCGCGCCGCCGCCGAGCAGGGAGGGCAGGGCGGGGCCGCGCCGCCGGCGAACGGGGAGGGCAGGGGCATGCGCGTGCAGGGAAAAGAGAGGGCGCGCGCAGGGGGAGAAGAGGAGGGAGAGGGAGAGAGAGGAGAAGGAAAGGGGAGGGGAGCTCACCTCGGGGTCCAAATTCCGATGATCGCCGTTTCCAATCCCTAGGGCACCTCGGGGAGAGAGAGGTGGAAGAGGGAGAGGGAGGTTGCTGCGCGGGAAATCCAAATGAGAGAGGGAGGAGAGGAGGGGGCGCATGGGGGGGGGGGGGTGGGCGCCAGGGGCGCGCAGGGCCGGGCTGGATTGGGCTGGGTTTGGTTGGGGTCGAGCCACTTCGCGGATCGAAACCCACGGCACACATAACCACCAAAGGAAATCAATCGCGAATCGAAAATCGAGACGGAATGAGACGAACACGCGACACCAAACAAAGAAATGCGCTTCGACATGATGCAACACCCATGACACTTAGGTTTTGGTTTATACACGACACGGACACTTGTCACTATACTGGTTTGAAATTGGGAGGAAGGAGCGAAACAGGAAGAGAAAAGAGAGTAACGCCCGAATTTGGTGAGAGAAAAGAAGAAAAAATTCTACCCCCAAATTCAGGGCGTTACAAGATGTGATGGGCAGAACAACTTTAGTCTTTCGGGCCCCCAAGATCAGGTTCCCTAGGATGTTGGGTCCCTACTTTGTTAGAGCTAAGATAGGTGGTCTCTATTGGGGAGAAGGTCTATGGCTAAAGGTCCAAATTAATGAAATCAATGCTTAGATGGTTTTCAGTTCAAGGATGTCAATTGAAGCCAAAGGAATATCATCCCTCTTTGAAAGCTTTAGAACATGTACAATGTGAACAAAACCAAAGGTACGAAAGCCAAAGTTTTTGGTGTTGAAAGGACTCCGAGAAGATATTTAAGAATCTTCTATGAAGAGAAGACGTGTGTGACACGTCTATGCAGCGAAATGACATTATTGTACTCCCTTAAATGTGAAGAGCAACTACGTAACAGGGTGTGGGCAAAAGTGTAAATTCACATGAAGATGTACCAGTGTTTAACCCTATAAATCGATGAACAGTACAACCACTATAGGGGTTGGCTATTCTAAAACATCGTGCATGTAGCATTCTCGCCTCTAGAGAGCCTCCGAATGTGTAACAATGTCGAAGCTTGCACACAAAAAGTAAACTCCTTTAATGTTATTGTGTACTTTAAGTCTTGGATTGTTTGTACATGAACACATGATCTTCATGCTGTTGATTAATTTTGTAATATCAAGTTTTTGATTGAATGATGAACTTATCACACGTATTTACAAAGAATACTATGAAACCCCATGAGACTATCAGGAGTAGACCTTGAACATGTCATCATACCTTTAGGGACCATCATAACCTTAGTGGGGCCAAACTGTTCCCTTGACTTGCGGGTGCCTTCATACTTATCCATTGTAGGATCTCCTTTGTCCCCTTGAGAGGCCTTAGGCTTCTTGAGGGGGCTTAGGGTCTAACCATTTGTATTATTTCAGGCTAGTGAGCTTAAAGATCTATGGGTCGGTAGAGAGTCCTAGGCGACCAAGAGAATGTATAAGTGTGCTTCTATCAGGAGTGTCTTGGTCCCTTTGGTTTTAGGTCATTCTTGGGGACAATGGTGGACGAAAGAAATCAAGTTTGGAAGCGTCCCAAAGCTTAGAGCATCTCTAGGCCCTTGGGGCCTGATTTTAGGCCATACTTGTGAGATGTGATGGGCAGAACAACTTTAGTTTTTTTGGGCCCCCAAGATCAGGTTCCTAGGATATTGGGTCCCTACCTTTATCGAAGCTAATATATGTCCCTATTAGGGAGAAGGTCTATGGCCGGAGGTCCTAATTAATGAAATCAATGTTTAGATGGTTTTTAGTTCTAGGGTGTCAATTAAAGCCAAAGAAATATCATCCCTCTTTGAAAAGATTTAGAACATGTAAACAAGCCCAATGTGAATGAAACCGAAGGTATGGAAGTCAAAGTTTCTGTGTTGGGAGGACTTCAGAGGACATGATATTTAAGAAACTTCTATAAAGAGAAGACGTGTGTGACATGTCTATGCAACGAAATGACATTATTGTACTCCTTTAAATGTGAAGAGTGACTACATAATAGGGTGAGATAAAAGTGTAACTTCATATAAAGATGTAGTAGGGTTCGACCCTATAAATAGATGAACAGTACAATCACTATAGAGGTTGGCCATTCGAAAATATCGCGCCTGTAGCATTCTCGCCTCTAGAGAGCTTCCAAAGGTATAAAAATGCCGGCGCTTGCACGCCAAAAGTAAACTCCTTTAATGTTCATGTGTACTTTAAGTCTTTGATTGTTTGTACATGAACACGTAAGCTTTTGACTATTGATTAATTTTGTAGTATCAAGTTTTTGATTGAGTGATAAACTTATCAGACATATTTACGAAGAATAATATGAAACCCATATAACATCTTCTGTCCCCATAACCTTCGGAAGGGAGATCATATATCGTCCTGTTATTGTTCGTTCAGAATTTCGACAGGGTCCCCAATGGGCTCAAGAAGCACAGGAGCGACAGCAGCCGAGGCCATCCATTATTTTTTTCATTGGAATTATTGAACACATTTTGGCAGTATTCAAAAGTATGGCCTTCTCTGATACTATTTTGATTTCATCGGATGGTAACATTCTAGGATAAGGATCGATCGAGATGCTGGTAACCTTCGAATTTCTGGATTCGCTTGTGATCTACACATAATACTCCCTCTGTCCTAAATTAAAATTCGTTTTAGATAATTAATAATTTCATACAATATTTAATATATGTGTTTTAAATATATGTCTATACTCACCATTATACATTTGAATATAGAAATAAAAATTAAGATCTAAAATAAATACTACCTCTATTCTCGAATATTTGTCGCCGGCTAGTTTATTTTTAAACTAAAACGCGATATAAAAAACCCCGGAGGAAGTACTATTTTAGTACGTTCCTCACCTGGCTTAAAAATGTTCCTGGTTTAAAGAACCGCATCCAATGTCTTGTGCATGAATGCGCCTTCATTTCAGCAAGTGCAGAAATGGAATAGGATCAAGAGTACGCTACACTATATTTTGTATATGGATACACTTGAACAAAAAATATCAAGCTGTACTTGTGTGGTTGGTGATCCTACTAATCTCTTATTCTGCTCATTGCTCCTAATATGCTGCTTTCGTCATCCCTTCGTCACACAAATTGTAACTATATAGTATCTTTTCTTGTTGCGCATGCACTTCCATTTTGTACTGAGTAATGAAGAGCAGATGATGCCATGCAGGTAGCATCTGGCCACACTTGCATCTAGGGAAGCATATATAGATGCATCCTTCATCAAGTGTGTAAGGGCAACAAAATTTTTAAATAGATTGAGGACAAAGGTGTGTGCCTCAAAGCACGCCCAAAATTTTATTCTCACTTTATTTGATCATTAGCTAACAAAATCCAAAGTTGTATTCATACCTGAGTCACGCGCATTATAGACCCTAGATACACATAAAGATGCAAGTACATGTCTCGGACAAAATGCCAGAACTTAACAAGTGTTTGGTCTAAGGACACAGTAAAATGGGATGGAGCACAACAGTAAACCCTAAAATATCCGACAACCAAAGTCATTAAAAATAAGCCCTTAATAGTTGGAAATAACTTATTTCTAATGGCTTATTTCCGTCAGACGTCAGTTGTAAACAGTCTAACACCCAAAATCTTAACTTGTAATTTAAGGAAATCCTTTAGAGGAAAATAATAATATAAATATAATTATCAAAATAAATGCCTGTGACAAATAATTAGACTTGAGAATTCACCCCTTTTCTAAAGTGATTGGTCATAATAAAATAATGTTAGCTAAATCCTATCTTGATAAAGATTTAGACATTTAAAAATGTTTTCTACCAAAACAAAGGAATCATAATTCAAAATTTGAATTCAAATTCTAAATGAGGTTATAAAATAGAAGATGAGTAAAAAGAAAAGAATTCTAATTAAGACCCCTACCCTCTCCATAATTAAATAAAAGGAAGAAAGATAAATAATATAAATACAAATAGTGGGAGTAATATTCACATTAGGATAGTATTTAATATTTGGAGATCTAAAATTGAAACCAGGAATTTAAAATTTGGTTTGGATATTTAAATTCAGAATTTGAAAAAAATAGAAAAGAAAAAAAACAACAACAAAGGAATCTCACCTACCTGAGCCGATTTCTCTCCCCCTCGGCCCAGTGCCACTGCTCCCACTCCCGCTCGGCCCGCCCATTTCTCCTGTGCGCGGCCCAGATCAGACTGGTGGGCGTGTCGACGGATGGGGCCCACACGTCAGCCGCTTCACCCGATGTCCGCGCGCGTAGGTGTCGTCTGCGTTCCTGCGTGGATTATGTGTGGGCCCGGATGGGCAGTCCCCGCGGGCACGGCTCCACGTGCGCCTCGGCTCACTGATCCGTGGGCCTGAATGTCGGATCTTCTTCTCCGCGCTAGCGTGCGACCAACTTCGCGGATTTCGCGCGGTGCTCGCTGGGTCGTTACAACAAGCGGCCCAAGATCCTCTCGCAACGGAGTATATATGCGACTGCCACCTTGGACCTTCCCTCTCGAGTTACCGTGCCGCCGCCGTGGAAAAAGGGGGAAAAAGACCGCTGTTGGTAAACCCAGTGCTCCCCGCTGTCGAGACCTCGGTATCGGGCCTGGAAGCTTCGCCGGACCGCAGGGCGGGTGACTGTGGCCTCGGCACGCGAGATTGGTAACCAGGGCCCTCGGAATTGCTCGCCGGCGTCAGGCGGTCCGCATCGCACCGTGGGCGGGGGTACTCGCGCCACGATTTACCGGTATGTACTCCCCTGTCGAATCACCCTGCGCCTAGCATCGTTTAGCGCTTATAGCACGGGAGTTTGCGTGCTTGAATTGCGTACCAGCTTTCACTGGCGATGGCGCCACCGCGCTGGTCATCGGCGCCGCCGCATCTGGTCATCGTGGGGGGAGTTGGTGTGCCTGGGTCGTTCATCCCGGGGCGGACGACTCAGATTACCCCTGTGCGTACCGGTTCGGCTGATATAGGCTAGGGCGTCCAATTCGAATCATGCGCGTAGGATTCAATCTAGGGCTCTTTAAATTGGATCTGCTAATCGTCGATCTGACGGTGATGAGTGCGTACCGATTCATCTCGGCACAGTTCTAATCAGGACCGTCCATAACCGATCGCACAACCAGGATTAGTCGATACCACTTCGTCTTATAGAGTTGCAAAAGAGACCCTGTACTCTGGTGTAATCAACCCGCCATCCTCGGCCTGTGTAAAACAATTGTGATTAAGCCCTAGATATTTATAAACTAGCCCTGTGCTCTTTAGAATTTGTAACAGCAGTTTGTAGCCCTTGTTTTTAGTAACTAGAATTTTAGAAAATGATTCATAATATAGAAATAAATCAAATAATCCTAGAAAATTTATAACTTGCACGTTTCAACTCCGAATTAATCCATTCCAGTTGCATTAAATTCATGTTAATATTGTTTATCGTATAGTAACCTTATTTTAGTATGAAACGCATGGTTACAATTATGCACTTAATTTGTGTATTCTCTAACACCTAAGTATGTAGAAAATCATAGCTTTATAACTATAACTCTGAATTTAGTGGTTCTCGAACCTACAATCTTGTTGCGATGCGTAGAACATTATTATACAGTTTGTTCTTATGTTTGGTGTGATGTTAGTTTTGCCTATACCATATTTGTTTGTATTGCTACAATTAGCAGCGAGGTTACGAGAATCTTGAAGACCAAGCTGGTATCTAGGAATCTTGAGTCTCATGCAACTTATGCCCTTGATCACTTTTCTTTACCCAATAATATTCCTGTTAATCACTGTGACATGCTCAGGTTAATCTGATGGACCTAATAGGTTTCCCTAGACTTGTTTATCCCACACCTTGTTTACCACTGAACTTTTGGGTAGTTTTGCTATTGCTCTACCTAGTTTTGGGATTAATATTACATTATGATCATGTTCTAGTTAAACTTTTGTTTTAATTATTGTTCATGATAAGATCATTGTGTTAATTGGAACATGGAGCTTAACTTGAGATATCCGAGCTACCACAAGGGTGGAATGGGATGCCCTTAGCTAACTAATTAGGAAAGCTAGTGGAGGACTACCTTACCCGAAAGGGGCAAGGGCGGTATAGGTGCTGTGTATAGGGAGGTTCTTGGGTCGATCATGCTGCGATGGCTTTTCGGACGAGGGATTCCTATATTGCCCTTCTCAGAAACCATAACGGGTTTTCTAAAGCTAGTGGACTTTGTAAAGGCCTCGTAGTGGATCCCTAGCCATTCACCTCGAAAGTTTCTAAGGATCTAGCTAACCCTGGCTAAATAGAATACATGACTTGTGGGTAAAGGGCACAACCTTTGCATAGTGTAAAATTGGTATATCAGCCATGCTCATGGTCAAGAACGACTTAGGACTCTCGCATGATTAATCTATGGAACTAAACTTAATTTGTCATATGCATTGCATTGTGGGTGTTGTTATTAATTTGATCTCTTACTTATTTGGGTTGGTATCTACATATACTTAGTAACTGCTAATAAAATTTTAACCAACTCTAAAAGCAATGCTCAACTTTAACCATCAACTTTGGTGAGTTCATGCACATTATTCCCAACAACTTGTTGAGAGATGAACGTATGTGAGCTCACCCTTGTTGTACTCACATCCCCTAGGTCAAGAACAGGTACCACTAGATGAGGCGCATGAAGGATGCTATGATGAGTTCATGAGTGGTCTAGGCCATCGTCTCCTAGTCAACCATGGTTGCTAGATTGATGTCTTCGTATAATGTAGTTATTTATTTTGTATAGAACTCCTATTATATAGTAAAGATGTGGCATTCGTTTCTGTACCATGAGTAATCATATGTGTGAGATTTGATCCCAGCACAATTGGTGATTATTCGCGCCCGGGTTAGGTGTCCCTTAAACCCGGGTGTGACACAGACGAAAACAAGCTTATTTCTGACGTTTGTTAGTGACTGTCATCATTAAAGTAGACTAACGGCCTGATGACGCTGTGTGGGCCCCACCTCCGTATTTTCAACGGTCGGATGTAATCTCGGAGGCTGTCTCCACTCTTTTGGGTGCACCTCTTTAGGTCCTAGGAGCTTCCTGGTCGCTTGTAGGTGCCTTGGAAATTCCCGATGAAGGCCCTCCATAGGTCGACCCAGTCGTGAATGGTCCTAGCTGGCAGGTGCTCGAGCCTGGCCCTCGCTCCTTCCGCGAGGTGGATGGGAAGGAATTGGATGATGAGGTAGTCATCCTTTATCCCCGCCATGCGACGAGGCCGTAATCTTCCAACCATACGTCTGGGTTTGAAGACCCGTCGTATTTGGAAATGTTGGTCGGTGCTCTCACCTTTGCAGGGTATTGAGCGTTGTGTATCGCGCGTCTGAAGGCACGTGGCACCGACCTGTAAGGCCATTCGTGGGCCAAAGCTTTCAACCACAAGAGGGGGCTACCGATCGATCTCGGCTTGCTGCACGATGGCCCTCTCTACTAAATTGTGGAGGTTTCGGTACATTACTTTTGCCTCTGGCTCATATGGCTCTGGGATAGATCGGAGCATCATGGCTACTGCGGCCATGTTCTGCCCGGGACTTAAGAAGTATTGTGTGCCATCGCTGCTCTCAGTGAGCAAGTCGTGTACCTTCCTCGGCCAGGACCTCTCAGCCTCGAGACACCTCCGCTCAATGTCCTCATAGGCCCGGTCGATCTTTTGCATGAGGGCATCGAGCTCTTCTTGCTGGCAGCAGAGGGCGGCCTCACGAGTGAGGATGCGTGCTTGGCGCTGGCGTTGGTACTCCTCCTCTTGGTTGAGGGCCTCCTTGTCCCCTCCATCATTCTTGTTTTGTGGTGGTGTTGCCACGAAGCAAGCCCTCTCTGGCGCCTCGTCGGCATTGGAGTTAGCTCTTGTTGAACCGTGACTAGAGTTGTCCTCGAGCAAGTCGAGGATGCATGACGGCTATCGGCTGACAAAGGCCACCAGGGTGGATGGTGGCACTTCTTCCTTCCGCTGCTTGGTGTTTGTGGTGTGCTAGTTGAGGCGCTGCTTGAGGGTGGCGGTGCGCCTCTTGAGGCACCGCTTCTTTGCCTTGCTTCTGGTGGAGCGGAACGGGCTTGGTCCGGTGGTGATGGGAACGCTGGGGGCAGAGAGGCGGAGTTCGCCGGTGGTGGTGGTTAGGAAGTCGAGGGTTCCAAACGTGATGCGGCTCGCTGGGGCGAAGGCCTCACTTCCGGCGAACATTGATGATTGGGCCATCAGAGCGGTATGTGTCGCTTGGCACGCTAACGGTCTCCTACCTAGCGTGCCAACAGTCATGGTTGTAGGAAACGGGTGACGCCTAAGAGGGGGGGGTGAATTAGGACTTCTAAAACTTTTACTAAACTAGGCCACAAATAAATCCCTAGAGCAAAACCTATGCAAATAATCAAACTAGAATGTGCAAACTTGGTTTTGTCTAAGTGTTTCTATCTCTACCGCAAAGACTAAGTTTCAATCTACACTAGATAAGTATGAATACAAGATTGAAACTTAAATGCCTAATATAAATGCGGAAACTTAAAGAGCAAAGTAGAGAAGCAAACTCTCGTTGATGACGCCGGTATTTTTACCGAGGTATCCGGAACCACGCAAGGTCCCGACTAATCCTCGTTGATGCCCCTACGCAAAGGGAAGCCCATGCGAGGGCCAAGCACCATGGTCGAGTAACTCCGTAGAGAGCCGCGGGCCATCTCCACACGCAAGTGGTGCTCCGCTTCCGGCTCCTCTCGGACGCTCCCCGCCGTCTCCACTATCGAGCTCCCGGCCGAAACGCCGCGGGCCTCGTTCCCTCCGGTACACGGTGGTGGCCGTGACACAAACGCGGTTGTCACGGTCTCGCAAGACTCTCGCCCCACTCAGTACAATTACAACGACTCACGCAAGAGCCGAGGGGTTGTGTGGTTTTACAAAACTCACTCAACTAACTAGGGTTAACTAGAGCAAGCGCTAAAGCGGTCTAACTAACCTAAGCACTTCGCAAAGCACCTACGTTAATCACCGAGTGATTCTATTAAGCACTTGGGTGTTTGAGCTCTTGGAAATATGCACTATATGCCTTGGAATGTTGCTTGGGCTCCCACACCTTCAAATCGCTGGTTGGGTGAAGTATATATAGGCCCCAACTCAATTCTAGCTGTTGGAGAAAAGCTGCAGTTCTCTGTGGCACACCGGACAGTCCGGTGGTGCACCGGACAGCGCACTGTAGCCTGTCCGGTGTGCCTAGCCGTTGTCCTGTCAAAGTAGGTGACCGTTGGTGCCGTAGGCTTTTCCACACCGGACAGTCTGGTGGTCACACCGGACAGTCCGGTGGTCTTCTCTCCGGGTGCCACCTGGAACTAGCCGTTGGGCTGGAGTTCCCTGGTGCACTGGACAGTCCAGCGTGTGGGCACCGGACAGTCCGGTGTGCCACCGGACAGTCCGGTGCGCCTTCGCACAGACAGTCCGCAGCAGCACACTTGGACTTCTCCTGGATCTTCTTAATGTCTTCTTTTGAGGTTTTGCTTTCCTCAATTCCTTAGTCCAAGTAAATCTTGCATCGTGTGAACTACAAACACAAACACTAGAAAACTTATTAGTTCATGGATTGTGTCATTCATCAAACACCAAAACTCAATTAGCCAAATGGCCTGGGGTCCATTTTCCTTACAATCTCCCCCTTTTTGGTGATTGATGACAACACAACCAAAGCAAGCAAATAATACAAGTATTTAAATGAAAATATGCAATCTACTTGCTATGATGCATGTTTGTCCCCATAAGGTGATATTATGGACTTAAGCCTCCCCCTAACTCTATAATTCACTTACTTCCTATTTTAGGACCAAATGACCAAAACCACTTGAAAAACCATTTGTAGATATAAAATTTTAAATTGGTGGTGTTTGGTGTTTGATTTAGTTTTCATTGCTTTGGTACCTAAACTTCTCCCCCTTTGGCATCAACCACCGAAAAGGAAGACAATAAAAGCACGTAGGAAGTAAATAAAAGCTTGCCCTCATCAAGAATTTTATCAGATGATACCATTTGAAGGATACTAAATCAAACCACATAAATGATATCAGTTGAAAGGATTACTCCCCCTAAACGAGTGTTCTCTTTAGAAAGAAATTTCTCCCCTTTTTAGAGACGAAGAAATACTCCTCCTGAAAGAGATCCTCTACTTAGGAAAAAGCAAGTGAAAATTTAGAGGTGCAAGACATGATTTGAAAAAACTAACTTCCCTTATGCATAGGTAACAGAATATGAGTTAAGTACTTATGCATTTTTAGCAACATGGAAGTATGTGATATGAAATATAGTCTAATCAAATATTGGAGAAGACATGTAAACGATACTTAATGTAGTCTCAAAAGATACCGATTGAAATTCAATGGCGAACTTGAGAGACATGAGAGTTCTTGAAGATTTTGCAGTGGAAGATTGTTGTCTTTCTCCAGGGACCTCATTTTCCTTACAATGAGACTATCACATGAAATAGACTTGAAAAGGTGTTAGTCTCAAAGTATTAGATTATAGAGTAACCTCCCCCTAAAGGTGTGCATACAAGTTTTGAATACTTGTAGGAGACATGCACTTTGATTTGATATCAAGAGGGGCAAATTATCCATAATCCGAACTTTGGCACATATAAGTTAAATGATACAATCTTGTAGAAATCAAAATTTTCAATTGATGCATCATTTACTATGGAGTGATATAGAAGCTATGTGTCGTGCTTTTAACTAAACATTTTAAACCATGTAGGTTTGCTTAAGTATATGAATTTGAAAGCAAGCAATCCTACCATGTGATTTACCTAGTATGCATGATTTTAAACAAAAGTAAATGACCAATGTAATACTAGGCAAGAAATGTAAACTAGATATAAAGGTAAATAGATACGCATATCTAAAAACAAGAGATACAATAAAACTAGTTACCTTAGTCATGGGTGGGAAATTTGGGTCCAAAATTTTCACTAACCCACTTGGCAAGTAAACTTGATCCAATATGATGTATCCCATGATATACATCCCAAATTTGCCAAGCCTCCAAATTTCGCGAAGACCTTCGGTCCACTCACTTCCCTTTCGGGATCCAAACCTTCTTGGTGCTTTTCATGGTTGAAATAATTTCCTTTGGCACCCAGATGCGTTTGGCCCCTTTTCCTTTGTTGGCTTGCTTGTTGGCCTTGATTGCTATCACCTTTCCATTCTTTTTCTTCTTGATCAAATATGGTGTAACAATCTTTTTGTCCACCTTTTTGATGTAGGTGTTGGAGATTTTGCTTATTGGCTTTTGCTTGAGCTTTTGCCTTTGTTTATCCCCGGTCATCGCCTTGCATTGGAAAGACTTGTGCCCTTCCTTATGGCATAGCCTACAAATCACAGTTTCTCCCTCTACAGGCTTGTTCACTCCCACAGTGGTGTTATCCTGTGGAGGTCGGATTTGTTTGGCTTTGCCTTTCTTGTCATACAAAGCCTTGCCAAGGCGAGCCACTTCTTGCTTTAATTGTTCATTTTCCTTTGCAACCTCATCCAAACATGTCTCTACAACAATATTCTTAACAATGACTTGGTTGCAGGGGTTAGAATCATTAATTAAATCAAAGCAGGAAGTAGAAGCATCTTTCTTAATAATTTCAGGTATTTCAACTAGAGATGCTGCTGGGGTGCTACCAATGCTTTCTAGCTTAGTAGTTAGCTCATTATTGTGTATGCTAAGAATTTCCATTTTCTCTAGCAAATTTTCAATAGCTTCTTGGGAGCTAGTTAACTTAGCCTTAAGTTTTTCATTCTTTTTAATGAGACCATCATCGGTAGCAGTGGATGGAGCACTAGATTCTAATAGCTCAATTTTAGTTGATAGCTCACTATTTAAGTTTGCAAAAGTTTCAAATTTTTCTAGCAAACCTTTATAATCATTTTGGGAGCTAATCAACTTATTTTTCAAAGTTTTAAGTTGAGCTTTTTGCTTAGTGCAAACATCCTGGAAAAATTCTATGGCTTCCGCAAGCTCATCTACAGAGGGCTTTCCCTCACCTTCATCATCACTACTACTTTCATCACTAGAGGATGGAATGCTTTTGTTACCTCTTGCCATAACGCATTTGTGTGATGACCGTGATGAGCGTGATGAGGACCGGTGGCTGCGCGTCCTTGGAGGTTCATCTTCACTTGAAGAATCTTCCCAAGTTCTAACACTTGTTAGCGCCTTGCCTTTGCTCCTCTCCTTTTTGGGTTTGGCCATATTTGGACAGTTGTCCCTGAAGTGGCCCTTCTCCCCACATGCGAAGCATCCTCTCTTCCTTTGCTTTTTCCTGTCAATGTCAAAGAGAAGATCTTCGACCTGCAGGGGCACACCCATTAGATTAATCTTGCGGATCATCCTCATTACCTTTCCGACGCGTCGGATTGTTTCTTCGTCCTCGGAGGGTGATGTGCATGGTTGATTATCTTCATCATCATCACTTTCTTCTTCTTCCTCTTCTTCACTTGAGGAACTTGGAGTAGGAGCCTTCTTTTTGCCCTTCCTTTCATCACATGCAAAAGCATATTGCCTTGAGGAAGTTGGCTCCTCTCCCCGACTCATTTTTCGCGACATCTCAAAAGCCGTGATTTTCCCAATCACAATGGTCGGGGTCATGTTGCTCAAGTCCTCCATGTTGTGAAGGATGGTGATGATGCTCCCATATCTTTGTTGTGGTAGCAGGGAGATAATCTTCCTCACAATGTCCGCATCACCTAGCTTATTATTGCCAATAGAGTTGAGCTCATTGATAATTAGATTCAAACGAGAATACATGTCTCTAACAAGCTCATCATCTTTCATAGCAAAAGAATTATACTTATTTAAGACTAGGCAATGTTTTTGCTCACGGACATTGGATGTGCCGTCATGGAGCTAATGGAATTTTAGCCAAATCTCATTAGCAGTTTTCAAGGTAAATACTTGATTAAAAATATCCATGCTAAGAGATTCATACAAGCAATTTTTGGCTCTAGCATTTAAATGAATTTCTTTTTCCTCACTCGTGGTGGGTTTCTCGGGATTCTTGAGGGGTTTCATCCCGTCACGAGTGACTCTCCAAACACCTAGATCAACGGCCTCTAGGTAACAAGCCATTCTAGCACTATAATATGGGAAGTTAGTGCCGTCGAAGTGTGGTGGCCTATGGGTATCCATCCCTTCCTTTAAAAAGCGCCGGCTCTTTTAGCGGTGAAGCTAAAGCGTTTCAAATGAGCCAAACCGGGCTTTGATACCACTTGTAGGAAATGGGTGACGCCTAAGAGGGGGTGAATTAGGACTTCTAAAACTTTTACTAAACTAGGCCACAAATAAATCCCTAGAGCAAAACCTATGCAAATAATCAAACTAGAATGTGCAAACTAGGTTTTGTCTAAGTGTTGTTATCTCTACCGCAAAGACTAAGTTTCAATCTACACTAGATAAGTATGAATACAAGATTGAAACTTAAATGCTTAATGTAAATATGGAAACTTAAAGAGCAAAGTAGAGAAGCAAACTCTCGTGGATGACGCCGGTACTTTTATCGAGGTATCCGGAACCACGCAAGGTCCCGACTAATCCTCGTTGGTGCCCCTACGCAAAGGGAAGCCCACGCGAGGGCCAAGCACCACGGTCGAGTAACTCCGTAGAGAGCCGTGGGCCATCTCCACGCGCAAGTGGTGCTCCGCTTCTGGCTCCTCTCGGACGCTCCCCACCGTCTCCACTATCGAGCTTCCGGCCGAAACGCCGCGGGCCTCGTTCCCTCTGGTACACAGTGGCGGTCGTGACACAAACGCGGTTGTCACGGTCTCGCAAGACTCTCGCCCCACTCGGTACAATTACAACGACTCACGCAAGAGCCGAGGGGTTGTGTGGTTTTACAAAACTCACTCAACTAACTCGGGTTAACCTAGAGCAAGCGCTAAAGCGGTCTAACTAACCTAAGCACTTTGCAAAGCACCAACGCTAATCACCGAGTGATTCTATTAAGCACTTGGGTGTTTGAGCTCTTGGAAATGTGCACTATATGCTTTGGTATGTTGCTTGGGCTCCCACGCATTCAAATGGCCAGTTGGGTGAAGTATATATAGGCCCCAACTCAATTCTAGCCGTTGGAGAAAAGCTGCAGTTCTCTGCGGCACACCGGACAGTCCGGTGGTGCATCGGACAGCGCACTGTAGCCTGTCCGGTGCGCCTAGCCGTTGTCCTGTCAGAGCAGGTGACTGTTGGCGCCGCAGGCTTTTCCACACTGGATAGTCTAGTGCTCACACCGGACAGTCCGATGGTCTTCTCTCCGGGTGCCACCTGGAACTAGCCGTTGGGCTGGAGTTCCCTGGTGCACCGGACAGTCCGGCTTGTGGGCACCAGACAGTCCGGTGTGCCACCGGACAGTCCGGTGCGCCTTCGCACAGACAGTCCGCAGCAGCACACTTAGACTTCTCCTGGATCTTCTTAATGTCTTCTTTTGAGGTGTTGCTTTCCTCAATTCCTTAGTCCAAGTAAATCTTGCATCCTGTGAACTACAAACACAAACACTAGAAAACTTATTAGTTCACGGATTGTGTCGTTCATCAAACACCAAAACTCAATTAGCCAAATGGCCTGGGGTTCATTTTCCTTACAATGGTTTCAGAAACCGGGGGACAATAAGATTTGTGTTCAGGGGTGCTAGCGCGGGCTCACTCCAAATTGTGAGCCACGAGGGGTTGAAAGTGGATCTGAGACTAGGGGTTATGCTGGTTAGGC
Source organism: Zea mays (assembly GCF_902167145.1). Lineage (NCBI taxonomy): Eukaryota > Viridiplantae > Streptophyta > Magnoliopsida > Poales > Poaceae > Zea > Zea mays. The sequence continues at coordinate 103,883,677 of NC_050104.1, read as the reverse complement.
CATAGCCCTAGTCTAGTGTAGTGTTGATCATAGTATTGCTTGGAGCGTGTTACAGTTGAGTGCTTGTGTGTAGTCGTGTCTTGAATATGGGGTTTGTCTTTCCCTTTTATAGCTCAAGGATAGACTTTACAATGAGAACTTGTATCCTCCTAGGGTGGAGTTTGGCCTCCTGCTCCCGGGGGGCATAGCCCCTACGGTGTCGTTTGCTAGGTCGTGCGCCGCCGTACACCTGGTATGGTGTTGCGTCTTATCTGTTTGCCATACGGGTTCTAGTAGCTATTCTGATACAAATGTAGTGGTGCTTGGTGGGTCCCACTAGGTCAGCTCATGGTGAGGTTTAGGGACATCTTCAGTACAGTTTCATCTTACGTCATTTCCTCTACGTCACCTTCTATCATGCGTTGACGTATGCCTGATACGGCGTATTGCCCCGTTCCTTCTGACGTATGGGTCACTGTAGAGACCTCAATGCTGAGGTCCCTGTGGCTGGGGTTGACTGGTCCACCGGTCAGTGGGGATACTCTCTATAACGTATTTGACGTCGTGCTTGATAGAGGCCCTTTGGTACCACTCTCATGGTTCGGCCATGGCTTGGTGATGATCTGTCTCATCTTACCATCGTGGCTTGATAGTACTAGGTCGAATCTTCCCTCCTACAGAGGTGCTGGCTAAAGTGTCAGTTGTCGTGTTGCTGGCGTATTGCCCCATCCCTTCTAGCGTATGGGTCACTATAGAGACCTCGATGCTGAGGACCCTTTGGGAGGCCTTTTGGTTCGCCACGCTGAGTCACTTGGCAGGCAGGGCTGGTTGGTTAGTGGGCTGTTTTTGGAAACCTTTTGGGCCACCACACTGAGTCACTTGGTAGGCAGGCTGGTCGATTAGTGGGCCATTTTTTGGAGGCCTTCTTCGGGCACTCGGTTCCTAGGTACGTGATAGTCTTGAAGAGAAGCTTTTCGCGAAGAGCCTATCTCTTGATTTTGTCCACTTACCTTTAGAGAACCTTCAAAAGACCACTTAATTATGGTGTTGTTCATGTCTTTTATGTTAGATCATATTATTTTGGTAATTGTTGTTACCCAATAAAAACAAATTACCCATCAAAAAATGAGAAAAGTCTGAATTAGTCCTTGCTGACCATTGTATTGGTACTCACCTATTCCCTTGGTTCTTTTTTGTATGCCATGTCCTAAGTCCAGCATCACCTATCACATTCGTCTTTCTTATATCTCTTGTCCTAAATCAAAACAATATTGTATTTAATCACTCCTTTCAGAAAATCTTTATTTTTTGAAAGCACATACAATTTCTATGTTACGAAAGTGTTTGTATTAGTGAATCTAAGAACGTAAATTTTATGTCATGAATCTATATATTTTTAGGGGTGTTTGTAACTGCACCAGGTTCTAGCTCCAACACGGAGCTATAGATTATAATATAAACTTTGGAAACTAAACTCTCTCTCAAAATTATATTTTTTGTGGTATTTAGGGAGGGGTGTTACTCTCACTAAAGAAAACTTAGCTAAACACAGATGAAAAGGTAGTATGAAATGCAGTTTCTGTAGTCAAAATGAGACCATTCAACATCTTTTTTATTGAAAGGGAAATGAACTTAAACCATTTTTCTATATTGATTTTGGTGCTTAACAACATCACAATCATGTGGACTAACTAGTTTGCCAAGTCTTTGATTCACATATTCATAAGATCAACTTTAGAGTTTCTAAGTCTGAAACAACTCAAATCCAGCCAAATAGGGGTAAAACTTGGAATAGAAGAACTAGCAGTAGTTATATACTTTGGATAAGTTCTAGAAAGGCTGGAAAGCTTAGATTCAATAAATCACTCTTTTGGAGCTAGTTTGAGCCAAAACGGGAATCACTACAGGAAACGCCTAAATTTTCGTGGGCCAAAAACCCACGAAAATAAGCCTAAACCGACGAAAATAGAGAATTTTCGTCGGCACCGACGAAAATAGGCAGTCGACCATCAATTTTCGTCGGCCGGTGGTGGCCGACGAAAATACGTGCAGGCTATTTTCGTCGGCCTAGGTGGTGGCCGACGAAAATAGCCTGGGAACATATTTTCGTCGGCCACCACCGAGGCCGACGAAAATTGATGGTTCCCCCCCAAAACAGATTTTTCTGCACCTATTAATAATTCACAGCAATATACACAATATATCACAATTCACATATACAGATTCACAAGACTAATACATAATTCACAAAACACATTCACATATACATAAATAGTCCATAGTCCATTCAAATAAGTCTAGAGTCTATAAGTCCATTGTCCATTCAAATACACAATTCACAAAACTCTAGTCCATAAGTCTAGAGTCCATAAGTCCATAAGCTACTCACTACTCACTACTCACTCCTCACTGATCACTCCGGCGGGCTGTGGGAGTTTTGGCCACTCCCTCCTCCGCCACCAGGAAGGTGGCCACTCCCTCCAGCACCATGGACGTTGACACCACCCTCCGATCCATGAGCATGTGACGCTGAACCCTGCAATTCATCAATCATTCAAATAAGGCTGTATTTTGCTATCACTATACATATACATTGTTGTGTTTGGTCAATATTTGCATAAAACTAAACATGGAACGTCACCTGTGATCCATGGTGAGTAGGAGGTTGTGCATGCATCCACGGGTACTATTGTGGTGGCCACCCCAGAGGTGGTGGCACCCACCCCGTCGGTGGCGGTGCCATCCACGCTTGAAATGGCTGAGAGCCCGCCGGTGGCTGGGAGACCGGTGGCACCCATCCCGGGACTGGCTGCGATCCTTGGGGTGGAGGCGTCCAAGTGCCTGGAGGTGCCTGCGTCCACCCAACACCGGTCCACTGTGGCTGCGACGCTGGAGCTTGTCCTGGCCACTGTCCCCATCCTTGTGCCTGCGAGCCATTTTTGATAATAAAGAAAGAGTTGCTATGGAATTGAAGTGTTCAGATAGTGTTACCTGGGGAGGGCGAAAAGCGGGCAAGTTCATATCAGGGCCGAGTCGAGTAGTCATTTCCTGCAAATGGATGCAACGTTAGAATCACAACATTATACTTTGAATTCAATGACGACACGTGATGAGATAGACGGATTACCTGAAAATAAGAAGCCATATATTGCGTCAGCTGTCCAACCTGCTCCTGCGCTGCTCGAGCCTGCTCCTGTGCTGCTCGAGCCTGCTCCTGTGCTGCCCGAGTCTCCTCCTCCAGCTGAGCCTCTCGAGCAGACCTGGAGGAGCGAGAACTCCCTCCCGAAGACGATGCCTTCCCTTGACCTATTGTCCTGTTATATTCCACAACGCCGGTGCCAAAGGCAAACCTGCATGATACACATAGTTGAGCCATTAAGTGGACACATTCTTGTTAATGAAATCGTCGAATCAAACACAAACACCTCACCTGTCATGCTTTCTACCCCCACCACTATGGTACAACGCTGAGGCATCTAAGTCTGAATGCATCCAGTCGAAGTCAGGCCCATGGCGTTGAGTCATTTCCTCCCCATATGCATTCTGCAAAGAAAGTTGGAGTTAGACACAAAACATGCAATTTAATTTGTAAATACAAACTTGTTTACCATTTTCTCCCTTGCCGCCTTGCTGCATAGCACATCAGGGTTCGCAGGATCAGGGCCACGGTGACCACGGACGTAAACCTCCATAAAACTTGGAGCAACTCCACTTTCAGCTTCCTGCATGAAAAAGAAGAGTTAAACCATATAATTTTCATAGATGTAACATACAAGTTTGATTTATATACTTACCATGCGGCGTGCGGTACCAAGGTGTCCATCGGCGCCGTACCTGTGCCCCGGTCCTTCAGTGCCACGGTTGGCACGGTGCTTGTTGGACTCTGCAATCCACTCAGGCGACGCCCATCTCTTAGCCAACCACCTCCAGGCTTCCATGTCCTTCGACAGCCAATCCACAACGCTCTCCAGGTACTGCTCCTCTGTGAGGTAGATCTCATTGGCCCCTAATGCTTTGCTCATTTTCTGCCCCTTTATCTTCTTGTAGTAGTAGTTGACGGCCGCGATGCGAGCATTGTACATGGCATCCTTGATTATCTTATCAGCGCACTTCCGAAAGTGCCTCTTCACACGTGTCCACTGAGCCTGATCCTCCTCGATTTCATCCGGCAATTGGAACCTCCCCTACATATCAATGTACAATTTAAGTTAAAGTAAGATTAGGAGAAGCAATAATTCAATGAATTGCTTATATACGAAAGTAAACTCACCCAGAACTCGTCCCACACAGCCACCTGACAAGTCCTTCGTTTTTTTCCGAACTTCCCCCTCCGCTACTGCTTTCCCCTGACTCCCCTGGCTTGACATAGTCCTTTAGACCCCAGTCAGCCCACTGCATAGCCGCGAACCTCTCGCCATTCAGCTCCACCATGCCAGGGTAGTAGAAGCGACAGAGGCTACCCAACACCGCGTTCACCTTGGAACGTCTGCCTGTATCGTCCCAAGTCAAGTCTTCCCATGACCTACAAAAATTAATAAAACAAGTAAACTAGTGCAATCACGTTCACATTAAAAAATTAACACAACAGAAATAAGCCCCACCATTCTCCATGCGGCCGGATGAGCCTCCGCTCGGCAGGTCTCGGACCAAGCGCATTGCTCTTCTTATACCTAAGTATACAAGTAAATTCAATATGATGAAATGATTAGAAACTAATATCAATTAAACTAATATGCATAATAATACCTGAAGGACGTAGAACCATCTGACGCGTCGCCCGCGCTGCCTGCCCCCATTGGGTCAACCTCCTCATCCTGCTCACCCTCCTCATCCTGCTCACCCTCCTCACCCTGCACATGAGCATCCTGCTGAGGAGTCTCCTGCTCACCCTCCTCACCCTGCACTTCGTCTAGACAGTCGAGAAGTTGCTGCTGCCTCTGTCGGCTCTGTGAGGTGCCCTGAAAAAGCCCACTGCCCGAGCTGTCCTCGCTGGCCGCGCTGCCCCCACTCCTCCTCGATCTCCTATGCTTGAACATGTTCAACTGTAGATAAATTAATGTCAAACCACAGTATATGAAACAAATAATATGAAAATTAATAATGTGGAAATTGGAATACATAGCTTAATTGATTAACTAAAAGAAACATACTAATCAAAAGTCATCCGCATCCGATGATGCTTCTTCGGCTCGTTGTTTATTCATACGCTCTTGATTTCGTTGGATCCTTACTGATCTTCTAACGACGACAGGTCGTTTGCGCTTTGACCTAGGTTCTTCAATTAAGTCGCTTGAATTGCAACAGAGATTTTCGAGTCCTTCTCCATTGGTCACATGGAATCGGTGAGCTATGTCTTGATTCGACGCCGCTTCTGGTTGAAAAACAGCATCATCGTTGTCCCTGCTCGTACTCACGTAGTCAGCACTCTCTGGAGCGACGACTTGTGGGTTGACTTTGATTGCAACCCACCAAGCCCTAAGGCTTGGGTGAGGATATGGCAGGTAGTACACCTGTTTTGCCTGATTTGCAAGGACAACATCGCTCATACTGCTCGGAATCCTAGAGCTATGCTTCACCTCGACATTACCATACTTGTCGACACGAGTCCCACTATGAGCATCAAACCAGTCGCACTCGAAAAACACGACTTTAAGTTCTTTGGGGCCATCGAAAATCAACTCTACAATGTTTTGAAGAACACCGTAATAGTCCACTACTTTGTCATCGTCAACATATGAACTTGCCAACACACCACTATTGGTGGTGGCTGCCAATGGTCGACTCTTCTCCAATTTCGCGGTTCGGAAGCGATATCCATTTACATCATAGCGAGTATAGTTTCGGACGGACACAGAGGTATGTGCCATTTGCTGCAAGTCCGGGTGCACAGAGTTTTTGGAAACCTATACAAGTAATTAGTATATGCATTATATCTTCCAAGTCCAAAATTCAAAGATTAAGTATGGACAATGAGAGAACGACAATTACTAACATAATTACGAAACCACTGCACGAAGTTTGGTCCACCTTTCAACCCATCACGTCGAAGATTTTCTAATTGGATGGCCGTAGGTTTACTAGTAGATTTCCAACATTCTTCATCAAACATGCTGGACATATTACAAACATGGAGATTACACACTATAGAAATTATGAGATGAGAAAATGGACGTAACTATGAGGAAAACTTACTCGAACGCCTCCTGTGTGCTGTCAATATTGCTATACATATATAGCATTAGCGTGTTCAAATCTGATGCTTCAATGTGACGTACACTCCCTTTTCCAACTGCTTTACCCGGATTCGCAAAAATTTGAAGGGTGCTTTGGGGTGATTCATTTTCGACATGAAGTCGCACTGAAGGCGCAAACACATTGTTGGCTCGAGCGAAATACCTGGTTGAGAATTGAGATATCTCCTTAAGGGCAAAAGCCTCCGCAATACACCCTTCGACTCTAGCCTTGTTCCGAACAGACGCCCTGAGCTTTTTCAACGCCCTTTCTATAGGATACATCCACCTGAATTGCACTGGTCCGCCTACCAAAGCTTCCCAAGGCAAATGCACAATTAGATGTTGCATCACATTGAAGAATCCTGGCGGGAAAACCTTTTCAAATTTACAAATAAGAATTGGAATTTCTTTCTCAAATTTCTGCATTAACCTCTTCGATACCGTCTTTGCGCATACTTCCCTATAGAAGTAACTCAACTCTGCAAATATGCTCCAAAGCTCATCCTTAAAATAGCCTCGAAACATCACGGGCATCAGCCTCTCCATAATAATATGGTAGTCATGGCTTTTCAAACTGTTGGAACTTGCTCTCAGCAGCAAGGAGGCCAACAAGGGTGAACGGTGGTGACAACAGGGTTACGTGCTCGGGGGCAATAGCTCTGTTAATCTAGCCTCTCACGGGCACTGTGCGGGGGTATTTATAGGTATCTGAGTGCCCAGCGCCTTGTGTTAAGGACGCATGTGCCCTCGGACACCTAGTTTATCCCCAGAATATTCCCATAAAGCAGGGTTACAAGCTGTACTTACAAGAATGCCTTTACAAACTAGGCCCGTAACACAAAGGCGGCCACGCGGGGCCCGTTACAATGGGCCAGATCACACGTGGGCCTCAGAGCAGGACGAGGCCGTGCTGCGGGGAGACGTCACCGCAGGCCTTCGTCTGGTGCTGAATGAAGCGAAGGGTGTCCCTGCCCGTTTTGTCTTCGTCAAACCAGCGACTGCAGCGAAAGGCGACGAGCGAAGGGTGGCGTCTTTGCCTTCGCCCCAACATTTGCCCTCCGAGGGACCAGTTCGACAAAGTCACCTGGTGCCGAAGACGTCGCTAGATGGCGGAGACGCTGCCCTCGCTCGAAGTGGTTCCGCGGGGGTTTTCGATGTGACCGTTGATGGACGGCGTACTGTTGGATTGCGGGTTTCCCGAAGCGCCGCGCCCGGTCGGATTGCGGGTTTCCCGAAGAGCCGCGCCCTGCCTATAAAAGGGGGCGGGGGTCGATGCTTTTTGAACTTTGCCTTCCGCGCTCCGCGAAAACCCTAGCCGCCCGCCGTCTTGCTGCTCGTCTACCCGCCGTGCTCTTGATCGCCGGAGATCTGGCTCGAGTGAAGCAGACCGCCCGCCGCCGCCGACGGTACGTAGCAATGCTGTCCTCTTCTTCTTCCGCCGACACCATGCCGCCGGCGGCCGCCTCGTCTGAGGAGACGTTGAGTAGCTTGATGGTGGAGGAGTTGCGCGCCGGCGACTCTGTTGATTTTGGTGTGTCACGGATGACGTCAGCCCGCGTTGAAGATATGCAGCGGTTGGGCTACTTTGGCGGCGGAGTTGCTCGTGCTCCGGGGACGGAGGAAGTCCCCGAGCCGGAGGGTGAGTTGGTCGTTTTCGAGGCGTTCTTCGCCGCCGGTCTCCGCTTGCCTGCGCACCGTTTTGTTGGCGAAGTCCTGCGTAGATTCAACGTTCAAATACATCAGCTGACACCGAATGCCATGGTGGCGCTGGCGAAGTATGTCTGGGCGACGACTTCGTACGGCGGACAGCCGTCGGTTGAAGTTTTTGCGAAGAATTATTGTTTGCATTGGCAGAAGAGGATGGTTGGGGACGGAGTTGCCCAGTTCGGGTCATGCACATTCACGCCGAAGACCGGCAAGACCACAATGCCAGTAGTGGAGTTGGTTCCGTGCGCCCGCAACAAGTGGGGCAATTGGAATGAATTTTGGTTTTACGTTGCTGAGGGTGCTGTCAAAGACCATGAGGGACTCCCCGTGTCTGAGATGTGCTCTCATTATTACTCTGCGTATCCGCCCTTTGAAGTGGCAGAAGAGGATGCAGACGAAGGGGCCCTTCGGTGCGCCGCCGGTCAGAGTAGTGGGCGTGATTTAGTTGAAGAGTTCGTGGCGTACGGGGTCTGGCCCTTGGCGCACGGCTGGGCGTTGGGTGAAGTGTGCCCTCGCCAGATGCCTTTTCACGGAGGAAGGGTGGTGCGAAGTCCCGCCTTCGCACTGAATTTGCGAAACCGTGACCCGGCCGCCTTTGTGCGTGATGCGGAGGACTTGGCGGTGCGGCTCGTGGGACGTTACGTGCCGAGGACGGAAGGCCAGTGCAGCTTTGATATCCGCGGGTCAAATGACCGTTTGAACAGGGTCTTCGAATTAAATCAACTGCCGTACGACGGCTATCCCGGTCAAGACGAAGCGGACCGCCGTGGGAAGAAACCGGCGGTGGAGACTAGAGACGACCCTGCGCCGGCGGCCGCCCCTTCCTCGAAAAAGAGAAAATTAGGTACTGCGATGGGAGGGCTTGGGGTGTCTGACAGTTTTGCTAGAGAGTTGATGAGGACGTGTGCGGCCCCGGGGGAAAGGATGTCTTCGCCCGAGCTCCGGGAGTCTTCGGCTCGGATGCTGAGGGTTACCGGGGGCTGCTAGCCTAGAAATGTTCCTATCCCCTGCGCGGCTGAGGAGGACTATTTTACAGCTCGTATGGTTCACCAGTGGAGAGTTTTTCCTTACGGGCGAAATATCGGTGCTGTTGTGTGGGCAGTGATGGACAAGGATCGCCAAGGGGCAGCGCAAAAACGCCAGGCGGCGGTCAGGCTGCATGAAGCTAGGCCGCAGCGGCAGCGGGGGGCTGCGAAGGCTGTGGCCCCCGGCGGAGGCAAGCCGCCGCTGGCGGCGAAGGCGGGCGCCGCTGCACCTAGCAAGGCGCCGGAGGCGACGGCGGGCGCCGGAGGCTCCAAGTCAACGAAGGTGGTGCCGCCGGCCAGCGGAGTGGCGGAGGCTTCGAAGGCGGCCCGAGCGTTGCCGTTGTCGGGCAAGCGCGTTGCCGACTTCGGCACCGATATTACTGTAGACGACTATCTTGGTGGTAAGTCGTTGGCCTATTATTATTATTTTTTTTAATTCGAAGATGCGTTGCAGGGTCGGACGAGGGTCAGCTTGCTATGGTTGCGCCTAGCGCGGAGATCGCGACGGCGGCCATAGTGACGAAGGCGAGGGGCGAGGCCCTTGACACCGGAGGCGAGGTGTCGGCCCTCGCCGTGGTCAGGGACGAGGCGGGCGCAGCGACCCGCCGGCTGAAGGGAGTGACGGAGGCGCTGAGTCAGGCGACGGAGGCGCTGAGTCAGGTCCGCTGAGTTATACTCTCTCCCCCACCTCTTTTGGGGCAACGGCCTTACGTACTGCGTCGCGGCTCTGCAGGTGGCTGACTTCGCCAGCCGTACTGCGTCGGGGGCCCTCACGGCAGCTGTGTCTGCCGAAGTCGAGAGACTTCGGACACAACATGCTGACGCTGTCCGTGAGAAGTCGGCCTCCGACAGCAAGTGTCGTAAGCTGACGGACAGGGTGGCCGCCCTGGAGAGGGAGAAGGCTGACCTCCGGCGCCAACTGGCGGCGGAGAGGAGGGAAGCCAACGAGGCCGTCGCCAAGGGGCAGGCTGCGCAGGCGGAGGCCAAGCTGGCGCGGGCGGAGGGCAATCTTGCCAAGGAGCTCGCCGAACATCTGCAAGAGCGGCTCACTGCCCTGGAGAGCCGCGCGAAGGAGGCCGAGGCCGCGATGCATGCGGAGGCCGAACGGACGCGCACACAGCTTATGGATACATATCGTGAGCTGGGTGCGCGGACCGGTGACTTCGAAGTGCCGGACCGAGAGCCCGGCCTTCGCTGTCTGCAGTGGGTGCAGGAGGAGCTGCTGGAACTTCCAGCCGTCGTGGGGGGCGGGGGGTTGATGTCGCACGCCTCCCTGGTCACCTGCGAGGGGGCGATGAACGCGCTCTCCCGCGAAGGGTGCCGGCACTTCGAGGCCTTCGACCAGGCGGATGAAGATTTTGAGCGAGATATCTATAAGGTCGAAGACCCCGTAGTGAAGGAATCCGCCGGGGCCCTTTATGACCGGATGTGGGGTCTGTACGGTCGTGAGGTGGTCAGGGAGCGGGCCGAGACTGTGAGGGCTCAGGTAACGTTGTTGTTTGTTTGGCGTTTGCTGTATGCGGGCTGTGCGTGTGTTTGCTGAATCTGTGTGTCTTGTCCTAGGCGGAGCGCGGCGAGTGGGTGGACGACTTCGGGGCTCTGAACAGCGCGCTGCCAGACCCGGAGCCGACCCTCGCGGAGGCTGTCACTGGGGTCGCCCTGGAGCCAACCCCGGAGACCGCAGCGACCGCGACGGCTGCCCCCACATCCGCTGTGGCCGGGGAAGACCTGCCCCCGAAGGTGGCCGAAGGCGCCCCTGATGCCCCCGCAGCTGCTGTGCTGAGTGCTGAAGATCCCGCGGCGGAAACAACGGCGGAGGCAGCGGCGGAGGCAGCGGCAGAGCCGACGGCGGAGGCTCCCGCAGCGTCAGGGCCTTCGCAGGTGGCGTAGTGGTTGTTTAGGGTTGGGGAATTTTTGGATGCTGTGCTGAATTTTGGTTGTTGCGCAGGTTCAAGATTTTGGGCCTGCGCACGCAACCGCTGCTACTGAGTTTTTGGCGGCTTCGACCGCGGAAGGTGGGAATGAATATGGTGGGTTTGCATCTGAGTTTTTTGATTTTACCGACTCCGGGAGCTCGGTTGAGTGGACTGAGGAGTCGTCGGAGGAGGACTTGGATTATTTTGCGGCCTTGGACGTGGCTGCGGCGGAGGCTTCGCCACACGCCGCGGACGCGCCAGACGTGCCAGGCCCTAGCACCGGGCGCCGCCGACGAAGGGCGGTTGCAAAACGTAGGGTTAGCGCGGAGGAGGGGGCTCGGCTTCGTGTGAGTAGGGCTGGTCGGCAGGAACTGTTGTCTTTGCCGGCCGCTGCGAGTACAGGGGAAGGGGAACTGCGAAGTCTTTTTGCGGATGAGGAGCTTAGGATAATGTTATTTAATTATAGAGAGATGGGAATTATTCCTAAGGTTGAGCCGATGTAAAGTGTGGTGCCCTCGCTTGTATATGTGTAGAGGTTTGTACGATGAAGTTGTGTGCCCTCGCGTGCCTGTGCCTGCGAGGACGTTGTGTGCCTTTGTCTGGTATGGTTGGTTATGCTGTGCTGTTGTGATTATAGTCGTTCTTAGCACGGATGGTTTGATGCTATCGTTTCTGCTTTTGTTGTACTAGTTCGGCTGCGCCCTTAGGCGGCTGCTGCGCGGAGTCTTTGCGATAGACTTCGGGTTTTTTCGCACTTGTTGTGCTAGTCCGGCTGCACCCTTAGGCGACTTCTGCGCGGATAGTCTTCGCGATAGACATCGGATTTTTTCGCACTTGTTGTGCTTAGTCCGGCTGCACCCTTAGGCGACTTCTGCGCGGATAGACTTCGCGATAGACATCGGATTTTTTCGCACTTGTTGTGCTTAGTCCGGCTGTACCCTTAGGCGACTTCTGCGCGGATAGTCTTCGCGATAGACATCGGATTTTTTCGCACTTGTTGTGCTTAGTCCGGCTGCACCCTTAGGCGACTTCTGCGCGGATAGTCTTCGCGATAGACATCGGATTTTTTCTCACTTGTTGTGCTTAGTCCGGCTGCACCCTTAGGTGACTTCTGCGCGGATAGTCTTCGCGATAGACATCGGATTTTTTCGCACTTGTTGCGCTTAGTCCGGCTGCACCCTTAGGCGACTTCTGCGCGGATAGTCTTCGCGATAGACATCGGATTTTTCGCACTTGTTGTGCTAGTCCGGCTGCACCCTTAGGCGACTTCTGCGCGGACTTGTCGCACGCGAGGGTGGCTAGCGCTTAGCCTCGCGGTGACTTCGAATTGGTCGAATGCCGAAGACCGTTGTCGCGGTCTTTTTTCGACACATGTTTTTGCGGGGGATTTTTCTCACGTATATTACATGGCTCCGCCTCGTTAAAAACCTCACCCCCCGGGAGGAAAAGAGTGCGGGCCGGTACAAGATTGTTTGCGGCGAATTACAAGGGCGAAATCAGCCCTAAATGGGTCAAACAAAAAATTTGCGAAGGTTGTCGATGTTCCAGGAGTGCTCCAGGTCCTCGCCATTTGGCGTTGTGAGCCTGTAAGCGCTGGGGGAAGCTTTTGTCTTGACTATGAAGGGTCCCTCCCACTTGGGCTCCAACTTGCCCTTGGACTCCGTCCGAGCTGTTCGGACGAGTACGAGGTCCCCCTCGCTGAACTCCCTCGGGATGACTGCGTGGTCGCGCCATGCTTTGGTCTGGGCTTGGTATTTGTTTAGGGCCTGTAGGGCGAAGACCCGGTCTCCGTCAATGAGATCTTTTGAAGTTGGCTCGTCCACGTCGGGGACGGCTGACGGAACTGTACGCGGGGACCCATGTTTTATTTCTTGCGGGGTCATTGCCTCCGATCCGTATAGAAGGCAGAAAGGAGTGAACCCGGTCGCCCTGCACTCAGTTGTGTTTAGCGCCCAGACTGCCTCCGGTAATAAATCGGTCCATCTGCCTTTTTTCGTCGAGGAGCATCTTCTTGACAGCTGTGAAGATTTTCCCATTGGCACGCTCCACGACCCCGTTGGACTGCGGATGATAGACTGAAGCGAAGGCAAGCTTGATGCCGATGAAGAAGCAAAAATCCTTGAAATCTTGGTTGTCGAACTGCTTGCCGTTGTCAACTGTTAGCTCGGACGGTACTCCGAAGCGGCAAACAATGTTCTGCCAGAAGAATTTTTGGGCAGTCTTTGATGTGATTGTGGAAACAGCCCTCGCTTCAATCCATTTGGTGAAGTATTCGACGGCTACGAAGGCGAACTTAAGGTTCCCCTGAGCGGTGGGCAGGGGCCCGACAATGTCCAGGCCCCAGCGCTGGAGAGGCCATGTATGGGCGATCAGCTTTGTATATTGCGAGGGGTTGCCGGAACGAGGAGAGAACTTCTGGCAGGCTTCGCAGGACCTTGTGACTCGATTTGCGGCGCAGATCATTGCAGGCCAGTAAAACCCTTGTCGGATCACCTTGGCAGCCAGGGCCCTTGGCCCTGCGTGCGAGCCGCACGTGCCACTGTGGACTTCGCGTAGGATCTGCATGCCTTCGGTTTCGGTGACGCATTTAAGCATTGGCTGACTGACCCCTTTCTTGTATAATTGGCCCTTAATCAGTGCGAAGTCCCGGCTTCGATGTCTGAGACGCTTTGCCTCACTGACGTCGGTTGGATGATAGTACCCCTGTAGGAACAGGGTTATTGGTGCCCGCCAGTCTTCGGTCATGATTAGGTTGACTATGCGGTGGCCCTTGCTATCATTAGTTATTTGGAGCCCTTCGGGGCTCCGGACGGCTGGCGTGTCGATGGTGTGAAAGAACACGTCGGAGGGCAACTCTGCAACTGTGCCTTATTGTGCTGCTTATCGGTTGGGCTGGCGGGCGCAGGGACCTCGCGCTGGGTCGTGAGACAGTGTACGTTCCTTTGACCAGGCACGAAGTCCCGCTCTATGTTGCGCGCCGTCTGCTGGTTGCCGTAGATCGTGATAGCGCCTAGCGGACCTGGTATCTTCATACATAGGTACAGTCCGTGGATGGCAGCTTCGAACTTATTGATGGAGCCCCGGCCCATGATGGCGTTGTACGGATATACCATGTCGACGATGTCGAAGGTTACTTGCTCACTTCGGGCATTGGGTGCTACACCGAAGGAGAGGGGCAGCTCTATTTTGCCAACGGGAAAGGTGCCTTTGCCGCCGAAGCCATACAACGGATTGTCCGAAGGCTTGAGCAGGCTGTGGCTTATACCCATGCGGTCGAAGGCGTGGAGGAAGATGATGTCCGCCTGACTGCCGTTGTCGACTAGGACTTTGTGTAAGTCCCAGCCTGCCACGCTGCAATTGATGACCATAGCGTCGATGTGGGGGGCGCTGCGCAGGTCGACGTCTCGTGCATCGAAGGTTAGCGGTATGTGGGACCACTTCGTCTGCACGACTGGGCCAGTGACCGCGACATGGTTGATGCTGCGGTAGTGGTCCCGCTTCTGCCGCTTGGTGTCGAAGTCAGTGCTTGACCCCCCTGTTATCATGTGAATGACTCCGCGATATGGTTGATCGGCGAAGTCCTCCTGCTTTGGGGCATGGGGGATGTTTTGGTGTTGCTGGTGTGGTGGTGGGGGTGGGGGAGGTACGATTTGTACTTCCTGATGGTGTTGGTAGGCGTGGTGCGGCGGATGCGGAGCGGGAGCGTGGATATATGGTGGAGGGGGTGGCTGGTAATTATGCGCGACAATTCTGGGATTGTCGGCTGGCTGCGCCCGCGCCATTCTGTCCCTGGTGGCCTTCGTTTCTGGGCAGTCTTTGGTCTGGTGGGCGCAGTCTTCGCCGTGGAAAAGGCAGTAGAACCGGCGCGGCGGCTGCGCGCGCCCTCGGCCCCTGCCACGAGTTCCGTTTTCGCGGCCCTGGGGGGATATTCCTGGCGACGAGGGGGGTCCGCAGCAGGCTGCTGGTTGGCGATGTTGTGCACTTGCTGTTGACTGCGGCCATCTCGACCAGAGTCTGGTTGCGGAGTCCTCGTCCACGTGCGGCTGGACTGCGGGGCATCTTTGGGCTTCCGCTGTGACTCAACCTTGCGCTGGTGGAGCTCTTCGGATTTGGCATATTTTTCAAAGAGCTGATATAGCTCCTGGAGGTTCTTGGGTGGATCTCTGATGCAGTGGCTGTAGAGGACGCCGGCCCGAAGGCCACTGATGGCGTAGTGGATAGCGATCTGATCATCGACAGAGGGCAGCTGTGACTTGAGTGTTAAGAATTTGCGGTAATACTCCCGCAGAGTCTCCTTTTCCAGCTGTTTGCAAAGCGAGAGTTCGGCCAAAGCGTCGGTGTCTGGACGATACCCCTGGAAGTTGAGAAGGAACTTGTCCCTGAGACTTCTCCACGAATCAATGGACAGCGGAGGCAGTCTGGTGAACCAGGTGAGTGCTGGGCCCTCTAGGGCGATGATGAAAGACTTCGCCATTGTGGCGTCGTCCCCTCCGGCGGATGCAACGGCGACTTGATAACTCATTATGTATTGCGCCGGGTCGGTGCTGCCGTTGTACTTGGGATATGCCCCTGCTCGGAAGTTAGCTGGCCAAGGCGTCACTTGCAGGTGTGGTGCCAGGGGACTTCGCTCGTCGAGGTAGTTGACCCCTTGGAATGGCGCGCCGTGCTGTAAGGCGTAGTCATGCTGGGGGAAACGCGGGTTCTCCGGCAGCGCCCGGTGTTGCAGGGGTGGGCCATGCTGCAGGCCGAGGTGGCCTTCGCGCGTGTCTTCCGGTTGTGCGCGCTGCTGGAGGGGTGGCTCTTGCTGTAGACCGAGGTGGCCTTCGCGCTGCATCAGCGCGATCTCGCGCTCGAGGTCTTGGGCCTTCTGCTCCTCGTCGCGTATCATTTGCCGCACCTTGGCTAGTACGGACACACGCTGGCGCTTGGCCTCCAGTATCTCTTTCTGCCTCTGAAGATTGCGGTTCTTGAGGCGCAGGGCGCGCAGCTGTAACTGTTCTTCTGTTGAGACGCCGAGGACCTCGCCGTCCTCGGTGAGATCCGCGCCCTCCAGTGGGGCGAAGCCTGGGGGCGGCTGCAATTGTCCTTCGGGCCCGCAGGTGCGGAAGGTGTCGTCCTCGCAGGTGCGGGGAATATTGTCTTCGGTGGGCTCTTGGTGGGTGGATTGGGTGAGGGCGAGGGCCTTGCCCTTCCTTGCGGCAAGCAGTGCTGCCTTCGTAGCCTCGTCAGCCTTTGGGTTAGCTCTCTTGGGTGCCATCGCGGGTGGTTTGGTCGTAGCACGAACGGTGGGCGCCAAATGTTGGAACTTGCTCTCAGCAGCAAGGAGGCCAACAAGGGTGAACGGTGGTGACAACAGGGTTACGTGCTCGGGGGCAATAGCTCTGTTAATCTAGCCTCTCACGGGCACTGTGCGGGGGTATTTATAGGTATCTGAGTGCCCAGCGCCTTGTGTTAAGGACGCATGTGCCCTCGGACACCTAGTTTATCCCCAGAATATTCCCATAAAGCAGGGTTACAAGCTGTACTTACAAGAATGCCTTTACAAACTAGGCCCGTAACACAAAGGCGGCCACGCGGGGCCCGTTACAATGGGCCAGATCACACGTGGGCCTCAGAGCAGGACGAGGCCGTGCCGCGGGGAGACGTCACCGCAGGCCTTCGTCTGGTGCTGAATGAAGCGAAGGGTGTCCCTGTCCGTTTTGTCTTCGTCAAACCAGCGACTGCAGCGAAAGGCGACGAGCGAAGGGTGGCGTCTTTGCCTTCGCCCCAACACAAACCGATCAATTTACCGGTCTTCAGATTGACTGCCCGTTTCAGATTTGCCGCATACCGATCTGGAAATTTCAGATTCTTCAACCACTTAAATATTTCTTTCCTTTCATCCGGCTTGAGGCAGTAATCAGCTCGTGGCGTACTTTCATGCCCTTTATCGCTTACTTTCAACTCGAGCATCGGCCTCTTACAAATTTCAGCCATGTCTTTTCTTGCCTTCATATTATCTTTCGTTTTATCAGTCACATCGAAACATGTGCTTATGATGCTTTCAGCAACGTTACGCTCTTGGTGCATCAAGTCTATGTTGTGCGGCATGATCAAGGCTTTTGCATACGGAAGCTCCCATATTGATGAAATATGGGTCCAGTTATGGTCCTCCCCGTAGCCTTGGAACCTATCATTTTCTCCTTGCTTCAGACAAGCATGCCATGCCATTATCTGCGGTGCAGTTTGCCTCTTTGGTGGCCCATTTCTGATTTTGGCTCCACCTCTGAATGCAGTAAGCGAATTCCTAAAATCATGCTTGAATGGAGTCCAACGTCGATGAGCATCAAAGAATGACACTTTCCCACCATGCTTCAATCTGAATGCATCCGTATCATTCATACATATGGGACAGCACAACCGACCATGGACACACCATCCAGACCAATCTCCATACGCCAGCAGATCATGCACTGACCACAAATAAGCAGCGCGCATGGTAAACTCCTTTTCAGTATGGCTGTCATAAGCCTTCACACCTCTCCACAATTGTTTCAGCTCTTCAATTAAAGGGCGAACAAACATATTCAGCTTTGGCCCTGTATGCTCGGGGCCTGGGATGACTAGTGCAAGGAACATGAACTCTTCTTTATTGACCAACTCAGGAGGAAGATTATATGGCACAATGAAGACAGGCCAACACGAGTAAGGGCTTGCACTGGTATTGAAAGGTGTGAATCCGTCCGTCGATAGACCAAGCCGTACACTCCTAGGGTCGTTTGCAAATTCGGGATCAAACTCGTCAAATGCCTTCCACGCATCACCGTCCGACGGATGGACCATTATGTCTGGATCAGTGACGAGACGTACACCATTCTTTGGCCACGTCATATGCAGAGCTATTTCCTTGTTGAGGAACAACCTTGAAAGCCGAGGAATGATGGGCAACCGACGAAGTTGCTTAGCTGCGACCTTCGTAACTACCAATTCACCCTCATCATTTGTCACCTCGACATATCTAGAAGCTTCGCAATGCTTACAACGGTCCAGCTTGTCATCCTCCTCAAAGAATAGCATGCAACTGTTGGGACACACGTCGATCTTCTCATATGTCATCCCAAGACCAGCCAACATCTTCTTTGCGAAGTACATATTTTTTGGCAACTTATGATTCTTCGGGAGAACCTCGCCCATCAGTTGGACGATGTCGTTGTAAGCACTGTTTGAAATGTTGTGCCTCGACTTTATCGCCATTAGTCTTGTGAGAGTCCCAAGAACTGACATCTGAGTGTGCTCGTGCAGTCTCTCTTCTCCCGCGGTGAGTAGCCGGAAGAATTCCTGAGCATCGCGTGGAAGCTGCCCCGGCTCCTCAGCGTTCATTTCAACATCCCTACCAAGATCATGCAACATGTCGTCCATCCTATCATGATCGTCATCAAGTTCCACCTCCGCGTCAACGTGTCTAATAGACTCTCCATGTCGGTACCATACAAGGTAGTTCGGCATAAACCCACTTTTGCAAAGGTGTTTCTCCATTTCTTCCTTCTTCTGAGGCCACTTGTTCTCGCAGCGATTGCAAGGACACTTCACTAGACGACCAGTTGCATCTTTGAAAGTGTGCTCAAGAAAAGCCTTTGTTACACCCATCCATTCATTCGAATGTGCCCCATCCTTTCTCCACCCGTCATACATCATCCTCCGATCACCGTCCATTTCAAAGGCTAAACAAAAGACAAAGAACATCAACGATCGTCCATGGCTTAGGTGAACTCCCTATTAGGTAAAGGCCCTAAACCCACCCAAGAGTGTACGCCGATGCTTGTGATTTGTGTCGTGTAGCCTACGATTGCCGCGAAATTTCGGCAGCATAACCCCGCTGCTCTCCAAGCACACGCCTGAACATGGTGTGTTGGAGAACAACTGGGTTACACAACCGAAATTCCGCGTCAATCGTAAGGCACATGTCACAAATCACAAGCATCGGCCTACACTCTTAGGCTGTCCAAAATACGTGGACAATTCCGGAACGGCGAACCTCACAAGCCAATGTGACGTTCGCCGTTCCCGAACGGGTGACACATACGGTTCGCTACGGTTAACTCAGAGACAAATATGAATTAAAAAATAAACATTAAAAAATAATGGTTCGCTACGGTCCAAATACGCGTGTGCCGAAGCGGTCCGACCCCGACCGGCCGGCCGGACTCGTCGTCAGTCCCGCGTGTGCGCTGACGGGTCCGCGACGCCGGTCCTCGGCTAGCTGGCGGCAGCCCTCTCCTCCCCGTCGCGTCCCGCTAGCTAGCTAGCGCCAAGTCTCTCACTGCCAACCTCTTTGCCACTCATGTCAAGCTCAATCACGACAACACTATTGTTCTCACCAAACTCCAACGAGTGGCATGAGACAAACATATGTGGTAGCACACTTCGGCAAGCAAGGAAATGATGTAGTTGGGTGTGGATTGGAGTCCAAGAACCATCGGTCCTCGGCTGGCTGGCGGCAGCCCTCTCCTCCCCGTCGCGCCCCGCTAGCTAGCTAGCGCCAAGTCGCAGGCCGCAGCCACGTCCCTCCCCCAGCCACTTGGCATAGGTCGGACGGACGAATACCAAAGCAGCGAGCGCCAAAGACGAATTCGCTGTACATGACAGAGGGGGAAGAAGGGAGACGGGGAGGCTCACCGCGGGGAACGAGGGCGTCGTGGACGGACGGCGGGCGCGCGCGACGGAGCTCGGCGTGGACGGACGGCGGGCGCGCGCGACAGAGCTCGGCGTGGACTGACGGCGGGCGCACGCGACGGACGGTGTGGACAGTCGAGCTCGGCGTGGACAGACGGGCGCGCGCGACGGACGGCGAGGGCAGGCGGGGCGCGATGGCGAGGGCAGGCGGGCGCACGCGACGACGAGGGGAGGCGAGGGAAGGAGAGTGCGGCGGCGAGGGCAGGCGAGTGCAGGCGCGGGCGGCGAGCGCGCGCGGGCGGGCGGCGAACGCGGGCGGCGAGCGCGCGCGGGCGACGAGCGCGCGAGGGCAGGAGACCTCGGGCAGTGCGGCGGCGAGGGCAGGCGAGTGCGGCGGCGAGCGAGCGCGCGACGGACGGCGAGGGCAGGCGACGGCGCGCGCGACGGACGGAGTGCGGCGGCGCTCAAAACAGAGAAAGGAGCGAGAGGGAGAGAGAAGGTGCGGTCGCGTGATTTAGGGCGTCTATTTTCGTCGGCCGCATTGAGGCCGACGAAAATAAATGTCGTATTTTCGTCGGCCCCCCTAAAGCCGACAAAAATAGATGGCGTATTGTCGTCGGCACAGCCCCGGCCCACGTAAATAACAACTATTTTCGTCGGTTACTAGGCCGACGAAAATAGCGTCCTTATTTTCGTGGGCCTGCCGACGAACATATGCCCGGGCCCACGAAAATAGGCTGCATTTTCGTCGGTCCCAAAGGCCGACGAAAATAACCTTCTATTTTCGTGGGCCGGCCGACGAAAATATATCGGCCTACGAAAATTTAGTCGTTTCCTGTAGTGAATATGAGTTAGAGAAATCAAAATTTTCGAATTCCATGACGTAGACTAGTTGGATGGTCTCTAAATATGTTTGTATAAGTCATGGAAGTGCCCAAAAGAAGAGCCAAGTGAAATCAAAGAAGAAATACCCAAGTTTGAACTTGTCTGCTCTCTTTTGGCGCTCCGGTGGCACACACGACCTCTTATGCAGAAAGGTCATTCCCAGGCTTTGGTGGCCTTAGCGCACTGGTGGTACATAGGACCTCTTACGCAGAAAGACCATTCCTAGGCTTCAGAGGCCTTGGCGCACCAGTCTTGTCGGACCACAACAACTATTTCCTTAAAGGTCAGAATGGCTACTGACCGAAAAATCTGACAGAGATCCAGTGCACCACCGGACCATCACTCTTCAAGGTCCGGTGCGCCTAAAATCCGTGCAGTTTTTCCCACTTCGCCCTAATGGCTATATTGGACATTAGGGGCTGTAAATACACCCCATTTTGCACTTTGAAGACAAGAGCTAGGTATTCACTCTTATACACCAGAGCAACACTTCCATACATATCAAAGCCTCACAAGTGCCAACAAAGAGAGATCAAGCAAAAAATAGCTACTCATGTGCATTGAGCAAATAGTGCCCTGTGAGAATACTTGAGAATAAAGTGTGTGCTCCCTCTTGTGATCATTTGAGCGTGGAGTATTGACTCCCATTCATTGTAAAGCTAGCAAGAGCCCCTTATCATTGTGGTTGGTCTTGCAGAGACTTCGATTTTTATGATTGACGAAGAAGAAGAACACTCATCGGTCTTGGTGACCGTAGAAAGAGGGAAGAGTTGAAAGAGACCCATCCTTTGTGGACTCCTCAACGAAAACGTAGGTTCTTTGTGGAATCGAACCTTGAGAAACAAATCACTTGTGTCTCATGTTCTTACTGTTTGTGATTTGTTTGTCTTCTCTCTCTAAGTTCTATTGTGCTATACTTATTGATGTCTCTCTAGTTGCTTGGAGATAGATTCAAATTTACGGAAGCAACTCTTTGCGAGGAAGAACTACACCATAAAATTCTTTGTAAATAGCGTATCTAGCTAGTACAGACATAAAGTTCGAAGGCTACACCATCGTCGTACATAAATTAACAAATAAA
This sequence comes from Zea mays, assembly GCF_902167145.1. Taxonomy (NCBI): domain Eukaryota; kingdom Viridiplantae; phylum Streptophyta; class Magnoliopsida; order Poales; family Poaceae; genus Zea; species Zea mays. Next base: position 103,862,199 of record NC_050104.1, on the reverse strand, counting down.
AAAAAGATCAGCCATGCCGCTAAGACCGTTATTAAAAGCTCAGGACATGTTTACTAGTACAAATATAAAGTCCGAAGGCTGCTGATCCATCGTGCATGCACGAATGAACAAATATTCTCTTAGTCTTTGCAAAAAGAAAAAAAAAAGAAGAACCAGCCAAGAACACGGAACACACGAGCTAGGAGCTAACCACAGTCACCGTGTTGCATTGGAGCACTTTATTTGTCTAGATCGAGAGAACGACAAGGCATCTACTCGATCTGTCTACTACTACCTGGAGGAACACATAAGAAAAACGGTCTTTATGGCCGGCCGTCGTCGTCGTCTCCATCGGCCGGTGGGTGAGCTAGAAACAAGATATATGCTCCCGTCGCCGTCTGCCTGTCCAAACGGCACGGCACCGAGCACTCGGCGCCACGTGGAAAGCGCACCTGCAGCCGCGACCGCCATGCACCGTACCTTCGGGAAACGCAGAAAACAACGGCCGGCAGGTGCGCCCACGCGCGATCGAAAAGCAAGAGGCCGGAGGAGGAGGAGGAGGAGGAGAAAGAAACACCCTGCTTTCTTTCTCACGCGTGCATGCGTATAGTCCGTCCACCACTTATCACTTGTTTCTGGAATGTGTTGGTGAAGGTAGAATGAGCTACGAGAGTGAGCGAGTCGTCTGTGCCTGCACCGTGTGTGTGGTCCAGACGACAGAGAAGATACAAAAAAAAAAATCGGAGTGATAAGAGCATAAGCAGTGATGAGGGGCTAGCTTGCAATGCTCCCCGGAGAAGAACAGGTAGGCAGCCAACACGTGATGACTAGCACGCAGTACGCTATTGGTGGTGACTCGTATTTCTGACAGTGTTCTTAAATTTTTTCGTCTCTGCCGACCGATCTCCGATCCGAAGGGGGGGACAAGTGCAGCTGGGACTTTTTTTTTCTTCTTTTTTACCATTGCCGCCTGCACGAGCATACACCGCGGCCGCGCGCGGCCCAGGTTTCAGATAACCTCAGTTGGTCCGAAAGCGACAGCTGCTGATGATGATGATGATGACGCGATGGAGCAGTTTACTACTACCACTACCACACTATATATACTTGCGTTTGTCACTTGGTTTGGTCGTTTGCAGAGGATTTGGATTGCGATCATGGGGCGGCAGTGTCAGCGGCCGGTCCGGTCCGGTCCGCCTTTCCTCGCCGTCTCCACTTGTCCAACCACTCCGTTTATTTCTATATAGGTGTATTTGTATTTGTGGCACAGAAACAAGATGCCCCTGTCCTGTGTGTGTCGCCGTCGTCGGCCGACCCCTGCTCTTATTTCATGCATGCAAATGGCGCCAAGCACTCCGCGCCACGTCGGAGGTGCACCAGTGCGCTGCCGTATTCATCAGGGACCAGAGAGAGGGAAAAGAAGAAAAAAAAGAAATCGATCGGAGAAAGAAAAAGAAAAAAAAAATCTAGGGCCGGCAATTGATGAATTATGCATGGGGCATCAGAATGCATGGCTCGTCGTCTGCCTTGACAGAATGGAGGATGATGAATATATAGGTCCCGGGTCGTTGATAGATTCTTCGCCTAAAATGGCTACAATTAATACACTGCAAACTTTTGTACACAGCCTGTATGAAGACCAAGGATCATCTGGGAGGAGTGTTCCAGGGGTGCCCTCTAGGCTCTAGCTGTTCAGGTAGGAGAGTTCATTAGTTCAAGTGGAGCTTTAGAAAATACGCAACGCGCAACAAGCTCTCTTTCATCAAAACATAACACTAAAAAACTTAATTTTCCTCCTCAATTCTCTCCAATCCCCCCGTGATCTCTGGTCACCAAATCAGCCAGAGAATCCAAAAAAACGAGCGGGGACTAACAATTTAAAAGCATCCAATTAAGATCAGTCCGTGATATATACGAAGAAATCTACTGGATAATTGCGAATATGCCACATGCATGTCTCGTGGCCACAAGTGGAGGAGGAGGAGAGAGGCTCCCAGCTGGGTACGGAATTGGAATAGACACCTCAATTATTGGGGCCTATCCCAAACCCTTGGCAACTGGCTGGCCGATCACGTTCGCATGCATTATTATTGATTCCTTCTCTTCTCCCGCTACGCATCGATCAGTCACCACGAGCGCATGCAATGCAATGGCATGGCACCACCGCGCGCGCGCATATGCATGATCGCATCGCATCGCATCGTCGCAGATCGCGCCTTGCTTTGGGACAGGAAGCTTCCGAAGCTAGTGGCACACATGCATGCATGCATGCCCCCAGGAGACATGCCTTAGCTTCCGATCCATTTGCACATCCATGCTCCGATCGATCCGTCCCCTCCCCGGCAACGAATGAACGAATCGAACAAGCATGCATGGACGATCATCGCGCCTCCTTTTTTTGTTTTGTTTTGGAAACAACAGCTAGCTAGCTAGTAGCTGTTTCGTATCGCGAGACATACATGCATGTATTCCATATTTGGCAAATTCCACTCGATACTTGTATTGTACTGCACACACGTACACGTACGCGAGACCCTCTTGTTCTTTGGGGCGACGTAGGGGTGCTCTTTTTTTCCTTTTGGTTTATTTTCAATATATATATAGACACACACGTATAAGTTTCCATTTTTTAAGTACACGAGGGCACTATTTGTCATCTAGGGTCCATCACACGAACCAAACCCACCTAATGGCTTGTTCGTTTCACCGTTAATCCATGTGGATTGGGTGGTATTAAATCGGTTTAAATCCATAGTAAGTCAAAATCTATTCCAATACACACCAATCCACATGGAATTGAAATAACCGAACAAGACCTAATTAAGAACCCACAGAATCATCCTTGTGTATCGGCTCGCCCAACTAATTCCCTCGCGCGTCCGCTCGACTGCCATTGGAGCACACCGCTACCTCCCTGCAATTAGCCAACTCTACTCTGATCTAGTCTGTCAGTACCCTGGATTAGGGGTACCCCTTACTGCGGTATGAAGGCACGATGCCTGTGCGGCTACCCTTAGCCGCACGGAGAATAGCCCCAGGGGTACCTCGTGGGCAGTTAAGGTAGCGCTCTTAGAGACGGCACCCTCGGACCCAGTAGGCTTGGGATCCCTGTGCGCACAACCCAGACCCCCGGGGTAAAGCAGCCCGAAACCATTGGATGGAGTTCGGACCCCACCAAGTGGGCTCCGAACCACCCATAACAAGGTCCTGGGAAAGGAAGTGTCATAACCTAGGCATAGGTCCGGAGTTGACGCGTGTCCTGGCTCTATCCGTGGCTCCTCCGCCCCCCCCCCCTACTCGGCCAAGGATCTAATGCAGCCATATGGCTTATTGTCCGTGACGTAGGCCGATGGGCGAAACATGACGTAAGGGCTCTGGGCCGCGCGCGGCCTCCGCATTTATTGCGGAGGACACGCCGCCTGACCACCCTTCTGGCAGATGATGTGCCTCCACGACATTTATTGTGTCCTGTCTATTCTGCTGGTAGGCGGCGCCAGGGCCACCCTGTAGACGGCATACTAGTCCAGTCCGTTGTCGAAACAGTGCGCCCGTGCTACGCAGTGCACTGTACTCATCCCTTATACGAGAAGCTTCTCCCTACGCACCGAGTCGACGCAGATCTCGGGTGTCATGGCACACGAAGATTACACGAGCATGGCAAGCAGTAGTTTCACCCTTCCATTTGTCCCTGGGCCCACGCGTCGGGGCTCAAAACCCTTGTACATGCCCCCCTTGAACTATAAAAGGGGAGGCATGCGACGTGAACATGGACAGACACAAGTCATTCAAGCTTACACTCAACTCAAGCTCTCAAAAGCAATACAACACACAGTGGAGTAGGGTATTACGCTCCGGTGGCCCGAACCACTCTAAACCCTTGCGTGTTCTTGTGTTCATCCCTCCAATCTCCAACAGGCAAAATGCTTAAGCCTCCTCCGCATCTTAGGACTTAGGGCGAGTGCACTCCGCCACCCGACCGGAGATTTTCCTCTCCGACATTTGGCGCGTCAGATAGGGGGCTAGGCTTGAAGTTTTTGCTTGTTTTCTCGCTCAGTATGATGGTGCAAATTGTTGAGCATCGCGCCGAGACTTCGGTGGATTTTGTGGTGGAGGAAGAAGATGCTTCTTCCACGCCACAGACTCCCAACCGCCCCATGCCGGGCGCTGCTGCTATACACACCGCACAGCAGCATACAGCTGCACAAACATCCCGGACTCCATCAAGGGTGGCCCCAGGAGCGTTGTCAGCAGCCAGCGTAATACTCAAAGTTGTATACCAAGAATAATAGAAAGACATCCTCAATTTTCTGTGCCTCATCTGCATCATAAAAAGAGCATACACAAAATTTAGAGATGAATTAAAACAAATGATAAAAAATATAATAATAATATGCATCATGTTGGAGTTTTTGTTTGTGCACTTAATAACATGGATAAAAATATTTATATAGAAAAAAAGAGAGTGGGAGATTGGACTAAAACATAAATTGAGTTTTGAGTATAAAATGGTAAAGGAGGGAGAATATAAATACAAAGGAAATTTATATATTTCCAAAATTAATACTTTTAAAGTCACAATATAAATTGAGAATAAACTTGATACAAGTTTGAATTCTAATTCGAAATTCAAATGGAACTTGAAAATAAGAGAGAAAAGGAAATCAGGAAAAAAAAGAATAAAGGAACCCCCTGGGCCGACTGCCTTCAATTTGGCCCACTTCCACATCCTCTCTCCTGCCAGCCCAAACTTCCCCCACTACAAGTGAATCACTGACTGGCGGGCCCACGAAACCTGCAGCGCGCACTATCACTGCCGCCTGGGCCCCACGGGGCAGGTCGGCCGTCTTCACGTTGAACCGGGTCCGCCTCTCTCGCGTGCTGAACATTGGTCACGGACGATTGGGCCCAGGCTGTCAGGTCACCTTCCCCAACCGCACACTCGAGCTTGGCGGGTGGGCGCGCCAACGTCGCGGCGTCGGGTGCGGCACCCCGACCATCCCTGTGCATATATATGTTGACCGCGCTTGGTCAAGGAGCCAATAACCTCGCCGCCACTATTCCAGAGAACACCGGCTGCCGCCATCAAGAGGGCTTAGCACCGAGAGAGAGAGAGATAGGGCACCGTTGCGCTAGGAAATCGGCGGCTCCGCCTGGGCTCCTGGCTGCCTGCCCGTTCGGTGAAATTGAAGGGGCCAGGGAGTGTCCCCGGCGTTCTTTGACCGCGGGCGTGGTCTTGTGGTGGTCGGAGACGCACGGGATTACTGGGAATCGCTCGTCGTGGCAAGGGCGGTCGCGCCACGCCGTGGCCAGGGTTGTTGCACTCCTAATCCTTGGTAAGAACCCTCATACTAGCTTCGGGTTACCTCCAATTTTGTTTTGCACCAGCCGCGGGCTAGTTTCGCGCTCGGGAAGGTATGTGGGCTGGTCACGGCAATGGTGCCGCGGCGGTGCAAGCTCACCGCCGGTGCGGCTTTGGGGGGGGATCTCGCGCGCAGTGGAAGCGTGTGGGCCGTTGATGCGTTGCGCGACGACCAAGATTAGAGGATCACGTACCCGTTCGCGCAATTGATCTGGCGCCGTTGATCCGCGATCCTGCGGTTCATGTTAGAACTGGCTTCATTAAATCTGGGCCATACATTAGGAATCCGATGGTGTCTGGTGAGAGTGAGGGTTTAAAATGGTTTGATCTAATCGTGGTCGTTCACAGTCGATCGGACGGCTAGAATACCACCGTACCCCTTCGGCCTCGGATTTTTATTAAAGAGCCCCTGGAGTTTGAAACAATTAACCTGCAGTCCATCGCTATTGTGCTCTGTGCCTCCGATTTCCTGCGTTGAGGCCCCTGTTGTCTCTGGAATTTGACGCGCGGTCCAAATAATTGATAAAATCAGAAAGATTATTTAGAAATTAGTTTTTAGTACACATTTAATTGCAGAAACTTGTAAAAGGCATAGAAAATTCATTTTAGCTCCAAATTGAACCATTCCAACTTCTAAAATTTTGTAATTTTATTCTCCATTACCTAGTGTCTCTGTTTTGTCATAAAAATAGTTGGAAAATCAATTTATCATTTAATCCTATTTCAAGCACATTAAATCTTAGGAAATTCATAACTTGAAATCTATAACTCCAAATATAATGGTTCCAGTTCCTGTGATCTTATTTTAATGTCTAGTTTATTACTATGTATTTTTGTTACATGTTTGGTGTAATGTTAATTTTTGCTATACTATGTATGTATTGTGTTGATGCGAGTAGACGAGCAAGCCACTGTGGAATCTGAGGTTCAGCAGGTAGAGATAGCTGAGCAGGAGCTCATTGAAGGCAAGTTGCGCCCTTGATCACTTACTTTACCCAGCCATGTTCTTATTAATTATAATGATCTGCATAGGTTAATTTTGATGGGATCCTTTAGGTTACCCCAGTTTTGGTTATCTTTATACCTTGTTCACCACTGAAATATTTTTGGGTAGTACCTGCTATTGCTTTATGTGGATTTGGGTATGGAGATACACTATTCATAATTAGTATTTTATTATCTTTTTATTATTACTGTTCATGTTAAGATCATTATGTTAATGGGAACATGGAGCGACCACCCGAGAAAACAGTGCTACCACAAGGGTTTAATGGGACGCCCTTGGCTGATTAACTAGGAAAGCTAGTGGAGGTCTTCCTTACCCGAAAGGGGCAAGGGCAGTAGGGGAGTGGTCAGTGTAGGGAGGTCCTTGGGTTGATTTTGCTGCGATGGCGGTCAGGCGAGGGATTCCTGCACTGGAGCTTCCTATAAACTGTAGCGGGATTTCTGAAGCTAGTGGAACTTTGTAAAGGCCTCGTAGTGTTACCTTGCCTCGCCTCCTCGGTAGAGGTATATGGGATTGGTCGTCTCTTGGCAGATGGGTAACATGACTTGTGGGTAAAGATGCGCAACCTCTGCAGAGTGTAAAACTAGTATACTAGCCGTGGTCATGGTCATGAGCGGCTCGGACCCTCACATGATTAATTATAGAACTTAAATTTAATTTGACATTTGCATCGCATTTGGGATTATTTTATTATTACTTTTCTTTATTATTATTAAGGTTGGTATTTACTTACACTTAGTAATTGCTAATAAAATTTTGATCAACTTATAAAAGCAATGCTTAGCCTCAGCCTTTATTTCATTGATTAGCCTTACACTTCATGAACTCCCACCATTGGTGAGTTCATGCCACAATATTCCCCACGACTTGTTGAGCTATGAATGTATGTGAGCTCACTCTTGCTGTCTCACACCCCCCACAGGAGAAGAACAGGTGATCGAAGAGGAGCCGCCTAATACCGAGGCATTCGACTTGATCTAGGTGGCGTCTCCTAGTCAGCTTTCTGGCGCCAAGGATATATTTTAGTTCCTGCTATATTTATCTTTTATTTTGTAAGACTTCCGCTATTGTCGGCGTTTCGAGACCGGGGGGGTCCCTCAGGCCGACGAGTGAGTGCCGCGTGCCCCAGCCCAGATGGGTCGAGCGCGTGGGCGAGCGCGAAGGGGGGAAAGGAGCGAGGCGGTCGGAGACCGGCGCGAGAGAGGTGGGAATCCCGCGGCCTTCGTCTTCGTCCCGCGCCCAGGTCGGGTGCGCTTGCAGTAGGGGATTACAAGCGTCCACGCGGGTGAGGGAAGCGAGCGGCCCCAAGAGAGCGCCTGTCCCGTCCTCATCCCGCGCGGCCAACCTCCTCTAAGAGGGCCCTGGTCCTTCCTTTTATAGACGCAAGGAGAGGATCCAGGTGTACAATAGGGGTGTAGCAGAGTGCTACGTGTCTAGCGAGGGAGAGCTAGTGCCCTGAGTACATGCCAATGTGGCAGCCGGAGAGATCTTGGAACCCAACTAGTGTGACGTCGTGGCCGTCGGAGGAGCGGCGGAGCCTGGCGGAGGGACAGCTGTCGGAGCGGTTGTGTCCTTGCTGACGTCCCCCTGCTTCCGTAAGAGAGCTGAGAGCCGCCGTCGTCATAGGGCATGCGGGGCGCCATCATTGCCTATCTGGTGGAGACAGCCAGATGGGACACCAGCCTTGTTCTCTGCGGCCCGAGTTAGCTCGGGGTAGGGTGATGATGGCGCTTCCTGTTGACGTGGCTGGCCTGTGCCCTAGGTTGGGCGACGTGGAGGCTCCTCCGAAGCCGAGGTCGAGTCTGTCTTCCATGGCCGAGGCCGAGTCCGAGCCCCTGGGTCGGGCGAGGCGGAGGTCGTCGGCAGAGGCCAGGGCGGTGTCCGAGCCCTGGGGTCGGGCGAAGCGGAGTTCGTCGTCTTCCGGGTCTTAGCTCAAGTCCGAGCCCTGGGTCGGGCGGAGCGGAGTTCGTCGTCTTCCGGGTCTTAGCCCGAGTCCGAGCCCTGGGTCGGGCGGAGCGGAGTTCACCGTCTTCCGGGTCTTAGCCCGAGTCCGAGCCCTGGGTCGGGCGGAGCGGAGTTCGCCGTCTTCCGGGTCTTAGCCCGAGTCCGAGCCCTGGGTCGGGCGGAGCGGAGTTCGCCGTCTTCCGGGTCTTAGCCCGAGTCCGAGCCCTGGGTCGGGCGGAGCGGAGTTCGCCGTCTTCCGGGTCTTAGCCCGAGTCTGAGCCCTGGGTCGGGCGGAGCGGAGTTCGCCGTCTTCCGGGTCTTAGCCCGAGTCTGAGCCCTGGGTCGGGCGGAGCTTCCTATGGTGCCTTTGGCAGGGACTGGCTTCCTGTCAGCATCACTCTGTCAAGTGGCGCTGCAGTCGGAGTGGCGCAGGCGGCGCTGTCCTTCTGTCAGACCGGTCAGTGGAGCGGCGAAGTGACGGCGGTCACTTCAGCTCTGCCGGAGGGCGTGTGTCAGGAAAAAGGTGTCATGCCACCTTTGCGTTAAATGCTCCTGCGATTTGGTCGGTCGGTGCGGCGATTTAGTCAGGGTTGCTTCTTAGCGAAGGCAGGGCCTCGGGCGAGCCGAAGATGTGTCCGCCGTTGGAGGGGGGCCTCGGGCGAGACGGAAATCCTCCGGGGTCGGCTGCCCTTGCCCAAGGCTAGGCTCGGGCGAGGCGTGATCGAGTCGCTCGAATGGACTGATCCCTGACTTAATCGCACCCATCAGGCCTTTGCAGCTTTATGCTGATGGGGGTTACCAGCTGAGAATTAGGAGTCTTGAGGGTACCCCTAATTATGGTCCCCGACAGTAGCCCCCGAGCCTCGAAGGGAGTGTTAGCACTCGCTTGGAGGCTTTCGTCGCACTTTTTTGCAAGGGGACCAGCCTTTCTCGGTTGCATTTTGTTCCGGTGGGTGCGCGCGAGCGCACCCGCCGGGTGTAGCCCTCGAGGCCTCGGAGGAGTGGTTTCACTCCTTCGAGGTCTTAATGCCTTGCGTAATGCTTCGGCTGGTCTGGTTGTTCCCTCATGCGAGCTGGCCGTAGCCCGGGTGTACGGTCGGGGCCCAAGTTCTCGGGCTGGTATGTTGACGCTGTCAACGGTTTGGCCGGAGCCGGGTTTGCGAGAGCAGCCCCCGAGCCTCTGCACAGGGCAAGAGGGCGATCAGGGACAGACTCGGCTTTTTTACATACGCCCCTGTGTCGCCTTTCCGCAAGGAGGAGGGGGGAGAGCGCCATGTTACCCTCGATGGGCGCCGAACATGGTGTCTCCGGTGAGCTGCAAGCGGGTAATCCGAGTGGACGTCCGTGCCCCGTTCGTTAGGGGTCGGCTAGGGGCCCAGAGGCACGCCCAAAAGTACCTGCGGGTGATCTGCCGGACCCGGTCCCCTGGCGACGGGGTCCGAGGGCTCGATGCCTCCCTCCGATGGGATTCCGTTGCAAGATCGCTCCCGCTGGTCTCGGAAATGTCCTAGGGTACCTCGGGAGCGCAGCCCGAGGCTTGGTTATGTATCGAACGTACCCCTGGTCATCCCTCGCTCGGCGTCTGAGGCGGCTGTGAACCCTTCGGGGGCCAGCCTTCGAACCCCTGATCAGTAATGGGCACGGAGCCCGAGTAGCCTGAGGCGGCCGTGGAACCCTTCGGGGGGCCGGCCTTCGAACCTCTGACCAGTAGTGGGTGTAGGGCCCACGCGATCTGAGGCGGCTGTTGAACCCTTCCGGGGGCCAGCCTTCGAACCTCTGATCAGTAAGGAGGCTTGGAGCCTGGTTCCTTCACGGGGAAGGATCCCTTTCGGAGTATCCCCCTTTCCCGGTCCCTGTCGCAAGAGATAGAGAAAGAGGAAAAAGGGAAAAGGATACGAAACCGAACGACGCGGCGTACCTTTTTTGGCGCGGTTGTTTCGGCGAAGGCAAAGCGTCGCCCGCTGCTCCTGCCAGAAGCGCCGCCTGTCCAGCCGCGGAGTTAATGCGATGGGGCGAGTAGTTGGCGGGGCGGCCGTTGCGCGTGCGCGAGCCGTTCGAGGAACGGATCACGGGCGCGTTGTCTTCACGCCGTGAGAGGGGGTTCTCTTGCTGCCCCCGGATGGGACGTGAGCTTGGCTGACAACGTGACCGCTGCTCCCGCGCGCCTGCCACCGTCATTACTGCCGGCCCACTTTTGGCCGCGTTGACCGCCGCGTCAGGCTGGCGCTGCTGGGTCGCGCGCTGGGTCGCCTCGAGTCGCGGTATTGGTTCCGCAATCGAGGAGGCGCGGTGGTGGCGCAAGTGGCGGTGCAGTTGCTTGCATGCAGCATCCGGCGCGCCGGTTGCGCGGCGCGTGGGCCTGGGCCTCCATGCTGGCGTGTCGGGAGTCGGAGAAGCGCGTCCACTTGGCGCGGTTGCATGCCGCCTGCATGGCTGCCCGCCTCTTTCGCCCGTTGGTCTGGGCAAAAGTGGAGGGTCACTTGTAGCCGCTGGGCGGTTGCGTGCACCACGCGCGGCGGTTTGGCTTCTTCTGCTCGGAGCCGGTCTGCATGACATGCGGGACCCAGTCCCCGCGCCGTAGGGGAGGGCTTTGGAGCGTGTTGGAGAAGACTCAGCCCGTGACGGTTGGGGGTGCAAGCAGGGAGAGTTGCCTTTAAAAGGAGGGTGACCCCTTTCGAAAGGCGACCGTGTCTTCTCGCTCCCTTATGCACCGCGTCTTTCCACCTTCCAAGCCCCCGGATGGGGGATACCCGCCGTCTTTTTGCCTCGTCGTTGGAGGGACGCAACTCCGTGGGAGTTGGTACCTTTTGGCCATCGTTCGGCTTCAAGGATTTTCATCATGCAGCCTGGCTGCACCCCTCCACTGGTGGTCACCCAAGATGGTGACCTCCAGCTTGATGGTGGGGAAAGCCAGCCGGGCTGCGGCCTCTGCCCCTATCTCGGCCTCAAGGATTTTCGTCATCCAGGCCAAGATGGAGGATGAGGCGAGTCGGGGGGCTGCCTCCGTGGGGGTTGGTTGCCCTCTTCTTCCCCTGGCGTCTGGGGAGAACGGCATCCTCCAGCTTCACGGAGACTTCCTCCAGCCATGCCGGGAGAGGCGGGCCGCCGTCACTCAGCCAGGGCGCAGCACCACGTCCTCCGTCCGGACGACGGTTGCGCCGCGCACCACGAGGGCAGCGCCCACGCTCTGGGCGGTCCTGGCAAGGGCGAAGACCTGCCGGCGTGCTTCGAGGCGTCGGCGGCCGGAGATGGCTTCTCTACTGATGAGATTGCCAACTCCGCCAGTAGCCCTGGGTCTCCGTCTCCCGGCCTGAATGGCTGGCTCTCGTCCTCGGTGGGTGAGAGTCCTTCTGCCGTAGCACCCGCCCCGAAGCCGCTGCTGAAGCTGCTTCGTCGCTCGAGGCGAAGGTAGTTATCGCTGTCGCCAGATCGGGCGGCGGCGGGCCACCCGTCGGCCCGCGATCGTTCCGCAGGCTCCCCAATCTTGTGGGGTTGTTCGTGCCCATGGGGACGGAACCGGAGTTCCGTTTGAGACGGCACTTCGAATGCCGGTGTTTTTGTTCATTACGGCTTTTGGGGCCTGAACATGTATGTAATTACGGCACGGAGCCGTGTTTTTTCCTCATTTTTGAGCGCTAAGACTCGTCTGTTGATTATCTGAACCGCTTCACCAAGCATGAGTCGCCCCGTGTCAAGGTGACGAGTGAGGTATCCGTATCCCGGAGGCGTAGGAGTCCCTCGGCTCGGTCGGCCTTGCTGTTCGAGGCTCCTCTAGCTTAGTTAAAGGGACCCCTCGACCGCTCCTCGACGAGCCGAGGCCAGGGGTAGCGATATCAGTATGAACAGAAGCGGAGTCGGCTCGAGAATGAAACCTGGTTGGCCGGAGCCTAGCCGGGTTGTCCGTTGGCGGGACCGACGTCGGAGTTGATCAGCCGAGGCCTCAGGTCGGGCTGGCGCCCTTGGGAGATGGTCGGCCGAGGCCCCAGGGGCGACCGGCCGAGCCGCCTGCTCGGGCCGGATTCCCGGAGAAGTCCCTGGCAGCGATTGCCCGGGCGTGGTGATGACGTCGTCCTTCGGAGCGGAGATCCTCGGACCGCGTCGCCGTCCGAGGCTAGGTCGGGCCTCGCCGAAGGTGTCGTCGATGCCGAGGGTGTTGCTGCCCCCTTCCAGCGTCAAGACCCGAGCCTGCAGGGTCAGAGTGTCTTGTAGCGTGTGCCTTCTGCAGCCGCCGAGGCCAGAATACACGCCCTCACTGTGTTGTAAAGCTGCGTCTCCTTTCCTCTTGTTTCGAGTATCTGGACTTTTTTGTCGGTAACAGGGATGTTTGTGTGAGTGGGAGTTGCTTCTCGCGGAAGGTGATGAGTGAGGTATCCGTATCCCGGAGGCGTGGGAGTCCCTCGGCTCGGTCGGCCTTGCCACTTACGCGTACTTTCACCCGTCCATGAGGCCCTGCCACCGACTCAGTCGAGAAGGCTCGAAGGATTGCTTCGGCAGAAGAACTTCCGAACATGAAGACTTGTTCGGTCCGCGGAATCACTTTATCCGAACGCGAGTTACTTATCGCAGAAGGTGATGAGTGAGGTATCCGTATCCCGGAGGCGTAGGAGTCCCTCGGCTCGGTCAGCCTTGGCTGCTTACGTGTACTCCGTCGTTTTCAGGATCCACTTTTCGAAGTAGTCAAAAAGCACGAAAGATATTCTGGCAGAAGAGACCTTTTTTCGAGGAAAATTTCGACGCAGAGGGGGTCCCCCCCCTTTTAGCCCCCGAGGGAGGGTCGGGCTTTGCCGAGGCGAGGCCGACCCTTCCTTGATGACTAAACTTTGCGTGGGTGCGAGGTATATGAACGACTTGAAAACATCTTAAGGGTAGAAGCGACGTAGCTGTTGGATGTTCCAAGCGTTGCCGTAGACCTCGCCTTGACTGTTGGCCAGCTTGTACATTCCGGGCTTCAGAACTTTGGCGATGACGAATGGCCCCTCCCAGGGGGGCGTGAGCTTGTGCCTCCCTCGGGCGTCTTGCCACAACCGAAGCACCAGATCGCCCACCTAGAGGTCTCGGGGTCGGACCCCTCGGGCGTGGTAGCGCCGCAGGGACTGCTGATACCGCGCCGAGTGTAGTAAGGCCTTGTCCCGAGCCTCTTCCAGCTGGTCCAGCGAGTCTTCTCGGCTGGCTTGGTTGCTTTGATCGTCGTAGGCCCTCGTCCTCGGGGAGCCGTATTCCAGGTCAGTGGGCAAGACGGCCTCGGCCCCGTAGACCAGGAAGAACGGCGTGAAACCCGTGGCCCGGCTTGGCGTCGTCCTCAGGCTCCAGACCACCGAGGGGAGTTCCTTCATCCATCGCTTGCCGAACTTGTTGAGGTCGTTGTAAATCCGAGGCTTGAGCCCTTGTAGAATCATGCCGTTGGCACGCTCTACTTGCCCATTCGACATGGGATGAGCTACGGCGGCCCAGTCCACCCGGATGTGGTGATCCTCGCAGAAGTCCAAGAATTTTCTGCCGGTGAACTGGGTGCCGTTGTCGGTGATGATGGAGTTTGGGACCCCGAAGCGATGGATGATGTTGGTGAAGAACGTCACCGCCTGCTCGGACCTGATGCTGTTCAGAGGTCGGACCTCGACCCACTTGGAGAATTTGTCGATGGCGACCAGCAGGTGCGTGTAGCCCCCGGACGCCTTCTGCAAAGGGCTGACGAGGTCCAGACCCCACACAGCGAAGGGCCAGGTGATGGGTATCGTCTGCAGAGCCTGAGCGGGCAGGTGGGTCTGCTTCGCATAGAATGACACCCTTCGCAGGTGCGGACAATTCTAGTGGCGTCAGCCACCGCCGTTGGCCAGTAGAAGCCTTGCCGGAAAGCATTCCCGACGAGGGCTCGGGGCGCTGCGTGATGGCCGCAAGCCCCCGAGTGTATCTCTTGCAGGAGTTCCTGACCTTCGGCGATGGAGATGCATCGCTGGAGGATGCCCGAGGGACTGCGGTGGTAGAGCTCCTTCTCATCGCCCAGCAGGACGAACGACTTGGCGCGTCACGCTATCCGCCGAGCCTCGGCTCGGTCGAGGGGCAGCTCTCCTTGGCGGAGATATTGCAGGTACGGGGTCTGCCAATTTCGATCAGGCGTGGCCCCGCTTCGCTCCTCCTCGATGCGCAATGCCTCGCCCTCGGAGACCGAGGGTACCTCGGATTGAGCTGAGGGTGCCTCGGGCCGTGCCGAGGGTACCTCGGGCTGGACCGAGGGTGCCTCGGGCTCGGGAGGGTCGTCGATCTTGACGGAGGGCTGATGCAGATCCCGGGAGAAGACGTCCGGGGGAACCGTTGTTCGCCCCGAGGCTATTTTTGCCAGCTCGTCCGCAGTCTCGTTGTAGCGCCGAGCGATATGGTTAAACTCGAGCCCGTAGAACTTGTCTTCCAGGCGCCGAACCTCATCGCAGTAGGCCTCCATCTTCGAGTCGCGGCAGTGGGAGTTCTTCATGACTTGGTCGATGACGAGCTGCGAGTCGCCGCGAGCGTCGAGGCGTCGGACCCCTAGCTCGATGGCGATTCGCAATCCGTTGATCAGAGCTTCGTACTCAGCCACATTGTTGGACGCCGGGAAATGGAGGCGTATCACATAGCGTAGGTGTTTTCCGAGGGGTGAGACGAAGAGTAGGCTCGCGCCGGCTCCTGTCTTCATCAACGACCCGTCGAAAAACATGGTCCAGAGCTCTGGTTGGATCGGAGCCGTCGGTAGCTGGGTGTCGACCCATTCGGCTACGAAGTCTGCCAAGACCTGGGACTTGATGGCCTTCCGAGGCGCAAATGAGATGGTCTCGCCCATGATTTCCACTGCCCACTTCGCAATCCTGCCCGAGGCCTCTCGGCGCTGGATGATCTCCCCCAGGGGGAAGGATGACACCACAGTTACCGGGTGAGACTCGAAGTAGTGTCGCAACTTCCGCCTCGTCAGGATCACTGCATACAGCAGCTTCTGAACTTGTGGGTAGCGGATCTTGGTTTCGGACAGTACCTCGCTGACGAAGTAAACCGACCTCTGAACGGGCAATGCATGCCCCTCTTCTTGCCTCTCAACCACAATCGCTGCGCTAACCACCTGAGTGGTCGCGGCGACGTAGACCAAGAGGGCTTCTCCATCGGCTGGGGGCACCAAGATAGGCGCCTTGGTGAGGAGCGCCTTCAGGTCCCCGAGAGCTTCCTCGGCCTCAGGGGTCCAAGTGAAGCACTCGGCCTTCCTTAAGAGGCGGTACAGAGGCAGGCCTCTTTCGCCGAGGCGTGAGATGAAACGGCTCAGGGCCGCGAGACATCCCATGACTCTCTATACACCTTTTAAGTCCTTGATGGGCCCCATGCTGGTGATGGCTGCGATCTTCTCTGGGTTGGCTTCGATGCCCTGCTCGGAGACGATGAACCCCAAGAGCATGCCTCGGGGCACCCCGAAGACACACTTCTCGGGATTGAGCTTGACGGCTTTTGCCTTGAGACACCGGAATGTCACTTCAAGGTCGGAGAGGAGGTCGGAAGCTTTCCTTGTCTTGACTACGATGTCATCGACGTAGGCCTCGACCGTGCGACCGATGTGTTCGCCGAACACATGGTTCATGCACCGCTGGTACGTCGCACCCGCGTTCCTCACACCGAACGGCATGGTGACATAGCAGTACATGCCGAAGGGCGTGATGAAAGAAGTCGCGAGCTAGTCGGACTCTTTCATCCTGATTTGATGATACCCTGAGTAGGCATCGAGGAAAGACAGGGTTTCGCACCCAGCAGTGGAATCCACGATTTGATCGATGCGAGGCAGAGGGTAGGGAACCTTCAGACATGCTTTGTTGAGACCAGTGTAGTCTACACACATCCGCCATTTCCCCCCTTTCTTTCTCACAAGCACCGAGTTGGCGAGCCATTCGGGATGGAATACCTCTTTGATGAACCCGGCTGCCATTAGCTTGTGGATCTCCTCGCCTATCACTCTGCGCTTCTCCTCGTCGAATCGGCGCAAAGGCTGCTTGACCGGTCGGGCTCCGGCCCGAATATCTAGCGAGTGCTCGGCGACATCCCTCGGTATGCCGGGCATGTCCGAGGGACTCCACGCGAAGACGTCGGCGTTCGCGTGGAGAAAGTCGACGAGCACTGCTTCCTATTTGGGCTTGAGCCCGGAACCGATCCGGATCTGCTTGGAGGCGTCGCCACTGGGGTCGAGGGGGACGGTCTTAGCCGTCTCCACTGGCTCGAAGTTGCCGGCATGGCGCTTCACCTCTTGCACCTCTTTGGAGAGGCTCTCCAGGTCGGCGATGAGGGCCTCGGACTCGGTGGGGGCCTCGGCGTACTCCACGCACTCCACGTCGCATTCGAACGCGTGTTTGTACGTGGGGCCGACGGTGATGACCCCGTTGGGGCCCGGCATCTTGAGCTTCAGGTAGGTGTAGTTGGGGACGACCATGAACTTCGCGTAGCATGGCCTCCCCAGAACCGCGTGGTAGGTTCCTCGGAACCCGACCACCTCGAACGTCAGAGTCTCCCTTCGGAAGTTGGAGGGTGTTCCGAAACAGACAGGGAGGTCGAGTCGTCCGAGGGGCTGGACGCGCTTCCCGGGAATGATCCCGTGGAAGGGCGCAGCGCCTGCTCGGATGGAGGACAGATCGATGCGCAGGAGCCCGAGGGTCTCGGCGTAGATGATGTTGAGGCTGCTGCCCCCGTCCATAAGGACCTTGGTGAGCCTGACGTCACCGATGACAGGGTCGACGACGAGCGGGTATTTCCCCGGGCTCGGCACGTGGTCGGGGTGATCAGCTTGGTCGAAGGTGATGGGCTTGTCGGACCAGTCTAGGTAGGCTGGCGCCGCCACCTTCACCGAGCAGACCTCCTGGCGCTCTTGCTTGCGATGCCGAGCCGAGGCATTCGCCGCGTGCCCGTCGTAGATCATGAAGCAGTCGCGGACCTCGGGGAACTCTCCTGCCTGGTGATCTTCCTTCTTGTCGTCGTCGCGGGCCCTGCCACCCTTCGCGGGTGGCCCGACCCTGTGGAAGTGGCGCCGAAGCATGACGCACTCCTCAAGGGTGTGCTTGACGGGCCCCTGATGATAGGGGCATGGCTCCTTGAGCATCTTGTCAAAGAGGTTGGCACCTCCGGGGGGCTTCCGAGGGTTCTTGTACTCGGCGGCGGCGACAAGGTCCGCGTCGGCGGCGTCGCGTTTCGCTTGCGACTTCTTCTTGCCTTTCTTCTTGGCGCCGCACGGAGTAGACGCCTCGGGAGCATCTTCCGACGGGCGGCCCTAGGGCTGCTTGTCCTTTCGGAAGATAGCCTCGACCGCCTCCTGGCCAGAGGCGAACTTGGTGGCGATGTCCATCAGCTCACTCGCCCTGGTGGGGGTCTTGCGACCCAACTTGCTCACCAGGTCGCGGCAGGTGGTGCCGGCAAGGAACGCGCCGATGACATCTGAGTCGGTGATGTTGGGTAGCTCGGTGCGCTGCTTCGAGAATCGCCGGATGTAGTCCCGAAGAGACTCTCCCGGCTGCTGTCGGCAGCTTCGAAGGTCCCAGGAATTCCCAGGGCGCACATACGTGCCCTGGAAATTTCCGGCGAAGGCTTGGACCAGGTCATCCCAGTTGGAGATCTGCCCCGGAGGCAGGTGCTCCAGCCAGGCGCGAGCGGTGTCGGAGAGGAACAGGGGGAGGTTGCGGATGATGAGGTTGTCGTCGTCTGTTCCACCAAGTTGGCAGGCCAGGCGGTAGTCCGCGAGCCACAATTTCGGCCGCGTTTCCCCCGAGTACTTTGTGATAGTAGTCGGGGGTCGGAAACGGGTCGGGAACGGTGCCCGCCGGATGGCCCGGCTGAAGGCCTGCGGACCGGGTGGTTCAGGCGAGGGACACCGATCCTCCCTGCTGTCGTAGCGTCCCCCACGCCTGGGGTGATAGCCTCAGCGCACCCTCTCGTCGAGGCGGGCTCGACGGTCGCGGTGATGGCGCTCGTTGCCGAGGTGGCCCGGGGCTGCAGGCGCGGTGTTGCGCGTGCGCCCGGTGCAGACCAAGGCTTCCCGCATGAATCGGGAGGTCGCGGCATGAGGTTCTGAGGGGTATCCTTGCCTTCGGGAGGCAGTGCTCTCGGCCCGTCGAACCGTGGCGCCTTCCAGGAGATTTTTGAGTTCTCCCTGGATTCGCCGACCCTCGGTGGTGGATGGCTCCGGCATCGCGCGGAGGAGCATCGCTGCTGCGGCCAGGTTCTGACCGACCCCACTGGATGTAGGTGGTGGCCTGACCCTGACGACATCGGCGACGCGGTGCTGGAGACCCTGGGGGCAGGTGACGTATTTCTCCGGCCGGGGGTTGGCCCGCCCATGCCTGCCAGACGTCCCGGCGGATCGGCTCAAGCGCTCCTGCTCCCTCGTCGATCCTGGCCTGCGCCCCGCGGACTTGCTCGAGCTGTGGGTCGTAACCCCCCGCCGGAACGGGGACCACAGCTAGCTCCCGCGGGATGTCAGCGCGAGGCACCGGCCTAGGGGGAGCACCGTCCTCCGGCATGCCGAGATGGTTGCCTCCGGAGGGACCCCCTAGATCGACGTGGAAACATTCGCGGCTTGGGCCGCAGTCCTCGTCGTCGAGGCTGCGGCTACCGTCGGAACAGTCGGAGAGGCAGTAGTCACATGCGGTCATGAAGTTCCGCATGGCACTGGGGTTGCCAAATCCGGAGAAATCCCAACAGATGTTGGGGTCGTCATCTTCCTCGGACCCAGAAGGCCCGTAGGTCGAGACGTCCGTCAGCCGGTCCCAAGGCGACCGCAAGCGAAACCCCAGAGGGTTTGTACTCGCCTCTACAAGGGCGCCCGCCAAAGCGAGATTGCTAGGCGGGTTGAGGCTGAGTATAAATGACGTAGGATGGGAATCGGTTGGTACCTTTTGGTCGTCGAGCGGCGATGAAGTCCCGTCGAGGACTGACTGCATCGTCGCCTCCGGTACGAGGGCGACGTCCTGCAAGCTTTTCGCAAGCGCGCTGGCGTCGTCCACTTGCTCGGGATTGGCGTGTCGCGGGGAGATGGCGCTCGCCTTCACCTCAAACGCGAGGTCGACGCCCAACACGTCCCCCGTTGGGGTGCTAGGGACGTCGACTCGCTCGACAGCCGACGAGGCGCGGCCTCCTGCTTGGCCTTGGTTGCCCCGCCTCCTCCTCCGCTGGCGGGGGAGAGGACGGGGCGAGCTCGAATGTTGTTCTTCCGCCACGCGGGGAAGACGTCGTCGATTCCGCCGCCGGCGGGCGGGCTGTCGGCCGCCATTGTCGTTGTCGTGCGGCGGTGGAAGGAGTATCATGTCGTAGCTACTGTCGAGGGACATGAACTCAAGACTCCCGAAACGGAGCACCGTCCCGGGTTGGAGAGGTTGTTGGAGACTGCCCATCTGGAGCTTGACGGGAAGCTGTTCGTCAACACGCAGCAGGCCCCTACCTGGCGCGCCAACTGTCGGCGTTTCGAGACCGGGGGGTCCCTCAGGCCGACGAGTGAGTGCCGCGTGCCCCAGCCCAGATGGGTCGAGCGCGTGGGCGAGCACGAAGGGGGGAAAGGAGCGAGGCGGCCGGAGACCGGCGCGAGAGAGGTGGGAATCCCGCGGCCTTCGTGTTCGTCCCGCGCCCAGGTCAGGTGCGCTTGCAGTAGGGGATTACAAGCGTCCACGCGGGTGAGGGAAGCGAGCGGCCCCAAGAGAGCGCCTGTCCCGTCCTCATCCCGCGCGGCCAACCTCCTCTAAGAGGGCCCTGGTCCTTCCTTTTATAGACGCAAGGAGAGGATCCAGGTGTACAATAGGGGTGTAGCAGAGTGCTACGTGTCTAGCGAGGGAGAGCTAGTGCCCTGAGTACATGCCAATGTGGCAGCCGGAGAGATCTTGGAACCCAACTAGTGTGACGTCGTGGCCGTCGGAGGAGCGGCGGAGCCTGGCGGAGGGACAGCTGTCGGAGCGGTTGTGTCCTTGCTGACGTCCCCCTGCTTCCGTAAGAGAGCTGAGAGCCGCCGTCGTCACAGGGCATGCGGGGCGCCATCATTGCCTATCTGGTGGAGACAGCCAGATGGGACACCGGTCTTGTTCTCTGCGGCCCGAGTCAGCTCGGGGTAGGGTGATGATGGCGCTTCCTGTTGACGTGGCTGGCCTATGCCCTAGGTTGGGCGACGTGGAGGCTCCTCCGAAGCCGAGGTCGAGTCTGTCTTCCATGGCCGAGGCCGAGTCCGAGCCCCTAGGTCGGGCGAGGCGGAGGTCGTCGGCAGAGGCCAGGGCGGTGTCCGAGCCCTGGGGTCGGGCGAAGCGGAGTTCGTCGTCTTCCGGGTCTTAGCCCGAGTCCGAGCCCTAGGTCGGGCGGAGCGGAGTTCGTCGTCTTCCGGGTCTTAGCCCGAGTCCGAGCCCTGGGTCGGGCGGAGCGGAGTTCGCCGTCTTCCGTGTCTTAGCCCGAGTCCGAGCCCTGGGTCGGGCGGAGCGGAGTTCGCCGTCTTCCGGGTCTTAGACCGAGTCCGAGCCCTGGGTCGGGCGGAGCGGAGTTCGCCGTCTTCCGGGTCTTAGCCCGAGTCTGAGCCCTGGGTCGGGCGGAGTGGAGTTCGCCGTCTTCTGGGTCTTAGCCCGAGTCCGAGCCCTGGGTCGGGCGGAGCGGAGTTCGCCGTCTTCCGGGTCTTAGCCCGAGTCCGAGCCCTAGGTCGGGCGGAGCGGAGTTCGCCGTCTTCCGGGTCTTAGCCCGAGTCCGAGCCCCGGGTCGGGCGGAGCTTCCTATGGTGCCTTTGGCAGGGACTGGCTTCCTGTCAGCATCACTCTGTCAAGTGGCGCTGCAGTCAGAGTGGCGCAGGCGGCGCTGTCCTTCTGTCAGACCGGTCAGTGGAGCGGCGAAGTGACGGCGGTCACTTCGGCTCTGCCGGAGGGCGTGTGTCAGGAAAAAGGTGTCAGGCCACCTTTGCGTTAAATGCTCCTGCGATTTGGTCAGTCGGTGCGGCGATTTAGTCAGGGTTGCTTCTTAGCGAAGGCAGGGCCTCGGGCGAGCCGAAGATGTGTCCGCCGTTGGAGGGGGGCCTCGGGCGAGACGGAAATCCTCCGGGGTCGGCTGCCCTTGCCCGAGGCTAGGCTCGGGCGAGGCGTGATCGAGTCGCTCGAATGGACTGATCCCTGACTTAATCGCACCCATCAGGCCTTTGCAGCTTTATGCTGATGGGGGTTACCAGCTGAGAATTAGGAGTCTTGAGGGTACCCCTAATTATGGTCCCCGACAGCTATGTAATAAGTACTCTGATGTTATTGTGACATTTATCTCTATACACTCCGTTATTATATATGTTGTCTTCTTGGCGCATGTATGAGATGCACCTGGCTTTGTTCCTTAAAGCCGGGTGTGACAGCCAGGGTGTTGCTGCGACACCCTCCAAGCTGCACGGCCTCACCAGGAGCCATGAAGCAATGGCAGGACGATGTCGACCGGTTGCTCAGTATGGCACATTCTACCTCAACCAGGTCGAGGCCACGGTCATCCCGACGCCAACATGAGGCGTCGGCGTCTGTGCGCTCAGCCTCAGTGAGGGGTGCACAGACCAATGACCTTCGGCCAGAGCTCAACCGCAGGCGTGCGGGAGAGGACGCCCGGGTATCTCTGGAGAGGGTGCAGGAGCGCCGACAAAACTTCAAGGGTCACGATGACGCTCGAGTCTCTCTAGACATGTCGCGCGAGCGCCGCCAAAACATCGAGGGCCGCAACCTCGATCTGGACTTTGCTGCGGTAGCATCGCAGACACCGATGGGCACTCGGTCCCAAGCGGGTGTCCCCTTGGCCGGCGTGGGCTGCGCCGCTCTCGCGGATCATCTCCGCGCGGCGCCATGGCCGCCCAAGTTCCGGCCACACCTGCCAAAAATGTATGATGGGACATCAAACCCGTCGGAGTTCCTGCAGGTGTACGTCGCCGCCATCACGGCAGCAGGTGGAAACACCGCTGTGATGGCGACATATTTTCATGTCGCCTTGTCTGGACCTGCCTAGACTTGGCTCATGAACCTCGCCCTAGGGTCAGTCTACTCCTGGGAAGAGCTCTGCGCGCGGTTCGTTGCGAACTTCGCTAGTGCTTACCAGCAGCACGGTGTGGAGGCCCACCTCCATGCGGTGAGGCAGGAGCCCGGGGAGACTCTCTGAACATTCATCTCCCGCTTCACCAAGGTGCGAGGTACTATACCTCGCATTTCCGATGCTTCCATCATCACAGCATTCCGACAGGGAGTACGTGATGAGAAAATGCTGGAGAAGTTGGCCACGCATGACGTGGAGATTGTCCCCACGCTTTTTGCTCTGCCGACAAGTGCGCCAGAGCCGCTGAGGGCCGTGCATGGCACTCGGCCCCACAAACCGGTGTTGCCCAGTCGAGAGGCTCGGGTGCTGCCCCGGGGACGGTAAGAAGAAAAAGAAGAAGGATCGTGCCTTCCAGAGATCAAGGTCCATCGCTCTAGTTGTTGCAGCCACAACCGGGGGCCGGGGCGACCGCAACAAATGCCCACGACCACGGAGGGGTAACAGTGGCCCATGCCCTGTGCACCCCAACGATTGCCACAACGCCGCGGAGTGTCGCGAGATCATTGATCTCACAAAACATGTCAGCGAGCGGCGCGAGCAGTCTTCTAAGGACGGCTCTCCACCTCGTCGCCGGCCTGGCAAAGAAAAGGCCGACGACGGCGAGGTGGCCACAACTGAACAGGACCTCGGGTATCAGTCGCTCGAGGGGGACCTAATGGATGTCTTCACCGGATGCTCCTACTCCGGTGGGGATAACTAGATGGACCCCCAGCGGGACCCCATGCTCCTCGGTCTACAGGGCCGAAGCCTGCCTTCCCCCGGAGACCCTTTTGGACTCCCCACGGGTCCAGGCTTCCGACAGGTCCGTGCAGAAATAACCACAGCCGAAGACAAGGGCTCCCTCGTTAAACGCAGACGGGGACCCTGGGTAGGGACCTAGTCCTACGGCAAGTACCAAACCAAGAGGGGCTCCGCAACTCTCCCCCAGCTGGGAAGGACCCTTCAAGGTATCGGGAATACGCCGACCCGAGGGTGACTGTCTAGCTACGACTAAAAAAGTACCTTCCCCCGGTGCTGGAGCATCTCTGTAAGTTCTATCAATGGAAGCAAGTCTGAGGGGTCGAATTTATTTCCCTTTTGTAACTAGGTAACACATACGTGTACACCAACCCAGTGAGGTCCGTCCCCATAAACCCGGCCTACTGGTCTGCACCCATGCATGATAAGTTATAAAGAAAAGAATTACCCCCTCAGATGTGCCCCTATGATAGTTCCACCTTGCTGCTCCATGGTTTTACCTTGCAGTTTTTTAGATAATACTTTTTTATCTAACCCACCCGCACGGTTCCCATCTGCTCTGACATGACAACATCCGAATAGAGCAGCCAGGCTTGCAGTTTAGGACCCCCTTTACGAAAGCTAGGAGGTCTGATAGCCTAGGTGCCAGTTCTAAAGAACGGGAGCCCGTTCCATGGAGTGGTCCGGCGTAGTGTAGCCGCTTAGCCTGGTCCCGTACCGTAAGCCTGCACAGCCCACCATCCTATGATGGGTGCCTTAGTATTTGGAACTATAGTTCCGCGGGTCCGACAACCTGAGGACCGGCTCAGGAGAATGGACACTTGTCTCCTAGGGTGGTCCGGAGCCGTGTAGCATCTTAGCCTGGTCCAGTACCGTAAGCCTGCACCCTCCACCACCCTGCGACGAGAATCCTAGTATCTAGAGCCGCGACCCAAGGGAGTCCAGACACGCAACTTGGCCACCCGGACTAAAACCTGTGTCCCGAGCATGAATCAAAGGATGGCCAATATCAGATAAGGGACCCTATGGGTGTACTACTAACACTCCGTAGTTGAAACTATGTACAGGTCTGGATCCCGGCCGAGGCTGCCTCCCGGGAGTTGTTGACAACCCTTTCAGATACGCTGGTATCCAGCCTCGGCACATCAAGCCTACATCCCAGGCAGGGGGCAGGTACCAGGGAAGAGTCAACAGCATCACACACAACAAGAATGGGCGATACATAGATAAGTGCTAACGCTGCTTGATAAATAGTACTCAGAAGTACCTTACAAAAAGGAAAAGTATTACATCCGCCTTCAAGCGGAATCCTAGTTCCATCTCTACTCTACAGGTATAAACTACCAGATGCCAGTGAAGTCGTGTTGGGAGTTCGCGGTCGCTGTCCTTGCGGAACCCTCCAAGACGGTGTGACAGCGGTGATGGCCGCCTCAATGCGCGCGCCATTGCGAAGAGGTCCTCGCCCCCGTCCTCCTATGGGGGGCGACAACGAGGTCATTAAAGCCAAAGAGTTGGAGGCTCAGCCATAGGTGGCGCTGGTAGTCTCGCCAGCGGAGGCAACCACCTCTGCACCGGGCAGCCTCACCAGCGGCAGCGACAACCTCTACAACAGGTAGCCCCCACCAGCGGAGGCGACCACCTCAGCGCCGACAACAGCGGCCACCTCTGCACCGGTGGCTTACCGGCGACGGCGGACGCCTCAGCGTGTGCAGAAAGGTCCTCGCCCCCGTCCTCCTGCGGGGGTGAGGACAAGACCATCCAAGAACGTGGCCGCCACCTCCACGGCGTACGACGTCTTGTACAACCCCCCGGGCGACGTCGGAACAGCATGGCCGGTGGCACAAGGGACGCTACGGGTGCGGCGGACCTGCGCACGGCGCGACCGTCGCTCGTGCGGTGGACGGACAGCCACACCCCGCTTGGCGGCAGGAGGCAGCGTTGGAGGCGGCACCAAGGCCATCCAGGCCAAGGTGCCAAACACGCTGCAGCTGACGGTGCCTGCAGCCGGCCGGCCCCGCGTAGCCAAGGTTTGCCTCCTCCGCAAGGCTTGTGAACATCCTTCTCCTCCAAATGCTGGAGGAAGAAGCGGGTCACCAGCCCATGCGGAGGGCAGGGCCCCGACTCGGCTCGCCTTCCACCCCAGCGAGGATGATGAACATCCTTGAAGCTGAGGGTAGGGGGGAGGCTGCAGCCCTACTCGCTTCTCTCCACCACGAGGCTGGTGGTCATCGTTGTAGATGACCACTGGCGGGAGACTGCAGCCGAGCTGCATGATGAAAATC
Organism: Zea mays; assembly: GCF_902167145.1. Classification (NCBI taxonomy): domain Eukaryota; kingdom Viridiplantae; phylum Streptophyta; class Magnoliopsida; order Poales; family Poaceae; genus Zea; species Zea mays. The sequence goes on along the minus strand of NC_050104.1, from coordinate 103,836,830 downwards.
CTTGAAGCCGAGTGATGGCAGAGGAGCGCCAACCCCCACGAGGTCGCGCCCCTCCAACAGCAGCAAGAAGAAGACAAGATCGACAGCACCACCGCACGGGAGATGAAGAGCGCGAGCCCCCCGGCGGTGAGACCGCTGGGGGGGTGACCATAATGCGGATCCCCCAGCGAACACCGACGCGCCCCATCCAGAGGCTCAGAAGGCGGAAGGGCGCGGAGAATGCAAGAAATGCGAGGCATGACTACTGCCCAGGGGGTGAGCCCCTTTTTAAAGGCTGATTTCCCCGCTCGTGCCCCGAAGCGTCACGAGCAAGTCTCCCCCAACGCACACCAAGGCACCCAGCCTATGGCATGGGGGCCCGACCCTGCGTAACTCGCACAAGGAGCGCGCAACCTGAAAGGGAAATGTGCCCTTGGGCCATTTCTAAAGTGTTTTGGTGATTAAGTGCCCAACACATATTATCTAAGTGTTAAATTGTGCCAAAGATTGAAGAAGTGCAAATCATGTAACAAGGTATGTTTCTAGACTTAGTATATTGATTTGGGTACTAATATATTGTATCTAAGTGCTAGAAATAGGAGAAAATGGATTGAAAAGGAGTTGGCTGTGTACAGCCAACTGCTGCTCGGTCTGGGTGCACCGGACTGTCCAGTGGTGCACCGGACAGTGTCCGGTGCGCCAGGACCAGTCTCGGTGAATAGGCCGCTCTCGGGACTCGACGGCGGCATACGGCTACAATTCATCGGACTGTCCGGTGAGTCGTCCGCGGTGAAGTCGTCGCTCTCGGGAAAAGTTCAACGGCGTACGGCTAAAATTCACTGGACCGTCCAGTGGTGCACCGGACTATCCGGTGAGCCAACGGTCGACTGCGCCAACGGTCGGCTGCGCAATCTTCGCGCGACACGTGGGCGCGCCAACGGTCAGTAGGGGGCACCGGACTGTCCGGTGTGCACCGGACAGTGTCCGGTGCCGGACAGTGTCCGGTGCGCTAACCGACGCCGAGGTGTAACGGTCGTCTGCGCCAGAAAAGGAAGGAGATCTGCACCGGACAAGCTACAGTGGCTGTCCGGTGGCGCATCGGACTGTCTGGTGCACCACCCGACAGAAGGCAATCTTAGCCTTCCTTGTTGGTCTCCAACGGCTCCTAGCTGCCTTGGGGCTATAAAAGGGACCCCTAGGCGCATGGAGGAGTCACCCAAGCATACTCTAAGCATTCTAAGTCTTCCACACTCCGTCTCCGCGCACTTGATCGACTGTGTTAGTGATTTGAGCTCCATTCTATTTGTGAACTCGTGCTTCATTTTGAGCTCAAGTCTTGGCTTGTGTGCGTGTGTGTTGCTGTGGATTTGTGTGCGTTGCTTCCCACCCTTACTCTTGTTCTTTCACTGTGATCTTTGTTGTAAGGGCGAGAGACTCCAACTTGTGGAGATTTCTCGCTGTTGGGGGCCTTCGTCTTCCGAAGGTCCTCAAAAACATGATTTAACAATGTTTCCGGAGTTGTAATACATGAACAGGTACCTTCGGATTCGAATCAGAACCACAGTGGGAGAAGCACGAACAATACGAAGATTGATGCAGCGCCGAAGCTACGCGCAAGGGAGCTTCGGCATGACAGCAGGAAAGGGAACCGACTTAAAGGGGAAAAGGCTATTTAGACCCCAATGGGTTACCTTATAGTCATTAGCAAATGTAAAGGGCATGAATGTAATTTCACGTGGGCTGCGTCCCATGCCTATAAATAGATGAACAATACCCCTGTACTGTTCACGCTGACTTGGCATTTGCTTTTGCATCACGCTCATACCTTTGCTGTTTATCAAGTTGAAGGTACCAAATATAATTCAATATTGTTTTTATTTTCTCATGATAATATAACAGAGATGAATTTATAATGCTATATGATTGTTTATGTTATCTTTTTTATTTTACACGCTTCCTCTATTACCATGTTACCTTCGATATTTGAAGGTATGTCCTTCATGACCTTCGTCTGAAGATCATTATATTCTAAGGGAAATAATGTTTTGAAGGACGAAGGGCGTTAATATTTAACATTTTATGTTGCCTTGTTCTTGATTCATAGCATTTGAGAACAAGTCACCAACATTGGCGCCCACCTTTGGTGAATCCTTTTCGACCACCTTCGGCAAGCACTGACCTTCGTCATGCCATCGAAGAAAACTTCAGCGACAGGGGCTGCCGCTCTACAGCCACTGGACCCAAACCAGGAGACCCTCTCTCTTCGAGAGGCCCAAAGCCAGAAGAGGAAGGCCACTAGTCCAACACTCTAGGAGGATGAGTTGGACCAAGAAATCAGAAACATGGAGATGCTTCGTCAACAAGTACAAAGGAAGAAGGAGAAGATGGCTCGACTAGCCGATCTTCAAAGGCAGATTGACGAAGCCACTGAAGAAGTACGCCATCTTGCCCAAGACGAACAAGAGCGAAGGCCCCAACATAGGGAGCTCCACCAAGAAGGCTTCTTCAACGAGGATGGATGGTATGATGATTTTAATCATGATACCTTTACCTTTGATGATGCTTCTCCCTTGGCAGCAGAACTGCAGGATATCCCATGGCCTCCATCATACAAGCCACCTCAGCTCCCCATGTATGATGGACATTCAGATCTGAAGCAGTTTTTGATGAGTTATGAAGCAACTATATCTTCATACGGAGGCAATGCAGCTGTCATGGCCAAGTCCTTCGTCATGGCAGTTAAGAATGTGGCCCAAACGTGGTATTCATCTCTTCGGCCAGGAATTATTACTTCATGGCAGAAGCTTAAGGATATGCTGGTGACAAGTTTCCAGGGCTTTCAGACGAAGCCAGTCATAGCTCAGGCTCTCTTTCAATATACATAAGATCATGAGGAGTATCTTCAAGCATACGTCCGAAGGTTCTTGCGCCTGAGAGCATAAGTGCCTACAGTGCCCAATGAAATTGTCATTGAAGCCATGATTAAGGGGCTTCATGCAGGACCTACTGCCCAGTATTTTGTTAGAAAGCCTCCACAGACTTTGGAGAAGCTGCTTCAAAATATGGATGAATACATTCGGACAGACAATGACTTTCGCCAAAGAAGAGAGGAAGCCTACAGGTTCTCTGAGATGACCAGGGGCTTCGGAGGAAGAATCCACCCAAGACATGTCAGGTCAATTCACTCCACCCAGAGTGACGACAGAGGAAGTCAACAACAGAGGCCACAGTATTCCTCTCACGCTTCGGGGCAGCAACAAAGCTCTTTCCAACCGCCAGCTCCAAGAGGCAAAGGCGCCAGGGGCTTCGGAGGAAGGTTTGGGGATCAGCCTAGAAAAATTTATTGCTTATTTTGTGGTGAGGACAAGGGCCATACTACAAGGATGTGCCAAGTCACCATTCAGAAACAAAAGGAAATAGCAGAAGCCGCAGCTCAGCAGAACCAGCCAAAGCAGGTCATGCATACTGCTTCGTATCACTCACCCTATATACCAGAGTATGTGGGTAACCATCCTGCAGAATCTGTTGCTTCGGCTAGTCAGCCACAGGCATCTTGGCCACAGCCTCCACCTCTGCCACCACTACAACCTGTGTATTCACGAGGCCAGCAGCCAGAAGGGAGCCAACAGACCCATCAGCAGCGAGATTTCAGGGAGGAGTCCGAAGCTCGCACAGTCAACAGTACTGTGCCAGAATCGAAGCATATCTATTGAGAGATATCCTACCCCTGAAACAGTCTTTACATTCATTGTCATTTTCTTTTTTAATAAGGAACAATTATTGAAAACCTAGTTCTCTTGTCATTTTCAATTTCCTGTAATAGCTTCGTTCTTGTCATAGCGAAATATATCTTCTCCACAGACTCATGAAGTCCAAAAATTCGTTGAAGCACAAAAGTCGTTCCTAAGGGAACACAGGGCTAAAAATCACATTACAAGTATCACCGAAGCTACAAAAAGTCGTTCTAAGGAACGCAGCGTAAGTTTGCCGAAGATACAAAAAGTCGTTCCTAAGGGAGCGCAGTGTAAGTTTTTTGCTCAAAAGTCGTTCCAAAGGGAATGCAGAGCCAAATACCTCCGAAATATAAGGCGAAGCGCGAAAAGTCAATGCGAATACCGCCAAAATAGAAGGTGAAGAAGTTTAAAAGACGTTCCTAAGGGAATGCAGAACTTACAGCGAAAAGTCAGCGCTGATACACCGAAAAATAAGCGGTGAAGCCAAAAAATAAGCGGCAAAGAGATTGTGTATTCCACTATGGGGGTGTGAGTGTGTGTCTTCGACATAAATATCATTTTGCATAACATAACATCATCGCATCATTTCGCATAACATAACATCATACATCATATTGCATCAATGGCACAAGAAGGGGATACAATGTTGACCTTCGAAGAATGCTTTGAAAAAATGAAATTGTGCTAAGGCACAAAATACGTTTTGAAGAAATACAGCTTCATCAGCTCTGATGTGGAGGAACAAATCTATTTTTGATGAAGCATTAATGTTTTTGCGACGCTTGGAGGATTTTTTACGAAGCATAGAAGCTCTTCTTTACGAAGCATGAAAAGAAGGGAAGGTGTTTTTTCGCCAAAGGCTCAAAAACGGTATGTACATAAAAGTTTCATGCATCGCAAAGAAATGAATTGCAAAACCATTCATATATTACACTCAAAACCTACGAGCACTGAATATTACAAGCATGTTCTAGCAAATGTTACATTAAATTTCTAGCAATGTTTTTACAAATAGCTATTCTTCTTCCTTCAGGACTTTTTCTGCAGTTTCGGTTAATAATTTTGTGACTACTTCGTCCACAATAGCTTCGGCCATATTAATAATTTCTACTGTCTTCTTTGTCTCTGGGTCGGCCAGTGGGTTGAAGGGCTCTGGGGGAGGAGATAGTTTAGCTGCAATAGAAGATATAAATTAGTTCGAAATCACAAAAATAAGCAATAAAGTTAAAAGCCATTAAGTAATACCTATCCGTTTTTCAAGTTCCGCAGCTTTTTCAGCTGTTTTTGTTGCTTCTCGAGCGTCATGAATGTTTTTTTCACTCTTTTTCATTACTTCATGCGCCATCCCTCGACCGCCATTTTCCCAAATATCAGTGAAAAATTTTCCACCTATTAAGCTTGCTTCGGCCGAGGGGTCCTTCGTATCATCAATAGACAAAGTAGCTTCGGCCTGGGCCAAAGTTTTAACATGATCGCACCCTGCTTTCTCCAAAATAGCTGCAACTCCCCTCGCACCAGAGAACGCGCAGACGTCCCCGCGGTCGCTCAGAATTTCTTCAAAAGCTTCGGCTTCGCTGCTGATCCACTCAATTACGCCCTCAGGGTCGCCTCTTATGAAGTTGTCTTCGCTTGAGTATGCGCCCACATTGGCGAAGCTAGTTTTTATCTTTTTCACGCATTCTACAGATTTTTCAAAACATCTTTCTTTCGATGAGCGAAGCTTTGCAACTGTTTTTTCAAAATAAATTTTCCAGTACTCACTGGCATCTCGGTCAGCTTCGGCAATAGCGCATTTCAATTTGGCTTCGGCCAGTTGTTTTTGAAGGTTTTCAATCTCATTCCTTTGGATTTCAGATTGAGCCTTGAAGTTAGCTTCATCCCCCTTTACTTTGTCCACCAATGTAAGTAGAATTTTGTCTTTTTCCAAAGCTTCGTTCCTCAGCTTGATAACCTCTGTTCGAAGGTTGTTGAGAGCAATAGTGCAACTCTCGTCTTCGGCATTCTTTTGCGCCCTTAAGGCGTTGCTAAGTATTAAACCTATATGAAAAAATGAATGGGTTAATATAAGAACAAAAGAATAATTCAAAATTCATAAACTTCCAAATACACAATTTTTGTACCTTCAGACTATTATATGCAAGGCTATCCGCAAGATCATCCTTCGTCATGGCGCAGAGGCCAGCTTCAAGCTTCGGGAACCCCATACTTCTAGCCATCTCCCGGCAGACAGATAATTCTTTGTTCTCTAGGAGGCAATACAAGAAGTCATCTTCTTCTGTGCCATTAAACAATAAGGCCCCTTTCGGCTACTTCAGTTCTTGGGCATAGTGTTTAGCTTCAAAAATTTCTTCTTCAGATAATCTTTTTTCCCGAAGCGTGTCGAATAATATAATCAAGGACTTCAGAAGACGCTTCGGGAGTAGGTGCGACAGCTTTGTTAAGCAAAATCTGTTTTATAGCTTCTTCTCCCGCTGCCTTTTCTCCAGTTTCCGAGGATTTCTCCTTGACGGGCTCTGAAGGCCCAGTTTCGACATTGGCCTGGCTCATTGTAGCTTCGGCTTCGGTTACCTTTGCCTCGGTTTCAATATGCGCCTTCGAAGCCTTGGCAATTTTCCCTGGAGTAGAGCTCGAAGCTTTTATTGTCTCCAACACATCTAGTACACTAGCCATCCTTTTTCTCTTAGGGGTCGTTGCTAGACCTTTTTGTGTCTTCGGCACCTCCACTCCTGCCGAAGGGCTTAGAACTTCTAATGTTTTCGCCTCTTCGATTCTCGGTTCTTCAATTTTGTTAGTCTTCGGCATTGTAGCCGGCTCTTCAATCCTCTGCGTAAGGCAAGTCCTTTGGCTTCAATAGCTGAAGAAGTCTCACCGCCAAATTCAGGCACTATGGCCGGTTCAATATAGCGCGGTCGGTGAGTAAGGACCTTCAACTTTTTCCTCTTCGGTGCGGGCTCGCTTGAGGTAGCCAAAGCAGCAGCCTTCCCAGAAGTTGCACCCTTTCTTTTCTGCCCCCGCGGCGGGTAGCGATAGTCAGGGTACACAAATCCGATAGCATCAAAAACTCTATTTAGCCTTTTCTTTTTCGGCTCCCGAAGGCCGCAGATAGTGCATTATCGTCAGACTTGGAGTATGCTCCAAGTAGTTCATCACTAGTATTTCAACACACTTCAGCCAGTCATCGTCTGGTTCGATAAATTGGTCTCCAAATCTGAAAGTATATTTCAATCGAACCAAACCACCTTCGCTAGGGTTAGTGATGGTTTCCTTTGGTATTTCCCAGCTGTCTATCAGTGGCCATATCCTGTAGGCTATATGTTCTTGAACCAAATCTCTTGTCACGATAAAAGAACAAACTGTACTGAAGGCCCTTCGGCATGCTTCGGCTGCCTCGTCAATTTCTACCTTCGGTTTCTAGAGGCCGAAGCATGACCAGATGGGTCGCATAATGATTTCTTTAATATCTTCTCTTGCTTTCAAATCATTTTTCACGTAAAACCATTCTTCCATCCAGGCCCCGGGCCACCTCTTCCGGAACGTTGGCACTGGGTAGCTTGCGCTAGAGCGAGCAACAAAGCTGTAGCACCCAAAGTTGTTATGATATTGTTCCTTGCCCCAAGGCTTCGTCTCATACGAAAGCTCGTGCATACTGTAAAACCATCTTGCGCTTGGCTCTAGACCTTGACTCCTCACAGCCCAAACGAAGATCCCCATTCTGATAATAGCTTCGGGAGTGATCTAGTGAAGGAAAATCTGATATATCTTTAAAACTTCAACCACAAATCTGCTTAATGGGAACCGAAGTCCAGCTTTGAAGAAACTTCGGTAGATTACAACTTCGTCTTCTTCAGGAGTAGGAATGGCTCTGTCTACATCAGCCCTCACAATAGAAATATCTCGAAAGTACCTTCCTCTCATATTATCAAGATGACTCTGTTTGATAGTTGATTTCCCAAAGACTGTGTGACTTGGTCGCCAAGGACGATCTTCTGAGTCTTCGCCTCCACTCTCCACATCATAGCTGTCGCTGTCATCAGTATCTTCAGACAAGCCTTCTAATATCTCTTTAGTTATCTTCTCTGTGTTTGTTTTTGCAATTGACTCAATAAATCCAGCAGTCTTCTCCTCAAGGAGCTTCTCCTCCTCGCTCAGCTTCGTCTCAGCGGCAACTTTTTTGTCTTGAGACATCTCTTCTTTAGAAATGGCGAAAATGTGTCCTTAGAACCGAAGCTTAGAAAATCTAAGAAACTAAGCAACTGTTGGTAAGCAAGAGCTAAGAAATTGAGCAAAGCAAAGCAGGCGGCAAGTAACGTACCAAATGTGCTCGGGGTGAGTTCTTATTTATACGCCCAGCACGCTCCAAGTTGGAGGGCCCCGTCTGTCATTGACTGTTGCTATTCTAGCAAAGGGAAGGTGTTTTTCGGACCTTCGGCTTAGGGCCTTCGTCCATATCGCAATCTGAATTCGTTATTCTAACAAATTAACCTTGCGAGGGGCTACTGTTGGGGGCCTTCGTCTTCCGAAGGTCCTCAAAAACATGATTTAACAATGTTTCCGGAGTTGTAATACATGAGCAGGTACCTTCGGATTCGAATCAGAACCACAGTGGGAGAAGCACAAACAATACGAAGATTGATGCAGCGCTGAAGCTACGCGCAAGGGAGCTTCGGCATGACAGCAGGAAAGGGAACCGACTTAAAGGGGAAAAGGCTATTTAGACCCCGATGAGTTACCTTATAGTCATTAGCAAATGTAAAGGGCATGAATGTAATTTCACGTGGGCTACGTCCCATGCCTATAAATAGATGAACAGTACCTTGTACTGTTCACGCTGACTTGGCATTTGCTTTTGCATCACGCTCATACCTTTGTTGTTTATCAAGTCGAAGGTACCAAATGTAATTCAAAATTGTTTTTATTTTCTCATGATAATATAATGGAGATGAATTTATAATGCTATATGATTGTTTATGTTATCTTTTATATTTTACACGCTTCCTCTATTACCATCTTACCTTCGATATTCGAAGGTATGTCGTTCATGACCTTCATCTGAAGATCATTATATCCTAAGGAAAATAATGTTTCGAAGGACGAAGCGCGTTAATATTTAACATTTTATGTTGCCTTGTTCTTGATTCATAGCATTTGAGAACAAGTCACCAACACTCACAAACGGGAAAAAGAGATAAGCAAAGAAAAGCCGTGGTATTCAAGTTGGTCATTGGATCACTTGAAAGGGGTTGAGTGCAACCCTCGTCCATTGGGACGCCACAACGTGGAGGTAGGCAAGTGTTATACTTGACCGAACCACGGGATAAAACATTGTGTCTCTTGTGATTGCTTTTCTGTGATTACTTGTGTTTTCGCAAGAGCTCGCTACTTAGCCATACTAACACTTAACCAAGATTTGTGGCTATTAGTTGTTGAATTTTATAGGATCACCTATTCACCCCCCTCTAGGTGCTCTCAATTGGTATCAGAGACGTTCTCTTCACGAAAGGGACTAATCGCCCGAAGAGATGGATCCTAAGGGAAAGGGGATGGTGGTAAACGATAAGGAGAACGAGTCCATCTTCAACGAGCCAAGGGACGACAAGCCCACTGACTCTGGCTCGAGTCATAAGAAGAATGACGAGAAGAAGAAGAGGCGCATCAAGAAGATCGTCTACTACGACAGCGATGAGTCTTCTTCTTCCCCAAGAGACGATGACGACGAGAAAAAGAAACCGGTTAATTCAAATTTTTCATTTGATTATTCTCGTATTCCTTTTAATCCCAATGCTCATTTGCTTTCAATTCCTCTTGGTAAACCTCCACACTTTGATGGAGAGGACTACTCTTTTTGGAGTCACAAAATGCGTAGTCACTTATTTTCTCTCCATCCTAGTATTTGAGAGATAGTTGAAAATGGAATGCAATTTGATAGTACGGATAACCCTATATTCTTTAACGAACAAATTCATAAGAATGCACAAGCTACCACTGTTTTGTTAGCATCATTGTGTAGGGATGAATACAACAAGGTGAGCGGCTTGGACAACGCCAAGCAAATATGGGACACCCTCAAGATATCGCATGAGGGGAAAGACGCCACCATGATCACCAAAATGGAGTTGGTGGAAGGAGAGCTAGGAAGGTTTGCCATGATCAGGGAAGAGGAGCCAACTCAAACATACAACAGGCTGAAGACCCTGGTCAACAAGATCAGGAGCTATGGAAGCACGAGATGGACGAACCACGACGTTGTCCGACTTATGCTCAGGTCTTTCACTGTTATTGACCCTCATCTTGTGAACCTCATCCGTGAAAATCCCAGGTACACAAAGATGACACCCGAGGAGATACTCGAAAAGTTTGTGAGTGCGCGTATGATGGTCAAGGAAGCAATATATGTTGATGATGCATTGAACGGCCCAATGCCCATCTATGAGCCCCAGCCCGTTGCACTTAAGGCAACAAGCAGCAGCAGGGAGGCGCTACCTAGCAAGGTGGCACAAGTTGAGGCTGTCGGGCTAAATGAAGATGAGATGGCCCTCATCATCAAGCGCTTCAAGACCGCGCTAAAAGGACGCAAGGAGCATCCCAACAAGAGCAAAGCTTAGGGAAAGCGCTCCTATTTTAAATGCGGTAAGACTGGTCATTTTATAGCAAATTGTCCCGATAATGCTAATGACCAGGAACAAGAAAAGAGCGGGAAGAGGGAGAAGAAGAAGGCCTACAAGAAGGCGAAGGGCGAGGCACACCTTGGCAAAGAATGGGATTCGGATTGCTCTTCTTCCGACTCCAACGACGAAGGACTCGCTGCCTTAGCCTTCAACAAATCGTCACTCTTCCCCAACAAGCGCCACACTTGCCTCATGGCAAAGGAGAAAAAGGTAAGCGCTCGAGAAACCCCCAAGTATACTACTTCAAGTGATGATGATTCTAGTGATGATGAAGTAGATTATACTGAATTATTTAAGGGTTTAGATAGAGAAAAAGTAGATAAAATTAATGAGTTAATTGATGCTTTGAATGAAAAAGATAGATTGTTAGAGAAGCAAGAAGATATTTTGTACGAAGAGCATGACAAGTTTGTTAGTGTGCAAAAATCTCTTGCTTTAGAGGTTAAAAGGAAAGAAATGCTATCTTCTGAATTATCTGCTTGTCATGAAACTGTGTCTAGCTTAAAGAGTGTTAATGATGATTTAAATGCTAAGCTAGAAGTAGCTAATAAAACTAGATCTTGTGTAGAACATGTTGCCATTTGTAATAGGTGTAAGGATATTGATGTTGATGCTTGTGTTGAACACCTTACATCAATTACTAAATTAAATAATGAGGTGGCAAGTCTTAATGCTCAACTTAAGACTTGCAAGATAGATTTTGATAAGTTAAAATTTGCTAGGGATGCCTACACCGTTGGTAGACATCCCTCAATTAAGGATGGACTTGGCTTTCGAAAGGAAGCCAAGAACTTAACAAGCCAAAGGGCTCCCATTCCCAATAAGGAGAAAGGGAAGACCCCTATGGCTAGTAGTAATCAAAAGAGTCATGCTTTCATGTATAATGATAGAAAATTTTCTAGAAATTCTCATTATAATAGGAGTTATAATGCTTTTGATTCTCATGCTATAATTGCTTCAAGTTCTAATTTTAATGGTGGGCCTAGAAGAAATTTTGTATCTCATGCTCCTAAGAAAATGTGTAATAAACCTACCACTGTTTTTCATGCTTGCAACACTACGTATTTACTTTCATGTAAAAATGAAAAAGTGGTTGCTAGAAAGGTGGGGTCCAAATGCAAGGGAGACAAGACTTGTATTTGGGTCCCAAAGGCTATTGTAACTAACCTTGTAGGACCCAACAAGGGTTGGGTACCTAAAACCCAAGCCTAATTTGCCTTGCAGGTTTATGCATCCGGGGGCTCAAGCTGGATTATCGACATCGGATGCACAAACCACATGACGGGGGAGAAGAAGATGTTCACCTCCTACGTCAAGAACAAAGATTCCCAAGATTCGATCATCTTTGGAGATGGGAACCAAGGCAAGGTTAAAGGACTAGGAAAGATAGCCATTTCATCCGAGCATTCCATATCCAATGTGTTCTTAGTTGAATCGCTCGGATACAACTTATTGTCTATTAGTCAACTATGTAATATGGGTTATAATTGTCTATTTACCAATGTAGATGTGTCTATCTTTAGAAGGAGTGATGGTTCATTAGCTTTTAAGGGTGTACTAGACGACAAACTCTACTTAGTTGATTTTTCGAAAGAGGAGGCCGATCTAGATGCATGCTTAATTGCTAAGACTAGCATGGGCTGGCTGTGGCATCGCCGTCTAGCACATGTTGGGATGAAGAACCTTCATAAACTTCTAAAGGGAGAACATGTGTTAGGTCTAACCAATGTATTTTTCGAAAAAGATAGACCTTGTGCAACTTGTCAAGCAGGTAAACAGGTGGGAAGCACTCACCACAGCAAGAATGTGATGACCACATCAAGACCTCTAGAGCTACTTCATATGGACCTCTTCGGACCCGTCGCCTACCTCAGCATCGGGGGAAGTAAGTATGGTCTTGTTATTGTTGATGATTTTTCTCGCTTCACTTGGGTATTCTTTTTGTAGGATGAATCAGAAACCCAAGGGACCCTAAAGCGCTTTCTAAGGAGAGCTCAAAATGAATTTGAGCTCAAGGTGAAAAAGATAAGAAGCGACAACGGGTCCGAGTTCAAGAACTTACAAGTGGAGGAGTACCTTGAGGAGGAAGGAATCAAGCACGAGTTCTCCGCTCCCTACACACCACAGCAAAATGGTGTGGTAGAGAGAAAGAACAGGAAGCTTATCGACATGGCAAGGACGATGCTTGGAGAATTCAAGACACCCGAGCGGTTTTGGTCGGAAGCTGTGAACATAGCTTGCCACGCCATAAACCGGGTCTACCTTCATCGCGTCCTCAAGAAAACCTCGTATGAACTTCTAACCAGTAACAAACCCAATGTTTCATACTTTCGTGTATTTGGGAGTAAATGTTATATTCTAGTAAAGAAAGGTAGAAATTCCAAATTTGCTCCCAAAGTTGTAGAAGGGTTTTTGCTAGGTTATGACTCAAATACAAAGGCGTATAGAGTCTTCAACAAATCATCGGGTTTGGTTGAAGTCTCTAGCGACGTTGTATTTGATGAAACTAATGGCTCTCCAAGAGAGCAAGTTGATCTTGATGATGTAGATGAAGATGACGTTCCAACTGAGAGCACCTAGAGGGGGGTGAATAGGTGATCCTGTAAAAACTTAAAACTTAAAGCCACAAACTTGATTAAGTGTTAGAGCAATAAAGCCAAGTGGCTAGAGAGGAGTTCTTGCGAAACACAATAACCACAAAAGATCAACACAGAGAGGCACAATGGTTTTATCCCGTGGTTCGGCCAAGTCCAACACTTGCCTACTCCACGTTGTGGCGTCCCAACGGACGAGGGTTGCACTCAACCCCTTTCAAGCGGTCCAAAGACCCACTTGAATACCATGGTGTTTCTTCCTTTCACTATATCCCGTTTGCGAGGAATCTCCACAACTTGGAGCCTCTCGCCCTTACAATTTCATGATCACAAATAAGCACGGAAGTAAGGATGGGATGAGCAACACACACAAGACACAAAATCAGAGCAACAACACGCACACAAGTCACAACTTGAGCTCGCAACACAACTCAAAGAGTTCTCTACTCAAATGGAGCTCTAGTTGCTATCACAAAGAATCAAAAGCGCGGAAATGGAGTCTTGGTGCTTAGGAATGCTCAAAGAATGCTTGGTGTCCTCCTCCATGCGCCTAGGGGTCCCTTTTATAGCCTCAAGGCAGCTAGGAGCCGTTGGAAGCAATCCAGGAAGGCAAATCTTGCCTTCTGTCGGGTGACGCACCGGACAGTCCGGTGCACCACCGGACACTGTCCGGTGCGGATTGCTTTCCTTATCTGGCGCAGCCGACCGTTGAAGATTTGGAGCCGTTGGCGCACCGAACACTGTCCGGTGCACACCGGACAGTCCGGTGCCCCCATCCGACCGTTGGCTCGGCCACGCGTCACGCGCGGATTGCGTGGCCGACCGTTGGCGCGCCCGACCGTTGGCTCACCGGACAGTCCGGTGCCTCACCGGACAGTCCGGTGAATTATAGTCGTACGCTGTTGACTTGGTTCCCGAGAGCAGCGACTTCGCCGCAGACGACTCACCGGACAGTCCGGTGCACCACCGGACAGTCCGGTGATTTATAGCCGTACGCCACCATCGAGATCCGAGAGCAGGCAGTTCACCGGGACTGGTCCTGGTACACCGGACACTGTCCGGTGCACCACCGGACCGTCCGGTGCACTCAGACCGAACAGCCCTTTGGCGAACATAGCCAACTAGTCTCCAAAGTGATTTCTCCTGATTCTAGCACTTAGACACAGCACATTAGTCTTCAAATCAATGGACTAAGACTAGAAACATACCTTTAATCTTGATTTGCACTTCTTGAATCTTTGGCACAAATATAACTCAAAGCATTTTTGTGTGAAGCCCTAAATCACCAAAATCTTATAGAAATGGCCCAAGGGCACATTTCCCTTTCACCAACGGCCGCAATTCGCACCATGGCGATTGGAGATGTGCGACCACAGGAACAACAAGAGGAAGATCAACACTCTTCCTCAACAATGGTGCATCCCCCAACTCAAGATGATGAACAGGTTCCTCAAGAGGAGGCGTGTGATCAAGGGGGAGCACAAGAAGACCCAGCTATGGAGGGAAAGGCACCACAGGCCCCTCCAAATCAAGTCCGAGCGACAATTCAAAGGAATCATCCCGTCGACCAGATTCTGGGTGATATAAGCAAGGGAGTAACTACTCGCTCAAGACTAGCTAACTTTTGTGAGCATTACTCGTTTGTCTCTTCTATTGAGCCTTTCAGGGTAGAAGAGGCCTTGCAAGATCCGGACTGGGTGTTGGCCATGCAGGAAGAGCTCAACAACTTCAAGAGGAATGAAGTTTGGAGCCTGGTGCCACGTCCCAAGCAAAACGTTGTGGGAACCAAGTGGGTGTTCCGCAACAAGCAAGACGAGCACGGGGTGGTGACACGAAACAAGGCTCGACTTGTGGAAAAAGGTTATGCCCAAGTCGTAGGTTTGGATTTCGAGGAGACTTTTGCTCCAGTGGCTAGGCTAGAGTCTATTCGCATTCTATTAGCCTATGCCGCTCACCACTCTTTCAGGTTGTTCCAAATGGATGTGAAGAGCGCTTTCCTCAACGGGCCAATCAAGGAGGAGGTGTACGTGGAGCAACCCCCTGGTTTTGAGGATGAACGGTACCCCGACCATGTGTGTAAGCTCTCTAAGGCGCTCTATGGACTTAAGCAAGCCCCAAGAGCATGGTATGAATGCCTTAGAGATTTCCTAATTGCTAATGCTTTCAAGGTTGGGAAAGTCGATCCAAATCTTTTCACTAAGACTTGTGATGGTGACCTATTTGTGTGCCAAATTTATGTCGATAACATAATATTTGGTTCTACTAACCAAAAGTCTTATGAGGAGTTTAGCAGGGTGATGATACAGAAATTTGAGATGTCGATGATGGGCAAGTTGAACTACTTCCTTGGGTTCCAAGTGAAGCAACTCAAGGACGACACCTTCATCTCCCAAACGAAGTACATGCAAGACCTGCTCAAGCAGTTCGGGATGAAGGACGCCAAGCCCGCAAAGACACCAATGGGAACCGACGGACATGTCGACCTCAACAAAGGAGGTAAGTCCGTTGATCAAAAGGCATACCGGTCTATGATAGGTTCCTTGCTTTATTTATGTGCTAGTAGACCGGATATTATGCTTAGCGTATGCATGTGTGCTAGATATCAATCCGACCAAAGGGAATGTCACCTTGTGGCCGTTAAGCGGATTCTTAGATATTTAGTTGTTATGCCTTGCTTCGGGATCTGGTATCCAAAGGGGTCTACCTTTGACTTGATTGGATATTCAGACTCCGATTATGCCGGGTGCAAGGTTGATAGGAAGAGTACATCAGGGACGTGTCAATTCCTAGGAAGGTCCCTGGTGTCTTGGAGTTCAAAAAAACAAACTTCTGTTGCCCTATCCACCGCTGAGGCCGAGTATGTTGCCGCAAGACAGTTGTAACGCCCTGAATTTGGGGGTAGAATTTTTTCTTCTTTTTACTCACCAAATTCAGGCATTACTCTCTTTTCTCTTCCCGTTTCGCTCCTTCCTCCCAATTTCAAACCAGTATAGTGGCAGGTGTCGGTGTCATGTATAAACAAAACCTAAGTGTCGTGGGTGTTGCATCGTGCCGAAGCGCATTTCTTTGTCTGATGTCGCTTGTTCGTGTCGTCCCGTTTCGGATTTTGGTTCGCGATTGGATTCCGTTTAGTGGTCGTGCGTGTCGTGGGTTTCGATCCGCATTGTGGCCTAGGCCGGCCCGGTCCGGCCCGCGTGCCCCTAGCGCCCCCTACCCTCCCCATGCGCGCGCCCCCTCCCTCCCCCTGATCCATTTGTCTCATTTGATTTTCTCCCACGCAGTAACCTCCCTCTCCCTCTTCCACCTCTCTCTCCCCGTGGTGCCCTAGGGTTTGGAGACGGTGATCGCCGGAGTTTGGATCCCCGAGGTGAGTTTCCCCTCCCCTTCTCTCTCTCTCCCCCCTCCCCTTCTTCTTCCCCGTGCGGCCTCCCTGCCCGCGCTCGCGCCGCCCCTCGGCCCGCGCCCTGCGCGCCGCCCTCAGCCGTGCCCCGCGCCGCCCCCTCGGCCTCCCCACGCCCGGCCTCGCGCCCCCCGGCAAGCCCCTCCCCGGCCGCGCCCGCCCCCGGTGAGCCCCTCCCCGACCGCGTCCCCTCCCCGCACGCTCGTGCCCCCGGTGTCCCCTCCCCGGCCGCGCCCTCCCCGGCGACTCCCCTTCCCGGCCGCGCCCGCCCCCGGCGAGCCCCTCGGCCCGCGTCGCGCCCTGGCCGTGCGCCCTCGGCCGCGCCCTCGCGCGCCCCGCGCCGCGCCCCTACCCGCGCTCGTGCCCTGGTGACTCGCGTCCCGCGCGCCTGCACGGTTCGCGTGCCCTCGACACGCGCAGCGTGCCCTCGCGCGTGCGACCGTAGTCGCGCTGCGTTTAACCCTCGTTTTAATCCTTTTTAATTGTTGTTTAGTCGATGCGTTGCGTCGCGTGCTTTGCCTCGCGACGATTAATTCTAATTTCATCTTTATTAATGTGTTGCGTCACGCGCTTCGTCACGCGACGGTCCTTTTAAATTTATATTTATTAATGTGTTGCGTCACGCGCTTCGTCGCGCGACGATTCGTTTAATTTATATTTATTACAGTGCTGCGTTGCGCGCTTCGTCGCACGACGATTCGTTTTAAATGCAGTTCTGTTGACGTAAGCTGTCGTGCGTTTCGTCGCGCAACGCTTAACGTTTATCTATAATTAATGCAAGAATCCCGTTGCGCGCTCTATCGTACAGCGAGTCATTTATTTCTTAATTCAATTTAAAGGTTGTATCGTACGTCTCGCTGTACGACCACTCCCTTTCATTCATCTTTATCTATTTATAATGATTAAACATGGCACATGACCTTACTTTATGCGAAACGCAGTGTCCAAATTAATGCCCTTCTGTTAAGCGAGTAGTTTATTTTATAATTGTGTAACGTGATCGCTTCTCGACCGTAGACTCGACTGTCATTTCCTCTTTCTCTCTTAACCGTAATTGCGAGCCCCACGTGGAACGTCTGTTTATTTATTGCATTCTATTGTATAGTGTATTGTTCCTTTGTATTAAATGTGTGGATGTATGTATGTTTGCGCTCGTATAGAGAACGATCTGGTTGAAGAGCCCGAAGAATTCGAAGGAGAAGCCCCTGAGCAGCAGCTGGTTGGTGGAGGCAAGTGTCCCTTGACCTATCTATGTCCTATACAATTCTATAATTCACTTTCCGCATTTACACAGTTATACCTAAGGATTGACTAGCTTTTGTTATCCATGTCCTTGTTTACCTATTTGGGTTGGATTATTATTGTTTAGCTTTATGCTATTGCTCAACACTAATCAGTGAACATGATGAGAATTATTTTTGATACGCTGTTTTCCCTCTTATTTATGATGATATACTTGTGGCATTTAAGGGGGCTCAAGCGGTTTCTCGAGTTCCTCTCCGTAAGGACCTGTTAGTTGGATGATCGCCCGGGAAAATAGTGCAACCATGAGGGTGGAGTGGGAAGCCCTTAGCTGAATAATTAGAGGAACCGGGGTGTAGTTCGCTTAGCCGTCGTGCCGTCAATAGGGCTCGGTGTATGCGGCTCGCTCTGCCAAGGTTGATTTGTCACTTGGGGAGGAGTGCGGTACATTTAGGAAACCTAACGGGCGGCTATAGCCCCGGGGAACCTTTGTAAAGGCTACATAGTGATACCCTGCTGGGTCACCTTGGTAGTGATCACTGGAGAGTCATGATCTCCGGGCAGAAAGGGAAATCATGGCTTGTGGGTAAAGTGCGCAACCTCTGCAGAGTGTATGAAAACTGATATATCAGTCGTGCTCACGGTTATGAGCGGCCAAGGGAGCTCTAGTGATTAGTGGTACATGATCAGAGATGTTCGGATTACAGGTGGCAATGAGAATGATGGTTTTGGTATTGATTATGGTAATGGTAAGTGGTATTCTTTTCATTTGGAAAGGGTACGTTTGGGTTAATAACGTGGGTTAATTCTAAAACTTGGCTTTCTCCACTAGTAATAATAATCTGACCAACTAAAAGCAACTGCTTGACTTACCCCCACATAAAGCCAGTCCACTACAGCCAAACAGGATACTTGCTGAGTATGTTGATGTGTACTCACCCTTGCTCTACACACCAAACCCCCCCTCCCCCAGGTTGTCCGCATTGCAACCACTGCTCAGGTGAAGATGAAGCCGTGGAAGCAGACTTCCAAGAATTCTAAGATTACGATGAGTTCTAGGCGTGGGTTAGCGGCAACCCCCAGTCGGCTGCCTGTGAAGGCCGCGTGTATCTACGTTTCTTTTCCGCACTTTGATTATTGTAAAGACTATGTGGATGTCTCAGACATATGATGTAATCGACTATTATTCCCCTTTTATGTTATTATTTGAGCACTATGTGATGATGTCCAGTTATGTAACTGCTGTGGACGTGAATTGCTGATCCTGGCACGTACATGGTTCGAATTCGGTTTGCCTTCTAAAAACCGGGTGTGACAATAGTGTTGCGCGCAACTACTTTGGATGAGGCAAACCCTCCGGGATTTTGGCTACAATCTGAGCAAAGTCCCACTCCTATGTGACAATAAGAGTGCAATCTGCATGGCGATAATCCTGTTAATCATAGCCGCACTAAGCACATAGACATCCGGCATCACTTTCTGAGAGACCACCAGCAAAAGGGGGATATCGAGGTGTACCATATTAACACCGAAAACCAGCTAGTCGATATCTTCACCAAGCCTTTAGATGAGAAAAGGTTTTGCAGGTTGCGTAGTGAGCTAAATGTCTTAGATTCGCGTAACTTGGATTGATCTATAACATACATGTGTTTTATGCCCTTGATCATGTTAATTTATGTATTTAAATCTATTTTGTTCATTTGTGGTGCTCAAGTTGAATACATGATCCCCGGACCTCACAAGTCCATTTGCAAGTGTAGCACTTATTTAGGGGGAGGCATGCTACAACTTGACCCTTTGAGACTAACCTTGTGTTTGAGTTTACTTATTTTAGTCTCAAAAGTGAATTGAAAGGGAAAGGTGAACTTGGACCATGCAAAGACTTCCACTGTACTCCGGTATTCACTCCAAGTTCATATCTATGCTCTTATTGCCTTTTTGCTCGTAATTGACAATTTTGGTGAGGCAATGGGGTTAAAGGGCCAAGAATGATCCTGTTTTGGTGCTTAATGCCAAAGGGGGAGAAATTAAGGCCAAAGCAAATGGATCAGCTACCACTTGTGAAATTTCGAAAAGAGTAGAGTTAGAACTTTTGATTTGTCAAAATACTCTTATTGTCAAAATTTGGTCTCTTATGGGGAGAATGTATGATTATGGGAAAAAGGGGGGAGTTTTTGGCTCTTGATCAATTTTTCCATTGGAATATCTCTCTTTGTGCCTAAACAAATGTGTTTGACTTAGAGATAGGAAAATGAATTTGATTTGCAAAAACAAACCAAGTGGTGGCAAAGTATGATCCAAATATGCCAAATTAGAGTAAAAAACAATTTGGTTCTCTTTTGCATTGATATTGCACTTCTTTTGGTTGTTTTTGGATGTGTTGGCATCTATCACCAAAAAGGGGGAGATTGAAAGGGAAATGTGCCCTTGGGCCATTCCTAAAGTGTTTTGGTGATTAAGTGCCCAACACATATTCTCTAAGTGTTAAATTATGCCAAAGATTGAAGAAGTGCAAATCATGTAACAAGGTATGTTTCTAGACTTAGTATATTGATTTGGGTACTAATATATTGTATCTAAGCGCTAGAAACAGGAGAAAATGGATTGGAAAGGAGTTGGTTGTGTACAACCAACTGCTGCTCGGTCTGGGTGCACCGAACTGTCCGGTGGTGCACCGGACAGTGTCCGGTGCGCCAGGACCAGTCTCGGTGAATAGGCCGCTCTCAGGACTCGATGGCGACGTACAACTACAATTCACCGGACTGTCCGGTGGTGCACCGGACTGTCCGGTGAGTCGTCCGCGGCGAAGTCGTCGCTCTCGGGAAAAGTTCAACGGCGTACGGCTAAAATTCACCGAACTGTTCGGTGGTGCATCAGACTGTCTGGTGAGCCAATGGTCGACTGCGCCAACGGTCGGCCGCGCAATCTTCGCGCGACGCGTGGGCACGCCAATGGTCGGCAGGGGGCACCGGACAGCGTCCGGTGCGCCAACCGATGTCGAGGTGTAACGGTCGTTTGCGCCAGAGAAGGAAGGAGATTTGCACCGGACAAGCTACATTGGCTGTCCGGTGCGCCACCCGACAGAAGGCAATCTTAGCCTTCCTTGTTGGTCTCCAACGGCTTCTAGCTGCCTTAGGGCTATAAAAGGGACCCCTAGGCGCATGGAGGAGTCACCCAAGCATACTCTAAGCATTCTAAGTCTTCCACACTCCGTCTCCGCGCACTTGATCGACTGTGTTAGTGATTTGAGCTCCGTTCTAGTTGTGAACTCGTTGTGCTTCATTTTGAGCTCAATTCTTGGCTTGTGTGCATGTGTGTTGCTGCAGATTTGTGTGTAAGGGCGAGAGACTCCAACTTGTGGAGATTCCTCGCAAACGGGAAAAAGAGATAAGCAAAGAAAAGTCGTGGTATTCAAGTTGATCATTGGATCACTTGAAAGGGGTTGAGTGCAACCCTCGTCCATTGGGACGCCACAACGTGGAGGTAGGCAAGTGTTATACTTGACCGAACCACGGGATAAAACATTGTGTCTCTTGTGATTGCTTTTTTGTGATTACTTGTGTTTTCGCAAGAGCTCGCTACTTAGCCATACTAACACTTAACCAAGTTTTGTGGCTATTAGTTGTTGAATTTTATAGGATCACCTATTCACCCCCTCTAGGTGCTCTCACAACCACCCTACAGTTATACGCCCTTCCATCTTCACCACAACCAGCGGTCAAGGAGGCGAACCGCCGCACAAAGAGCATGAAACCGCCCTGCGGTTGCGTGCCCCCTGAGCTTCGTTGCAACCGGTGGTTCAGCCTTTGGCATGGGGGCCCAGGCCCACATGTCGTCAACCCGGCGCGCCGGATCCTGGGTACAAGAAAGTTGCACCGCCGCTCACGCCAATATCGTGCCTCCTCGAGACCAAGAAGATAAATTTCCAAAGAACCGATGCAGCAACTCGAGGCACCCCGCGCATGGCCCAACAAAGGCATTAAGTACGGAGGTCACGGGCCAGTTAGCCGTGGGGGGAGGCGTGGCAGCCGGCATGACCATAAGCAGGCTGGCAGTAACTGCATCAACGGGCGCGCAGGGGCAGCGAGCCGATCATCAGCCAAACTCTAGCCCCGCCTACAGGCTCGCATCCTCCCCTGAGGCGGGCCGGGGGCCACTATCGGTACCCTGGATTAGGGGTACCCCTTACTGCGGTATGAAGGCATGATGCCTGTGCGGCTACCCTTAGCCGCACGGAGAACAACTCAGGGGTATCTCGTGGGCAGTTAAGGTGGTGCTCTCAGAGACGACGCCCTCGGACCCAGTAGGCTCGGGATCCCTGTGTGCACAACCTGGACCCCGAGGGTAAAGCGGCCCGAAACCATTGGATGGGGTTCGGACCCCACCAAGTGGGATCCGGACCACCCATAACAAGGTCCCGGGAAAGGAAGTGTCATAACCTAGGCATGGGTCCGGAGTTGACGCGTGTCCTGGCTCTATCCGTGGCTCCTCCGCCCCCCTGCTCGGCCAAGGATCTAATGCAGCCATATGGCTTATTGTCCGTGACGTAGGCCGATGGGCGGAGCATGACGTAAGGGCTCTGGGCCGCGCGGCCTCCGCATTTATTGCGGAGAGGACACGCCGCCTGACCACCCTTCTGGCAGATGATGTACCTCCACGACATTTATTGCGTCCTGTCCATTCCGCTGGCAGGTGGCGCTAGGGCCACCCTGCAGATGGCATACCAGTTCAGTCCGTTGTCGAAACAGTGCGCTCGTGCTACGCGGTGCACTGTACCCGTCCCTTATACGAGAAGCTTCCCCCTGCGCACCGAGTCGATGCAGATCTCGGGTGTCAGGGCACACGAAGATTACACGAGCATGGCAAGTAGTAGTTCCAACCTTCCATTTGTCCCTGGGCCCACGCGTCGGGGCTCAGAACCCTTGTACATGCCCCCCTTGAACTATAAAACGGGAGGCATGCGACGTGAACATGGACAGACACAAGTCATTCAGGATTACACTCAACTCAAGCTCTCAAAAGTAATACAACACACAGTGGAGTAGGGTATTACGCTCCGGCGGCCTGAATCACTCTAAACCCTTGCGTGTTCTTGTGTTCATCCCTCCAATCTCCAATAGGCAAAACGCTTAACCCCACTCCGCATCTTAGGACTTAGGGCGGGTGCACTCCACCACCCGGCTGGAGAATTTCCTCTCCGACACGGTCCAATCCACCGCTGCACGGATCCTATGCTATATCCTAATGTCTTTAATTCCTCACTGTCGCACAGTGGGACACCTCTCCCAGCTCCCAGCCAGGGTTCAAGCAGGAAACTATGTTAAGGAGCTGATCCGAATACAGATACAAGGCCCCCACTCATCACAACGAACGGTGAGCTTTCCCACTAGCCTTCACAGGAGCAGCACAATCATGGCCAAAAACAAAAAAAAGATATCGTAGTACGAGAAAACCAATGGCATTTCTCTATTCTAAGTTCTAAGTCTAAGTAGTTTTTTCTTTTCTTTTTAGAGGACCTGGCCAACTCTAATTCCAATGCTGCAATCCTATTGGTTTACTGAATGAGGGTGGGTAGACCGAAACGCTGAAGTGTTGTTATTTACTTCCTTCGATAACATAGATTGTCCACTCTTATGCCCCATGCATAAAAATGGCTTGTGCTTTAGAATAAAAGAATAGAAAAAAGTAGGTGGATCAGGACCACTATTACGAGTATTCGAGTTCCTGTTTTCCACCACTCATCCGCTGCAGTTGTCGCCTCCCGTCCTTGACCCATCGCCTCTAATTGTTGAATGTATATTTCTGAATGGCTCAAGTAAGCGTTGAATTAATTACTTAATGTTTTTCCTTTTAAAATTTTAAAAAACAATGAATGCCTGAAGTAAACCTCAAATAGTTTAATATTTGTTCCTGTAGTACGTTGAAGAGTGAAGTAAATCTCAAATTACCGAATGTTTCTTCCTTGTAACATTTTAAAAACAACGAATGAGTGAAGCAAACCCTGAATAGTTGAATATTTGTTCCTATTATATGTTGAAGCAAACCTTAACTGGCTAAAGTAAACCTTGAATGATTGAATTTGTTGCGCGCTATGAGCAGTGGACAGATTAGTCTCATTAAACACGTGTGGGCCCGTTTTAAGTCCTATTCGGCTAGTACGATTGGTTCCCTGGTTTGGTTAATTTCCTGGTGCAGTTGGTTCTCTGGTGGGCTAGTCTAATTACACATCTTGATCCAGGTGATGGACCATGGATCCATCATACTGGGTGATGAATATATATATATATACTAGGTGAGTGCCCGTGCGTTGCAACGGGAACAAATAATAACATGATAACTTATATACAAAATGTGTCTTATATTGTTATAAGAAAATGTTTCATAATTCATTTGTAATCCTGGTCATACATAAATTTTGTTATTTTAATTTAGCTGTTTCACTACTACATTGCAACCATCAGTATCATGCAGACTTCAATATATGCCACGATTTGCATGGTCTCATCATTGAAGAGCACGTGCCACACCTGCCGGTACAAGTTCCCTCGTACATTGTTAGTTATCAGGTACGCACCACCATACACGCTTGCTTAAACAAAAAAGGCAAGTGTATGTGTCTGCGAAGAGAATTAAAGGCAGGCCGGCACAAAAGCTACCCTGACGATGGCAAGTGGTCATTTCTGTCGATCCTCCTCTGCGTTACCTCTGGCGCTAAGATGACGCCACATACCTTGATATAGTAGTCGTCGAACGTGCACGACATGGCGAGTACCGATGACTCTTGGCTGGGCTGCCAAACGAATTGCACCCCAGGCTCATCAGTAAGGTAGTACACCTAGTCATTGCACCACCGGATGTGCTACTCCTCTGCATACATCTTGTTCGAGGACACTCACACAACGTCAGCAACGACCGTCGTCCCAGCGCACAAGAATTCATGGTCGGCCAGTAGCGACTTACGTGGCAGGTTGAGCTTCAGATGGATGATGAGCTGGACAGCGTGACAGCGCCGTCGTCGGATGTGGTGCCTAGAACAACCCGAGAGTCGCCAGCGTTGGGGACGACCATGAGGTCCCCCTGTTTGAAGATGGACAGCATGGTGCAACCGCTCTGGACCACGTCCAAGCGGCGGCTGCGCCGGAGCTTACCGAACACAGCGGCGCATGCGAACACGTAGGACTGCTTCTAGAGGTCGAACTGACAGTCACCAACACTACACCAAAATCATACACTTCCTACGGTTTTTTAACTTCCTACAGCTTTTATAACAAACCATAGGAAATAAATAACTTCCGAGAGGCAACTGATACCTCTAGGAAATAAACATAACTTCCTCTCCACACAAAGAATATGTGATAGGACAGTCCAGGTTCGATTTAGAGCACCAAGTTAATTATATTACCGATTTTGGTTTGATTCTGTAAGATTTTGATGTTCGTGCTACAGCAGCTCATATTATTAGTTCTACCGCTGTGAAGAAACTATCTAGTGGACTATATCGAGTATTTTGCCTAAGCAAAGTGAGCTATGTAAGTACTTCAAATGGATCTTTGCATTTTTGTTTATGATATGCGTATTGCAATATATTCTGGTGAATTGATTCACTGAAATATATTTAATTTAATTCACTTTTTTTAGAAATTGCTGTTTTCACGTGGGAACATGGTTGGTAAAGATCATCCTGTGCCTGCAATTTCCAAATCAGAGTTCACTGTTATTTGTTACTTCCCATCAGAAATAACATTGATAGCAAATGAAAATGGTACTTTCTTGTTCTTTTCATTAAAATTCAGTTTAATAATCCTTAAAAGTACAACATGTCCGTGTTGAAAGTTTTTGTACTATTCCCAGCCTACTAAATGGTTTCCGTTGACTGTACAGAAAACCGACTTGATATATTGGAAGCTGCTAGGAAAGCTGACCGTGGTCCAGATAGATTGCAAGCATCACCCCTTGTAATCTCCAACAGAAGAAATATACGTCTAGCTGCTGCGAGTATACATGTAAATGGAAGATTTTTCGCTAATTCATCTTCTCTTCGCTTGAATACTTTTTATCAATTTCGATAAAGTTCTTGTCTCACTCAGCTTATGTTTATACAGATTGTTTCTTCGTTAAGAGTCACCCCTGAATATGTCTTGTTAGTTTTCCATCCTGAAGCACAGGTGAACTTTTTGCTCACTTCTTGTATATCCTGTTCATGGTCTGAAGTAATTTAAGCCCCCTTTGCTATTTATGCTCTTATACATTTGAGCCACAGAAAAATCTGATTGTGTGGTGGAACATGCTCCCTAGATGCTTCTACCAATGACACACATGTGGTGCAAATAGTTACACATCCAGGAAAAGCCTTATGTTCTCAATTGATTCTTGCGGAAGGTTTAGGCGAAGCTATAATCATAATCCAGGATGTTGGCCTTTCTCGAAGAGCAACTACTCATTCTTTGGTACATCACTTTGGCGCTTATCTTCCTAATTCTCCTGATACTTTTTATACTTGTTACAATTCAATCAAGTGACTTCTGTTGCATACTATGTTTATACTGTTCAAATGGTTGCCAACATCCCTTGAGTCATATCTTTGTATCTGTGCTTTGTCTAGCATTAATCTTGGGATAATGATAACTTTTGAATTTTGATATATATCTGCCATCCCTAATTTACAGTAAACTTCTATCAGACTATCCCTCATAATAAAGATGTGCTAATCTTCCTTTTGAGTAATAATAAGGGTTTCATTCCATGGCTAAATATACCCTTTTTCTGTTTTTTTGTGTGTGTTCAGATTTCTGAATTGGAACGGGAAAAAATCCGTAAAGTGCTGAATACTAAGTGGATCGAGCGTGCGCGAGGGTTGTCGTAAAATGTCCACAATTATTAAGAGGGCTAATGAATTCCCAATCGATTGTAGCTACATGCATGAAGGAGTGCACACAGTGTCCGACGTCCATAGGATCGTCAGCTATTTCATGCAAGCATCCGCACAAGTGTCCTACTATATGTTATTGTGTTCTCATACTTGAGACTTTTATTATGACTATGTATGAGATATTTTCTCTTATTAGTACTGAATGAGATGTGTCTTATTATGACTATGGATGAGACTTTTGTAATGTAATTGATGAGACTATGGATTTAATATTGTTATGTGATTGTGTGTGAGATGTTTTATGTGAAAAATATGTTGTGCTATATATTTGTTATGATGTGGAATGTGGTGTAAAATAAAAATAAACAACATCTGTAATGTTGGTCAAATTAACTTCCTAGAGGCTTATTGGGTCGCAGGAAGTTAGCTAGCTAACTTCTTAGGGGCTATAGTCAGCCATAGGAAGCTAACTTCCTAGGGGCTACAGTCAGCCGTAGGAAGTTAGCCAGCTAACTTCCTAGGGCTACAGTCAGCCGTAGAAAGTTAGTCGTAGGAAGTTAATCAGCTGACAGCGCTGACGGCGTGAAGCTACTAACTTCCGAGAACCTACTAACTTCCGAGAGGCTTCTTTGGCTATAGGAAGTTAGCTAACTTCCTAGAGGGCTCTAGGAAGTTAAGCTAACTTCCGACAAAAAATTTCTGAGAGCCAAACTTCCGACGGGATAGCTTAACTTCCGAGAGTTTAGCTAACTTCCTAGAGTTTAGGGCTAACTTCCTAGGGTTTAGGCTCTAGGAAGTTTACTATTTTGGTGTAGTGCAAGCTTCTTCTCGTCGTCGATGAGCAATGCCAACGCGAGCACTTCCTGCTAGTGGTGTTTGTTCGGGGTTTTCATGTAAGAAACATGGATTCTTCTTTGGCGTTGGTTTATGAAAATGACTTACAAATCAGATCCATGAAAAAAATATTATGGAGAATAAATGTCACGCATATAAAAAAGGAATTTAAGTTGAAAATATTATAAAAACAAAAGAAATTGCATGCAAGGCTTTTCTTTAAATACTAATGTCTTCGTCCAAAAATATAATTCAGTAATCTCGTTGATAATTATCTACTACTACACATTGTGCAAGGGTAGCAGGTGGGATTTGGGAGAGATGTAGTAGATATTTTTACTGTAACAAATATTGACATAAACACATATGTGGTGTAGTGGTAGCTATGAGCACATTTGTTTGAGGGGTTGTTGGTTCGAATCCCATTGGAGCCACATTTTGTTTTTTTAATTTAATTTTAGCTAGACGTGGGATGCACATGGGAATGGAAATAAGCTTTGTGAGATGAGTTAATTTTAATGTCATAAAATATTCTTCTTTGGAATATACGAATTGCTCAAAAATAAATCATGCCATTTGCTCTTGCATTGCTCTGAGTTGTTCTGGTCATATGACCTAATTCATCTTTCAGTTAAGCTTTGAATGAAAGAAAAAGCATGAGTATATAATTATTGTGTGTATATATCAATATAATGGTAATTAACAATATGTATAGTTTTTTGCGTACTTTAGTGTTCTTAAAGTGTTTTGTGAGTACGAGAGGACGTGCACACAAACATAGTATCTAGATAAGTGGTTTCCTGGTTCCTATTTCATATAGTATTTTACGAGAAAATGATTCATCAAAGAATCAAATACTATAACAATAAAATGAACGAAATAAAGATATGTAGGGACCAGACTAGTACTTACTTTGTGGTGGAATATCTGTAGAAAAGCCAACTAGTCATCTATGTTTTTTGAAATGAACCTTACACATGCACTACCCAAGAAAATAAATAAAAGGAGTTACTTCCCTAATACCAAGAAAATGGTGATAGAGGTATGTTGTGAGAACAAAACAGGCTCTGAAGAAAATTTATCATACTTTGGTACTCGTCTCTCAGTTTGCTCAATGAGTCTAAGACACAAACATAGCTTTTATAAGTATAGGTGACCAAACATCTTCAGTGGTAGCTATATATTTATACATAGACATATCTCATCAATTACACTAAACATGCTTAAGCATGGAGTAAGCAAAATAAAATATATACAAGATAGTAACACTCACTTAAAGTTGCAAGAAAAGAGTACCATAATCTAGTTATATTGGTTGTTGAAGAACATGTACATGTTCTTCTCCATTTCATTTGGTTCATAAAGAATTGATTCATGGCGTATGGCATATGGATCCATGAAACCAACATCATAGACCCCTTTGTTTTTGTGGTTAATCAACTCCATTTATGTATATAGTACAAAAGAATATAGCGATGACAAATATAGATAATGAACAAGAGAGATTAATTAAAAAAGAAACCACTTACAAACACCAATAGTTGATGAGAGACTTGTTAAGATCATCTAGGTGGTATAGTAAGTGTAACTAGGTAAACTCAATGTTTATCTCATCCTCGCCATGGAGGTAATGCTCATGTTTAATTTTCTCCATGAGATTTTCATAACCCTCCCCACATGCTTTCATATGCCATTTATTTAGTGCAATGGGGATGATGGCACACGTTGCACAGTATCTTGGCTATGCATGTTGTCCATTGCTACGCATGGCTATATTGTACAAATGTTATATGTTGAATTGATCCTACTCCTAGTTTTCTATGCTTCTTGTTGGTACTAACCTTTTGCTTAAGTTAGAAGACGTATTCCTTGCCAAGGGACCACCATGGCTGCTACCTTTGCAAGAGATTGAGCACCAAAACGATGATCTACTTCTGAAGCTACAATTAACGAAACAGCTAGTGAAGATGATTTACTTAAGACACGAACAATTTTAATTCAAGAAAGAAAAGATGATGAGGACACCACTCCTTTAGATACAAAACAAAGAGATGATGACCAACATGGCCGTACAACATCATCTACACCGAGGCTCTATAAATAGTCACCATCGCTCTTGTTAGGCTATAGGTTTCGTTGCATTTTTGTTTTACTTGTGAAACGTATATTGTTTGCTACACTTGTATCGCCAAGATCGATTGTTGTGAACAAGGGCCCTTTGTTCTAGGTCTTTTAGTTTATATTGACAAGTCCTTTGCAATAAAGACTTGATCATCTTATCAAATTCATATACTTCATTCATACTTGCAAGTTTATATTGCTTTTATCTTGTTCTCGATTCGCTAGTAGAAAAACCTTCTCAATAAGGTCAATCACGTTGTGCATGGTTGATAACCAATGGAGCAGCGGTATAACAGTCATGGTGGTTTAAATCAGTCTTGGTTTGAATTCTAGGTCATGAGCATCAAGTTTTCCACCAATCAAAGTTACCATACATATCAGAAGATCAGATCGTGTCTACAATAGGTCCAGCGTAGGAGAACTTTGTTGGGGATTTAGCCTAAGAATGATGTGACGAGGACGTCCTACCTTGATGCAAGCGCTGCCGCAGTGGCTACCGCCAACGGCGGAGGCGGATGGGGATCAGGACCCCTACTCCATTTGTGAGGGATGCAACAAATTTTTTTTGGGAGAGGAGACGAGAGGGGGCAAAGGAGACAAAGGAAGAGGATGTATGCCGTGGCCAAGGGCCGTCATGCTGGCAGGGAGGGTACCGGGACTCGGTCGTCACTGGTACGAAGACACGCAGGGGAGCTCCGCCGCCTTGCATCACTCGTACTTGCACCATTTGAGACTTTGACCTTTACTATGGCCAAGTTTCTAAAAAAATATATAAATTACAATGTGCTTGCTCTGGTTTAAATTATAAATTATTTTAGATTCGTAGCTTTTGATATATATATTTGGACATAACATATATTTAAGCATGCAGTAAAACTATTCATTTTTTTTAAAAAAAAATACTAAAAATAACATATAATTATTGGTAACGAATGAAATATATAATATTGAAACAGAGCAAAATCTGTAATTTTGGTAAAGAATATACTCCAAGTTGAGATACAGAATGGCTCGCACTAATCAGGGCGGCCAGCACTCATTATATAGATTAGAATACACAAAAGGATTTACATAAAACTGTGAATAGTTATCCGGTGTTGAAGCTAACTGTACGTATCTATCCGGCTAACCATTCCTATCTTTCAGCTAACCATTCCTATCTTCCAGGTAGGTTACAGAGGTAACAGCTTTGTTAACATCCCCCCTCAATATCAACCTGTCGCCACAAGATTGAGATTGGGTTTGAATCGGTCTAGCATTTGTTTGGTAGCTGGCTTGGTGAAAATGTCTGCAATCTGATCTCCTGACGCAATGGGTCTAACCTCAAGTGCGCGTAAAGCCACCTTCTCTCGAACAAAGTGGAAATCAACCTCGATGTGCTTAGTGCGTGCATGGAACACAGGATTCGAGCTCAAATATGTTGCACCGAGGTTGTCACACCATAGGACTGGAGGCCGGTTCTGAATAACATTTAGTTCTTTCAGTAATGACTGAATCCACACTCCTTCTGCAGTTCCATTAGCTATGGCCTTGTATTCAGCTTCAGTTGATGATCGAGACACAGTTGGTTGTTTGCGTGCACTCCACGATATAAGATTTGGTCCAAAGTAGACAGCGAATCCACCAGTCGATCTTCGATCATCAACACACCCCGCCCAATCAGCATCGGTGAAAATGCTCAGCAGGGTAGATGGAGATTTTCTGATTTTCAGTCCTGTATGAGCAGTTCCTTTAACAAATCGAAGAATTCGTTTCACTGCTTCCCAGTGAACATCAGTTGGCTTGGAAAGAAATTGACACGCCTTATTTACTGCAAATGACAAGTCTGGTCGAGTAAGGGTAAGGTACTGTAAGGCCCCTACTGTGCTGCGATAAAGAAAGGTGTCTTGGTCGCCAAGAGGAGTGCCACTGAAGCTTGACAATTTTTCTGATGCACAAAGAGGGGTTTGAACAGGCTTACAATTCTCCATACGTACTCGTCTGAGAATGTCCATAGCATACTTTTGTTGAGTAAGAACCATCCCCCCGGAATTGGAAACCGCTTCAATACCGAGAAAAAAATTCAGAGGACCAAGATCCTTGACAGGAAAGGAGCTAGTGAGCTGAGTCAGGAGCTGCTTGATGGCCGGGGAACACGAACTGACTATGACAATGTCGTCAACATACACCAACATAAACATAGTGAGAGATCCCTCTGAAAAAACAAAGAGTGAAGTATCTGTAACTGAGGGATGGAATCCTAGCTGACACAACCGGTCGCTTAGCCGAGAATACCAAGCACGAGGTGATTGTTTGAGGCCATAAATAGCTTTGTGCAGTTTGCAGACATGATGAGGCCGAGAGATGTCCTGAAATCCAGGTGGTTGCTGCATGTAGGCAGTGTCTTCAAGGACGCCATGCAAGAAGGCATTGCTGATATCAATCTGACGAGTGTACCAACCCCACGAGACAGCAAGTGATAGGACCAGACGGACAGTAGCTGGTTTTACAACTGGGCTAAAAGTCTCTAAATAATCAATTCCATATTGCTGCGTGAAACCCCGAGCAACCAACCGTGCTTTGAACTTGTCAATAGACCCATCTGGCTTTTCTTTAACTTTGAAAACCCATTTGCAGCTGATGATGTTCTGACCTGGAGGTTTAGGGACCAATGTCCATGTGTTGTTTTGCTGAAGAGCACTGAATTCAGACTTCATGGCAGCATACCACTTTTCATCAGTCAAGGCAGTCTTGTAAGAGGTGGGTGCAGCAAAGAAACCCTTACGAGAGTGATGATAAAGAATGGTGCCATCCGTTGGAATCTTGGGTTTGACAATGTTGTTGCGTAGTCGAGTAAGCACCGTAGATGTGGAGGGCATAGCTCCAGACACTTCCTCTGTTCTGGAGGGCATAGCTGCAGACACTTCCTCTATTAGCGGTTGGGTCTCAGAAGCTGATGGCGAGTGGACGTCAGTAACATCAGTTGTCTGAGTATGCAGAGGAAGGCACGGAGCTGGCAGGGGCAATGTTATCAGAGAAACATCAGATGAAGTCGATGTCGTTGTTGTTGTGAACGGCTCCTGGGAACAACCTGAAACCTGCACAGGAGAACACTTTGGAGAACTGTCAGATGCTAACAGTTCAAGTCTATATCGCCGCATATGATCATTATATGCTAGTGGCTCATCTGAAGTAGGGGCAGAAGTAGATGCAGACAAGGGTGGTTCAGTAGAAGCAAAAGGAAACAGGGATTCATTGAACACAACATCACGAGATATATAAATTCGTCCTGACGTGCGGTCAAGACATTTGTAACCCTTGTGCATAGAGCTATAACCCAAAAAGACACATTGTACTGAGCGAAAAGAAAGTTTGCGGGAGTTGTAGGGCCGAAGATTTGGGTAGCAGGCACAACCAAAAGCACGAAGGAAGATATAATCGGGTTTGGTATGGAAAAGTGATTCCAAAGGAGAGGAGTGATGTAGTGTTCGAGTGGGCATGCGATTGATTAAGTAACAGGCAGTGAGAAAGGCTTCATCCCAAAAACGCATGGGAAGGGAGGAGTGGGCAAGAAGAGCAATGCCGGTTTCGACGAGGTGCCTATGTTTGCGCTCGGCAATGCCGTTTTGCTGGGACGTGTGAGGACAGGTAATACGATGATGAATACCTTGACTTCTGAGATAGCGAGAAAGGGGGTGATATTCTCCCCCCCAATCTGACTGGACAGTTTGGATTTTTGTATCAAGAAGACGTTCTACATGGGTTTGAAATAAAGAAAAAGCATGCTGAACATCAGACTTTTGTTTCAATAGATATAACCATGTGAAACGGCTGAAATCATCAACAAAACTAACATAGTATCGAAATCCTCCTACAGAGGTAACAGCTGGACCCCAAACATCAGTGTGCACAAGCTGAAGAGGAGCATAAGTGACATGAGTAGATTTATTGAATGACAACTGATGAATCTTAGCTCGTTGACATGAGTCACAAACTAGTGACAATGGACTAGGCGTGGAAGCCAATTTATTTGAGCTAATGACAGACTGAACAATACTAGAGGACGGATGCCCAAGCCGATAATGCCATAGATGAACAGAAGCAGCACGAGCAGTGACACTGGACAAGGCAGCATGATCTGGTGGCGAAGAGGAAATTGGCACTGGATAAAGGCCGTTGTGACTCCTACCGCGGAGTAGAGTTTTCCTGGTTGCTTGATCCTTAATAAGAAAGAAATGAGGATGAAACTCAATAAACACATTATTATCAAGGGCTAATTTTTGAACAGAGAGAAGATTTTTATGAAGATTAGGCACATGTAAAACATTTCGAAGATGTATAGGTTTAGATAAGCCAGGAAGCATAGTATGACCAATATGGGAGATTGACAGACCTGCACCGTTGGCAACCTGCACGGAGTCCTTTCCAGTGTAGCGATCGTGCACAGTCAAGCGATCCAAGTCACTGGTTAGATGATCATTGGCGCCGCTATCGATGTACCAGTTGGTGTCGACGTTGTATGACCCAGTGTTCGCGACATTACCAGTGCGTTCACGCAGGTCTTCAGGTTGGAATGAGTGATTGAAGCGCTGGCGGCAGTGAAGAGCATCATGCCCATACTTGAGACAAACCTGACAAGTTGGCTTGTTTCCACCACGGCCACGTCCACCGCTGCGTCCCGCGGCACTGCGGCCACGACCACCGCGACCACCACTACGAGCATCATTGTGGTGACGAGAAGCAGCGTTGGCAGATGACTGAATCTCGCCAACCGAAGTGTTGCGCTGAAGACGAACTTCGGCACTCAGAAGATGAGCAAAAAAACTATTGAGACTTACAGGATCATCACGGGTGGCAATGGAGGTGACGAGGGGTTCAAAGTCTGAACCGAGGCCGGCAAGCATGTAACCCAGGACCTCTTCATCGGACAGGGGATGACCAAGTGAAGCCATCGTGTCGGTGTAGCCTTTCATCTTCTGGAAGTATGCCGCTGCAGTCATGTCAGCCTTCTTGGCGTTGGAGAGTTGATAACGGACTTGCATAAGTTGAGCACGGTTCTGTGATGAGAACATGGCGTGCAATGCAGTCCAGACGGCAGCAGAACTGGTGTGTTGAGTCATCTGACCCAACATATCTTCACTCATGGATGCAACCAGAGAACTAAGAACAAGTTGATCCTGAGTATACCAGGTAAGAAAGGCTGGATTCGCAATCCGACGCGCCGCAGCACCGGTGCCCTCGATGCATTCCATGGGCGGCGCTGGAATGGAGCCATCGACGTAGCCAAAGAGACGATGGGCACGAAGAACAGGTGTAACCTGGGCTTTCCACAGGAAAAAATTATCGCGAGTTAGGCGAACGGTGATGGCATGGCTGATGGAGGGCATGGAGATGGTGGAGGTGTTGTTGGAGGTGACAGCACCGGATGAAATGGAGTCGGAAGCCATAGCGAGGGTGGGTGGGAAAAAATGACCTAGGCTCTGATTACCAAGTTGAGATACAGAATGGCTCGCACTAATCAGGGCGGCCAGCACTCATTATATAGATTAGAATACACAAAAGGATTTACATAAAACTGTGAATAGTTATCCGGTGTTGAAGCTAACTGTACGTATCTATCCGGCTAACCATTCCTATCTTTCAGCTAACCATTCCTATCTTCCAGGTAGGTTACAGAGGTAACAGCTTTGTTAACACTCCACACACATAATAGCGGTGGGTCGATCGTCCGGAAGAAGACTAAAATCCACGCGCCCATGAAGAGTTTGCTGTTGTATATACAGCAGATCCCTGAGAAGAGCGGCAGCTGAGTATAGTATGAATATTTTATGATACATTATTCAGCCACCACTTGGTCGTTGACGTGTCTTGGGTAGGTCGGTTTGCCATGACATGACATGATAATTACCCAATGACCAAAGCAGAACGACAGAGAGAAGTACTAGCAATAAAGAAAAAGAGCTGAGGCAAAGATGCCGCGCACGCCTTTCCACTTTGCGTCCGGCCGGTCACACACCTGCTATCCGCCCCCGTGGCGTCGTCGTGGCGAGACGGCGAGAGAGTTCGGTGATGGTCGCGCGCGCGTGCCTGCTTTGTGGAGGAGGATAACCTCGTCGACCTGCCCGATCCAAAAACTAAAGCCGACCGGACCGGACCGGCCGGCTGAGTGAGGTTGATGATCGGTCCTGCGCAATATATATAAGTATATGCTTTGCTTATCTCGGTGGAGAAGCAGATTCAGCCGGCGCCGACGCCGACGCACACGGGCCACGGGGTGTGATCAGCGGAGGTCGGTCGAGATCCCTCCTCCACCTTTTTCCGCATGCTCTCAGTGCGTGATAAACGCGACCGGTTTTAGGTATGTCGTCCCGGGGGGTTGCTTTCGATGGGCCATCTACTACATCGACATCCAGGCGCATACTACATGGCATCGATCATCGCTAGCTTTAATGGTGTGTTTGATCGAGGATCGGTGAGGAATGGAACGGCTTTATTCTTACTTTTTTATGTTCGGCGAAACGGCTATATTGGGGTCTATATGTGACAAATATTTAGGATGCTCTCGCTACACCAAAACGATAAGAATGCGAGCGCTCTCTTTTCTCTCCTCCACTCCACACTCATACGGCTCTCCAACCAAACAATAAACGGGAACGGTTCCGCTCTATTCTACTCTTCTACCAAACAAAAAATATAGCGGTTCCGTTCTACTTGCCAAACACATAATGAAATGACTCGATTCTTAGAAACTAAAATAGAGCCGTCCTATCCTAGTTGACTCTCCAACCAAACACACATACCATAAGTTTGCCTTTCCCGAGTCTACCTGGAGAAGATGATGATCTGGGATTCCACCGAGAAATAAAGCTAGCTAATATGAAAGCTACATCATCCGGCCGGTCTCTTTGTAAAAAGGCTCGATCGGCACTAGCGACGATCAGAGCGTGTGTGTGTGTTTTTCGGCTAGCTATGCACTAGTGATCTACATATATGCCTCCTTGTATGTACTATATATACATGCGATGATGTGACCGTGCATCATTTGCATGTCTGCGCCGCCAAATTAAGCATCCGCCAGGAATTAAGACACCAAACGACCACCATGCACGACAGCTTCCCTTGCAGTTGTCGCAGGCGCAGCTGCTTCGGGCTACCCTTGGCGACTGGACATGCATGCATGCGGGCCTCGTGTTATGAATATGGCCGTTGGACGCTGCTACGTGCCAGCACCTGCACGGCCCATTGCAGAGTTTTCGAACGGGCCCCAGGTTCAGAATTGAATGAATGATGCCAATTTTATTTAGGCCCGGCAGGTTCCCGATTCACGCTGGGCACCCGCAGGCTCGTGGGTTGGGCCAGAACACGTAATATGCCAACCTTTGCCTGATTTTTTTTCTTCTTCCGTCTCGGTCGTCATCTACTAGCCCCATTTTATTACATGACCTCTCCCTTGGACTAAAATATGTTTGGTTCACATTGAATGTCAATTACAAGTAATATGTATAGTCTAATTATAAAACTAATTAACGCCAAGAAAAAAATTAAGCATAATTAATCTATGACTAGCAAATGTTTAATGTAGCATAACATGAGAGAATCATAGACTAGTTAGGATTAATAGACTCGTCTCATCATTTAGTGCTTATCTTTGTAATTAGTTTTATAATTACACTACATCTAATACCTCTAACAGGTATCCAAACATCCGATGAGACGAGACTAAAATTTATCCCACGCGAACCAAATGAGCCCTTTCTTAGGGCATGTTTACAAAGGATATTAACGCATCG
Source organism: Zea mays (assembly GCF_902167145.1). Taxonomy (NCBI): domain Eukaryota; kingdom Viridiplantae; phylum Streptophyta; class Magnoliopsida; order Poales; family Poaceae; genus Zea; species Zea mays. The sequence continues at coordinate 103,799,623 of NC_050104.1, read as the reverse complement.
TGTCTTGACGTGTGTATAGAGGGGTAACATAAAAGAGCGAGGAAACCATGTCTTCATCAAGACACACCTCTCACTCGGTTTTCTAAGCCTAAGGCACAACTTTACCGGCACAATTAACCCAAATAAATAAGTCATGTCTTAGATAGTTTTATTGAATAAGGCATAAGGTTTACATACACTCCATTGTATTTATACATGTCTTAGTTGTGCCTTTTACTTAAAAAAACCACATCATGGTGTCAGGTTGTACAATCCCTTAGAGTGTGTTTGGTTCAGCTATCATCTACGATAAAGATGTTTGCCAGTTGTCTGCTGTGAAAAAGTTGTGACAGGAAAAAACTAAAAGTCATTTGGTTCAAATTGTTGTCATTTGTCCATGATAAATAAATTGTATATTGTTTATATGCACTTTGTTTAACTATATCTATTAATCAATATATCTAATTTAAAAAACGATTTCATATTTGTGTTTCTAATATTTATACAAATAAATTAAATTTACATCTTAATTTTTAATGTTTTATTAAAAATAATTTTGTTTTATTTTATTATAACACTTAATTATTATTTTAATCCTTTTTGGTTTCTATTTACTGTATCTGTTTATTAATATAATATATTTGGATAAGCAGCAAAAGTAGGATACGAGCTATTTTCAAATTTACTACTTTTACAAATAGTTGCTGAAATGCTGAATTCCTTTGGTTGTACTTATATTTTTTTTAAACTACCCTAGACTTATCGTACATGGTATAGTGCAAACTTAGATCTGCTCATGGACCGAGAGCACATTTTTTCAGGCAAATATATTTGGTGTCTAATATATTTTGTTTTATACTCAAGTATCCTCGCTCCAAGTCGTATAGAACATTTGTTGGAGGGTTGATCTAAAAGTTGCTATGTGTGTAGGGAGGCTAGAGCCAAAACATCTTATATACCAGTATAATTCCTGTGTCCTACCACGACATATAAATATTCTATAATATTATGGAAATATGCAATACATATATTATTATTAACCTTAATATCTCACGATGCTCATAGTGGTTGTATGATTGGTTGCATATGTGAAAGGTAAAAGTTATGTTATTTGGTTGATAGGTGAGATATGGTGGAGAAAAACAGATCTATGCGATTCGCACGTGACCCACGACGCACAAAATTCGTGCGTGAAAAGAGTAAAGATTGACAAGTGATGTAAACGTTTGCTGGGTAATAAGAATAAAAAAAATATGTGCTTAATAATTGCCGACTAATTTTGAAGGTTTTGTTTAGGGCGACAAATAGGCTTAGGTGTCGAGTGTTGTTACTGGACATGGATGACTTGAATTGAAGGTTTGGCTAAGGATGGGGATCCGGTGTCTTCATCTATACCATCAGAGAAGAAGGCTTGCCAAGAATGGACGAAGGTATGATTCTAGGAAATCTAGATTTGAAAGAAGGAAGCACCCGAGGAGCAATCAAACGGACATTTCTACGAGTGAACTCGCTAAAGCTGAGGATCCGCCAGCCAATAACTAACTCATACGAAATTCATGGAGCATAGTAGCGTTTTCCCCTGTGCATCACTAGCATCAACTATCAACTCTTTATCTATGTAAATTCTTGATTGAAATCCTTCGCTGTTGTCCTCCAAAGACTCTCTTCCTCTCAACCAGTTCACTTCTTCTTTCCAGCTACTGACTGGGCTTAGCAACTAGTTATGTCCCTATCTGCCTCCCCTGCCTCCTTCCTCTTCTCTACTTAAAATGTTCAACTAAATGCAAGTGAAACGAGACGAGAATCTTCGATTGGGAAGTGCACTTAACCCACCCACCTAAACCGGATCAGGAAAAGTGTCTGGACATTGATGACCTGGAGGCCTGATTGAACTACAGTATGAGACGAGTCGCATTTTGCGAAAGGAGAAACATGTCCTATAAAGTTTTTCTAATTTCTAAAACATCCATGTACTGTTCTTTGTTTGGTTTATATAGAGTCAAAATGGGAAAACAATTTTGAAGAGGCACCAGTGCATATCGGAATAATTAGGCGTCCCGAAAATGTGAAGAGAGGTAGAGGTCGACCAACTTTGACGTGGACAGAGGCTGTGAAGAGAGACCTGAAGGAGTGAAATATTGACAAAGAGCTCGCCGCAGATAGGAAGGGGTGGAAGTGTGCAATTCACGTGCCAGAACCCTGATTGATAGTTTCGCTTTTCCTCCTTAATCGTTTGACCTTTTCTTGTGTCCATTTTAGATCTTGCTGGTCATTGTGGGTTTTATCTCTTTTATGTGTTTCCCTGTTTCGTTGTTTTCGGTTCTCCTTTGCCTTTGTTTCCCTTTTCTGTTCTTTGGGGGTTGAGCTCTGAGGTTTTCATATGGGGTTTCATCTCTAGCCTACCCCAACGTGCTTGGGACAAAAAGGCTTTGTTGTTGTTGTTGTTGTTGTTGTTGTTGTATCGTCAAGTATTTTCAAACAAATAAAGCGGTTAAAAGTGTGCTATTTGGAAGTAAATCTTGGTATATTAGGTATGAGATGCTACCAGGTTTCTTTTTAAGTGGAGTTTAGAGTTCAAACTTGAAAGTGTATGCTGTACCAAATACTAATGCCCTAAAAAAGAACGATCAAACATTCAAACATATCCATGAATATGATAAAATTAATGCTTTTATTGAAATTTTATTCATTCATTTCATAAGGAACACAAGTATCCCACTGCCGATGGGCGATGGATGACCACAAGATTCAAGAAGCCGATATCAATGGATTATTCGTCCCATTCCAGTCGCATGTGCTGTTGGCTCCAACGCCGTCAGACTTTGGGCACGGCAGCGAGGGAGGCCTCCAGCTTGTCCGCCGGGTGCGAGAGATCGACCATGTCTCCCCTCAGGTACTTCTCGTACGCGGCGAGGTCGAAATGTCCGTGCCCGCACATGGCCATCAGGATGACCTTCTCCTCCCCGGTCCGCTTGCACTCCAGCGCCTCCCTGATCGCCGCGGCGATTGCGTGCGTCGGCTCCGGCGCCGGGATGATGCCCTCCGTCCTGGCGAATTGCAAGGCAGCTGCTCCACAGTTCATCAACAAAACAAGGCGTCAACATTACGGTGTTGTTCTTCTTTCATCCATTTCCTTGTTGACAAGTCTCGTTGCCATTGCAAAAGGTAGAGTAGGATACCTTGGAAGCATTCAGTCTGCTGTATAGCAACGGCATCCATGAAGCCCAGCTCGTACACGTGCGAGATCAGAGGTGCCATTCCATGGTACCGAAGCCCACCTGCGAATCGAAGTGCCTCGATCAGCGAGGAGGAGGAGGAGGAGAAGAACAAACAGCAGAGTAATCGAGGAGGCAACAAGAGAGCGCGTGAAGAAATGAAAACCTGCATGGATCGGGTCGGGGACGAAGCCGTGGCCGAGGGTGTGCATCTTCATCAGCGGCGTGAGCCCGGCCGTGTCGCCGAAGTCGTACGCGTAGACGCCCTTGGTGAGCGTGGGGCACGCGGCGGGCTCCACGGCCCTGAACGCGGGGCTCATCTTGCCGCGCAGCTTCTCGCGCAAGAACGGGAACGCGAGCCCGCCGAAGTTGGACCCGCCGCCGGTGCAGCCGATGACGACGTCGGGCGTCTCGCCGAGCGCCGCCAGCTGCTCCAGGCACTCCTCCCCGATGACGGTCTGGTGGAGCAGGACGTGGTTGAGCACGCTGCCCAGGCAGTACTTGGTGTCGGCGCTGGTGGCCGCCACCTCCACCGCCTCGGAGATGGCAATCCCGAGGCTGCCCGGGCTGGACGGGTCCGCCTCAAGGATCCTCTTGCCGGCCTCCGTCGCCGTCGACGGCGACGGGTGCACCTTGGCGCCCCACGTCTCCATCATCAGCCTCCGGTACGGCTTCTGGTCGAACGACGCGCGCACCTGCCATACCTGCATTTCTTGCTCGCGCAATCAGTCAGTGGACCACGGACAGAGGGGTGGCATCGCGGTCTCGCGGCGCGAAACAAATGCGCGCTCGCTCACCTCGCAGTTGAGGCCGAAGAGGCTGCTGGCGAAGGACAGCGCGCTGCCCCACTGGCCGGCGCCGGTCTCGGTGACCACGTTCTTCACCCCCGCCGCGGCGTTGTACCACGCCTGCGGCACGGCGGTGTTGGGCTTGTGCGACCCCGCCGGGCTGGTCCCCTCGTACTTGTAGTAGATCTTCGCCGGCGTGCCGAGCAGCTTCTCCAGCCTCCTGGCCCTGAACGTTGGCAGCATTGGTTGTGTTCACTCACACCATACTCTGCCCGAGCGTTGCTAGCAGCAGCAGCAGCAGCTATTGACCAGCACGAAAGAGGTCGTAGGGTACCTGATCAGGGGCGTCGGGCGCCAGAGCTTGTACACGTCGATGACCTCCTCGGGTATGTCGACGAACCGCTCGTCGGTGACCTCCTGTGTCAGGCATCCAGTGACAGATACAGGCTACGTCTAAGGACATAAAGACAATTGGGCCGGGACAGAGTGAGCGAGCCCGGACGGCAATTGTGAAGCTGAGCGGCCCAGAGTGGTCAGCAATGTAATTTTGTGTCGTGAGCCAGTTGAACGAGTATTTAGAGGAGATCGTCCATAGGACAAGGGAGATATTCAGACTGTAAACAGAACTATACCTTCTTCTTCGTCTCTAACCTCTGCTTCCTCTGTTCCTATGAATCTCTTGCTATCTTCCTGAATCCCCAGTTCCTGCTTCCTACCTCCAATTCCTGTCTCGGATCTATCTCCACTATCTGCCGCTAACAATTGGTATCAGATTCGTTCGATCCTCGACTTCAATTTGCCCACGCCATGTCGCTCGATTTCAAGCTCATCCTCGACGAGCTCAACCGGCGATTCGACGAGCTGGAGGTTCGCTGGGACCGGCGCTTCTCGCCTTCTGCGTACCTCGACCTTCCGCCCACACTGCTCAGCGTCCACCAATCCTCCGACACATCCGCCAGCATGCCGCCCACCCCGACTGCGGCTGTTGGGGCCGTCGTCATCGCCGACAACTGGGGCGGGTGCTTCGATGACGGCAAGGAGTACTATGCAGCGCCATCTGTCGTCGCCGACAACTGGGGCGGGCTCTTCGAGGGTTGTGATGCTGACGGCGATATCTCTTCGAACCTGCGCGACTCCGACCCCGACGAGGCGTTCGTCACCTCCCACTCGGACAAGGCGTTGCTCGACAACCACCACGCCGGTGAGCTCATCGCCACCGGCATCGAATATGGCTCATACAACTCCGTCCATGGTAGCGGCGGCGCTGCGCTGTCTCAACTCGCGCACAGCAACACCAACTTCGCCATGCCCACAACCTGTTCGACTTGGGGGCTCACCGAGCATGCTATGGCCGAGGCCGTGCACCGTCGCGCGCTATGGCTGCCCCGACGCGAGCCACTTCCGCGCCTACTTCGTGCGTTCCTAACGCTCGAGCGGCTCGACCTCTCCGCATGCGCCTCGCTCGACGACGCCTCCCTCGCTGCGTCCGTCGGCGATGGACCAGCAGCCGCGACAACCTGGTGGTGGTGCGCTTCGGCTTCGGCCACGGGCGACATGGAGAGCACGCTCAAGGGGATTCGCGGCAGCGACGCGCCGTTCGTGATGGACCTAAACGACGCAGCCACCGTGGCGGGCGGCATCGAGGACACTTACGGCGAGGACCGCGCCATCGAGGAGCAGCTCGCCACGCCCTTGGACACGCTCCTGTGCGCCCGCCTCGACCCTGTCAAGTCGCACATCGGGTGCCTGCTGCTGCAGTACCTCAAGCTTTCGCCTACCTTGATTGGTGCCAAGGTCGCCTTTGGCAGGTTCGACGGACACTTCTTCCACGACTTCACCATCATCAAGCTGAAGACGGACAGCAGCAGCTCGCCCCTCGAGTGTTCGACCAAATGTCTCAGCCACGATATTGGACATGATTCACGAAATTATGCACACAAATTACAGAATGCAGTCACTCATGGAATCACTGCTGCTGGACATGATATCCTACAGGTGGGATTGGCTTCAACACCTGCAATGTTCAACATTATACTTATAGAAGATGAGAGAAGTCATTTACCTGTTGACGCCATTTGCTCTCCTGATGAATTGATAAAGACATCACGTCTTTGTGCTTTAGAAATGGTTCATTGCCGTAAACCTTGGATGAGATCTCTTGGCAACACAGATAGGCTTGGACTATTCTCTGAAGCTCGTGCTGTGTTAAATGCAGCAAGACAGCAAGCAATGAAGATTGCACTAAACATGCCACAGCACCAGACCTGCATAGATGTGATGGGAGAAGGCATATTATATGGAGGTCGACCTGGTGTTTTGAAGGAAGCCATTGTTTGCTCGATTCCGGGTGTCATGGTGTTTACTTGGACTGTTAGGAATTTTTCTGGAGTTACTCATTTATACAGTCAGCATGACAGAGGTGTGGTGTGGCTAATCGTTGCTCCTGATTGCTACTTCATTCAACACAATGAGAGGATGCACATGATATTCTATGGCTTCGATCTACTGAGTTTGCAACACTTCCATGGACATTTCATTGAAGCTGATATGTTTGCTCCTTGGGATGGTCAGGAATTAACCCAGTTTCTATTTTCTGAACTACCAATATATTGGCAGCAGTCACATGGTGAATTTTTCTCAGCTAGCATAATTAGACAATTTCAGTTCATATCACAGCTGATTTTATTGGCAATTACAGGCATGAACAGTCTATTATTTTTCAGAAAGCTCAAGTATTCATCATCAGTTGAGATATTTTGTGGTGCACAGTTTTCATTTCCTAATATTCTATTGCCCAAGTCTTGGTCACAGGAGTTAGCCACCAACATAGAAAGACATTTACTATCAGAAATGCTAGAAGTGGCTAATGGCTATAATTTTCATGAGCTTCATCTGATGCTTGCCTCTATTGGAGTGACACAAATGATCAGTTGTGGTAAATATTTGATATGGATCATTGGCTTGCTAACTCCATGGGATCCGGGCAGAATGGTCTTCGACCTCAAGTTCGTGATGCTTTTGGCTTGAGGGCAAGCCAAATCTTAAGAGGGGGGAATGTCAGGCATCCAGTGACAGATACAGGCTACGTCTAAGGACATAAAGACAATTGGGCCGGGACAGAGTGAGCGAGCCCGGACGGCAATTGTGAAGCTGAGCGGCCCAGAGTGGTCAGCAATGTAATTTTGTGTCGTGAGCCAGTTGAACGAGTATTTAGAGGAGATCGTCCATAGGACAAGGGAGATATTCAGACTGTAAACAGAACTATACCTTCTTCTTCGTCTCTAACCTCTGCTTCCTCTGTTCCTATGAATCTCTTGCTATCTTCCTGAATCCCCAGTTCCTGCTTCCTACCTCCAATTCCTGTCTCGGATCTATCTCCACTATCTGCCGCTAACATCCTGCCTGATCAGCTCGTCGGGGAACAGAGGGGAGAGGTCGCTGGGATTCAGAGGCTGGTGTGTCTGCGGGTGCAGCGGTGGCGGTGGCTTCACCGGCAGGTCGGCGATGAGGTTATACCATTGCTTAGGGATGCTCACACTGGCGCCCGCATTCGAGCTGGCCCTAGTGGTGAATCTCAAGCTTCTCCTGCTGGCAGCAACTCGGTGCTTCGGTGTGCACAGCAGTGAAGCTCTCTGCTCTTGCCCTGTTGCTGTTAGAAACAATCTTGCCATTAGCATTTGCATGTTTAATTCTGTTTTTGTGTATGCATCGGCAAATCAAGAAATCGTGTGAGCTGCTGTTGACTCGGCATATACGCAAGCGCGAGAGGCCAGTATGCCGTGTGATACGTCAGTGCGTGATATACACGATAAGTATTAGACTAAGTCTGGTCATAGCATGCATTTTTGTTAGCCTGAGATGCGCGTTGTTCGCATAAGGCCAAGAGCATGATCTGCATGTCCACGGCGATGAGCCTGGATTGTGCTGGAGTTGCAGGTGTGGCGGCAGCATTGTGGCGTCAGTATTGCTGTAATCCCTTTCCACTGTTTGCGTCTGGTTTATTAACCAAGAGGTGCGAGAGGCAATATTCCAAAAGGAAAATGATAAAGCACCAGAACTTAGATGGTTTTCCCCCAGAATTTTATCAGATACTTCCCTATTTTCAAATATATGTCGTCCATTAGTTTATTTTTTAACTAAAACGTGATAAATAAAAAAACGGAGGAGAAGGTATTTTAGAGTTTAATCAAAGATGACGATGGCTCTTTCCGGGGGGACTTTCATGTTGGGATGCTACCTCTTCACAGAGTAAATTTTAGGACAATGATTCTATACTAAAAACTATTGAGGCAAACCAAATACAACAATTTTAAAAAAAGGACAAATGGATCGTGACCCGTCTTTAAATGAATATCCTCTTTTGTACAATATTGTTCATTGAAATTAAGCAACAATAGCCAATGTTCTAAATACGGTGGGAAACAAACTACTAGAATTGCAGCACTTAGTTGCCACAATTATGATTTTAAAATTACAGTAGGTATTGGTAAGCTTATTTGGAATTTAAAGAAAAAATGGACATTACTCGGTTAAATATATGTATAAGTTTCTTATCAACAACAACATCCAGACTTCCTAACAATGAAATTTGGAGAACAAAAAGTACCTTTAAGAATTAGTTTGGAAACTTAAATCCCCTCCGGGATTTTCGGGGATTGAGAGAAAAACTAACCCCGAAGGTACTACCGGAATTCGGCTTTTTGCCGAGTGTCTCGATCTTTGCCGAGTGCAATTTATCAGACACTCGACAAAACTTGCTTCGTCGAGTGCCACACTCAGCACAGACCCCCCATTTGTTGAGAGCCAAGCGCTCGTCATAGAATGACTCTCGGCAAAGGCTTCTTTGCCGATCGTCAAGCTCTCGACGAAACAAGGGGTAAACTGCCGTTAGTAGTCGTCTATAGTTGACAACCGTTAGCTATGCAACAAACTAACTTCTTTGCCAAGTGTCTTTTCCTGAGTCCTGAAACATTCGGCAAAGCAGCTGTGTCTGGTAGCGAGTGGATTTAAATTTCTAAACTAGCTCTAAAGAATAAAATATTTATGTGGTATTTTAAAACTGTTGTCCTCACAGTGGATAACCTAGCGAGAAGGAATTGACTTGATGGTAAAAATATGTTGTTTTTCGCCACGTGGAAACCATTCAACACATATTTTTTAATGTTATTTTGTAAGATTTCTTTGGCGTGTTTTTTACATTTGGAACTCAACTGCCAAAGAATTTAAATGATGTATTGTAACCATTAAAGTGTGCTAGCAGAGCGATATAATATGCTAAAGTTGTTGATAGGTGCTTCTACGTTATGTTGGGCCGTACTGCTATCAAGAAATTACATTATTTTTTAGAAATGTCGACTAAAAACTTTCATGCAGGTTGTATTCAGGGGACATAGTGGCTAAGGCTCTGGGCACGATTGCAGTGACTTATTGGTCAACAGGAGATGCAGATTTTAGCTTGCCAAAACTTGGAGTCAGTAGGACAGTAGCTATGCAATTTTTTTTGACTCCTATTGACGGTCATCGTTTTTTTAGGATTGGTCAATGATGCCAAACTCTGTCATAATGTCCTATAGCTTTTGCGAGTGAATTTATAACCACGGATATTTCTCTCCAATAATTTGCGACTGATACCTTGTCTTCGATGGGGTTGAAGCCGGAACAATCGGTCCGTCTCAAAATATTAATCATTTTAGTTTTTTTATTTTTATATCTATGTTTAAATGGATGATAATGAATCTAGAGAGTAAAACAAATATATTAATTATCGTATAAATCAACTAAAAAGGTAAAAACGAATTTTTATTTTAGGATGGATGGAGTATTATCTAAAAAAATTACTTCAAATAAGGATCCAAACAAGTCTAAATGTAGTCATCAAATCAGACAGACCAGTGACGGAGCACAAATGAAAAGCGAGGTATGGAAATGAAAAGCAAGGTATGGCAGTGGAGAACTGTAGATGCCAGGTAATGCAGGCGTCGTCGTGTAGGGTTGCGGAGCTGCGCACGACTTTGAGGTAGGGTGGGGCGCGAGGCATGAGCGCTATGGGTCTAGGCTATAGAGCAGTGTGAGTGCAGAACTGTCGATGGAGACTTGTGGCGCGTCTGTGGCAAGGATATGAAGAGTGAGACATCGGATGGGAGGTGGGGTGAGTTGGACATAAAGGCCTTGAGTGCAAGGCACTAAGGCAGTAAATCGACGAGTGCTCGCACTAGAAGGGCATGAAGAGGAGGTCAGCGGACGACGCCATGGAAGAGTGAGGAGACGCGCTTCATCGACAGCTTCGCCTTGCCATCTCACTCTCGACCTTGGTGTTCTCTGTCCACTACTGTCTGAGCCTGAAGCACCGGTTCCTCACGATGGAGGATGGAGTAAGGTATGGCGAGCATCATAGCTCGGCATACCGAGCGCTCCGCCACTGATAATGCCCTTCCATAGCCCAACTCAGCCATATACTCACCTTTAGCTCCCAAACATGTGTGAGATTCAACCCGGTCCATTTTGAATATAATAATTCTCAAAAACATGTCGGCCAGCTTTCAATGCCTGGCCTAGCTACGACCCAACCACTTATTCATGAAGTATCCAACTATACCCGATCAGGAACTAAAAAATGGTCCCCTCCGCGACTTTGGTGTAGCATTTGAAGCCGTCATACTCCAACCCAGAGGTGAAAGAACCTAAACATGCTTCTGAAACCGTAAAAAAAAGAACTTTTATGCAATCATGGGTGCATCCATGGTTCCTGACCTTCGTGTTATATCCGATACTCCCCAACTATCCGAAGAAACAGACAATACTTTGTTTTTCGAAGAACTAGTACTAAAATGTTATAGTCAGACTATCTTCAGTAGCTTATCCATATCTATATCTATATCTATATCTATATTTAAACTTTATTCTGCGAATAATACAATCTACAGAATAAAACGGTATTCAGGGTAAACTTCAGCTGAACCGATGTAGTCGGCCTCGGAGTCAGATGCGTTGAACAGCTAGATATGGTACACTGGTTGCTGGGACGGGTAATGGTCAACAACCAGCCTCCAAAACCAAAACGATAACGTACTATAGTCCCTGGAGATCTGCGCTGGCAGAAAGAAAGCTAAAAAAATAAAAAATTGCGAGGGCACAAGCTTCTAGTTCTAGCCTGCCAAGCTCAACCTGACCGAGCGGAGAGGTTCTTAATCCTCCTATTCCTATCTTAGCGACGACGACGGACGACCCATCCAAAGAACTACGTGGAGAGATTTATGAGGTCGACAAGCTATAAGGCTATAATAACTAGCTAGGTAGGTAGGATCGGAGTCGGAGAAAACAAGCCAAGGAGTCGGCGGTGGGGATGGCGAAGCGGGTGTGTGGGCGCACCTTGGGAGAGAGCAGTACGAAGGGTGGCGGCGGCGGCGGCGTCGGCGGCCATTCTCTCTTGCTGCCGACTCCGGGCTCCTGGAGAAGTGAGTGCCTTCCTGCCTGCCTCTGTCCGCCTCCTTGGAGCAGCAGGTGATAGATAGATATAGTTCACGGAGCGGAGCGCGCGGGCGGGCGGGCAGGCTCAGTTTTTTTTATGCGAATGGCGTAATGGTAGTTACCCTTTATTCAGAGGTTGTTTGGGGACAGGGCAAGGAGACAGAGGAGTCCCGACCCGAGGATGAAGAGATCAGAGGTGGACACAGCGATCCAGTTCGAGTGACCACCGAGGCCCGAGCAGCATGTCCACGTCGCGGATCCCCTCCCCCTCAGCTGCGGCCTGCGGAGCTGCCCCGCGCCTTCGTTCGCCCTTCGCTTTCTCAATGGCCGAGCGCAACCGCACGCACAGGCACGGCGGCGGCGGCTGCCGGCCGCGGGCACTCACTCTCGTAACGGGTGACGTTACCTTCTGCGACTTGTGGGAGCACAAGGAGAGAAAAACGTTCATTGTTGTACGCGCGTGCGTCTATAGTTGTAGTACTATAGAACAGAGGAAAAGGTTGCGGAGAAGCGCCGCCTGCGCGCCGGACTAAATGTTTATGGCTTTGGTTCGTGATCAGTTCAGTTCGATTTGGATCGACTTGTTTAAATTTTTTATGAGCTGAGTTATAAATCTATTTTGGTTGGTTAACGAGCTAGATCGGTTTGTTAACGAACCGGCTCGTGAGATAAACGAGATATCACGAACCGCTGGAGATCTTGAATATTGGAATAGGGACAGCTGGAGGTACTCTCACGCCGTTTCGAAACACAGCGGAGCGATGTGCATGTGTCTGTCTGTGTCCACAGGAATGAAGTGCACCGCGTGGCGTGGGCGCGTGGCAACCGCGGAGAGCGCTCCCTCGAATTAAAATAACATGGAAGGGAATGAAGTGCGACAGGTTGTAGGTTGGGCGTTGAATTTTGCTGCTCAGCAGGGTCATCACGTGTGGACCGCCGGTCAGTGGATGGTGCGAGGTCACGTCGACCAAGGAAGGATTCAAGCACGACGAGGCCACAGACGGATTCGTTTCTCGCCGGGAAATCACCGAATTTCGGTGAAGATTAAAGATTTCCCGAATTTCTGTGAACTTTTCTGTTTTTGCTGCAGAACGAGATGCGAATTTCGGTCCGTTTTTTATGGATTTCGGTTTCAAATTCAAAAATATAATTTTGTGGGCTGATTGGTTCGCTTGGTGAGGCGTTTGGCTGATTGGTTGAGTCTAAATGAAGCTTGGCCTTAGATGATATATATAGTTTATATAATATAAGCCTAGAACTTTCAATATCTAATGTAAACCTAAGTCATACGTGACATCCGGTTGAGCCGAACTAGGTTCGGGTGTTTATAAAAAGATCCAGACCTATAGGGATTAGGGTTTAGGGGTTTGGAGGTGGTTGTAACCGCGTGAGGTGCGAGTGGTGGCGAGCGACGGCCGGACGTCGACGACGACTTCCTGCGGCGCGAGACGTGAGCGGCGGTCCCAAGCGACATCGGCGCTCCCAAGCGACATCGGCGAGCGGCGGCCGTGACTGCCTGAGGCGCGAGCGGTGGCGGCGACCGCGACTTTCCGAGGCCCGATCGGTGGCGGTTGCGACGACCTTTCGAGGAGCGAGCGATGATGGATGCGATGACCGTCCGTGTGGCATCTGAAGACAACGATCTCTTCCGATGAGGAGCATCGGAGGGCGTCCTCCTCCAACGAGCACCTTCGATAGATCTGATGTCTTGAGAGGCGTCCTTTGATCTGGCAGACTTGGGATCGTCCTCCAGTAATGAACTATCTGATCCTTGTTTATGCCATCGATGGTTATGTTTTATGCCTGCTACTTACACTATTTATGCATTCCAGTGATGATTTTTACGATGATGGATATGATTTTTACGTCTACCATAAAATTGTACCTAATTTCGGAGGGCCTGTTGGTGGAACCGATATTATGTTTTTTATCAATTATGTTACACGGTGTATGTATTTATACGACTTTGTATAATAATTTATGCTCACGTGAATCATGTCATTTTATTTTTTGCATGTGTGCAGTGGAAACGAAAATATCGTCCAAAATTTGCTCGCATGCAATTGAAACTCCCACGATCTGCCATAATTTTTGGATCTGTATAAAAATAGAAACTGCATGAATTCAACTCCTATAATTTTTTGGATCTATCATAAAAATAGGATCGTAAATACAACAAGCCAGAGTTATCAACCTCTCTCACATGACTCTGTATTTACGCACATAACTAAGGGGTTTTATGCTCAAAATTTAACGTTTTTACGATCGAACCTGAAATGCGTCTACCAGTGTACGACATGGCGGATTTTTATGTAGCGTTTGGTATTGCATAGATACAAAGACAGTGTAGCATAATTGGTATCAGTATATTTCATAAACTGGTGGTAACGAGCCTAACTGCATGGCTTTTAGAACGATCCTATATTTATGGAGGAAATGCAACATTTAAAATAAGATTTTATTGTTTCCATTGTTGGGGCGAAGGCGAAGACGCCACCCTTCGCTCGATGCCTTCGCCGTAGTCGTTGGTCCAACGGAGACAAGACAACGGGCAGGGACACCCTTCGCCCCACACGACATCGGACAAAGACCCGTGACGAGGTCGTCCCACCTTGCGACCTCGTCCAGCATGGAGGCCCACGTGTAATCTGCTGTTCATTTGAGGGGTTTTCCCTTTATTTTCTTTATTGGAAAATATAAGAAATGAATTTAAAAAAAATAAAATGAAAGTGGCCAGCCAGCTGGGCCGCTGCCAGGCCGCTTGGCAAAGTAGCCCAACAAGGCCAGCCGGTATATGCAGCCAGCGTAGGGCATGCCAAGGAAAGGGGCAGGAGACCGAGCGGCAGGAGGAGCAGCCGCTCAGGCTGGCGGCGGCGCTCAACCGAGCGCTCCGACTTCTGCGCCGTGGCTTACGTCCTCCTCTGCTCAACCTCCTAGAGATCGACTCCATATATGGGCAAGCTCTCCCCTGGCTGTAGATCCCCCGGCTCTCTCGACAGTAAACAGAAGTTCCCTATTACTCTTCCTCTGTTGCTGTTCCAGTCACGTGCTCCTGTGTGGTGCTCTATTGGTTCTGATTGTTGTCCACCGTGGCCTGGTGTTTGGGCTCCCTGCTGCGCGGTGTTCATCTTCTCGGGCTGGTGCCGTGGACGTCTCCCTCGGCTCCGGCAGCGGCTCTAGTATCTCCGTTAACCTCCCATCGTGCAGGCCCGGACGTGGGCAGCGGAATTGGTTTTCTGGGACAGAACTTCGTGTTCGCTGAGCTGGTCTTCCCACGTAGATTTTCTACGTGCTGTGAGTTACTCATTATCTCACTTTATTTACTGTTTAATTTTGTGCAATCTGCTAGTATTAAATACTTGGGTGTGATTGCACTGTTGTGGGCGGATTTAATTGCTCGATGATGATAGCGGTGTAGTGAGACAACGTGACAGTCTGGGTTTTAGTGTATTATCATTTTCGGCATTGATATTATTTGTGCCTAATTAAATCTCTTTTTGTTGAGGTTGTTTAACTGTGTTAAATTCTGTTAATTTATTTAGTACACAACTCCTTTCTATCAGTATTTATATTTGATTATTAGGCTTATTACATCTGATCTAAAACCATTATTTGGTAAGATAGGACTGTCACGTTAGTCGAGGATCTCTGATCACCTATTAGCGTTGGAGGGCTGTTTATTACAGCAACCCGCTATTTTGAGAGCAATATTTTAAGATAAACAATCATGTTTATTAGTTTAATCTGCCTTCTTCATCTGCAAGCCATGTTTAATTATGAAATGGATCTGAGTAGCTATTTTACATGTTTACATGTTCTAGAATTGCTACTGTTCATTGCTGCAATAATTACATATGGCATTTGTCTGAGTTATATGCTTTTTTTATTCGGAATTAAAATATTTAATATATTTAAATATGATGGAAGCATGTCACTTATTTCTCTAATATTACAACAATCCAGAAAACCAATTCGTATAATGGCCTCCAGTTCTGATGTCATTAAGCCTGAAGCGTTCGACGGCGCAAGCTTTAAGCGCTGGCAGATTAAGACTCGCATGTGGCTCACTGACCTAAAATTATTTTGGGTAGTGACGTCGGCTGTTCCCCAGGCTGCATCAGATGATTCTGATGATGCAGCGAAGGCCGCCGCACTAGCGGAGAAAGCCAAGTGGGACGAAGCCAATGAGGCATGCTTGTCTCGTCTGCTGAACGTCTTGTCGAACCGCTTATTTGACGTGTACTCTGGTTTTACCTCCGCTAAGGGTCTATGGACTGAACTTGAGAACGAGTTCTCTGAAGTTGACAATGGCAATGAGTCATTCACAACGGAAAACTACCTCAACTATAAAATGGTTGAGGGAAGGTCTGTTATGGAGCAGCTACAGGAGATTCAACTCCTTGTTAGGGACTTGGTCTAATATGGCTGCGTCCTACCAGACAGCTTTCAGGTGAATGCAATACTGGCAAAGCTCCCGCCTTCTTGGCGAGACTTTGTGACTTCACGCCGCCACATGAAGAAGCAAATGACTCTCACTGAGTTGTCAGCTGCGATTAATGTGGAAGAGCGTGCAAGGTCCAGTAACAAGCCATCTCAGCAACTCCAGGCTCACGTTGTTGAGAAGGGTGGAGATAGAAAATTCCAGAAGAAGAAGAAGAACTCTCCACAGAAGAATCTGAACCAACCTAAATCCAAAAAGATGAAGAAGAAAAAGGAGGACTTTATCTGCTACGTTTGTGGAGTCTCCGGGCATACAGCTCGGAGGTGCAAACTTAGGAAGGGAAAAGGTCCTCCACCTCAGCGCAAAGAAGGGAACGTGGTGGTTAATTCCACCCCAGGGTATGCACCTCAGGCCTTTATGGCAAGTCCATCAGATGACTGGTGGATGGATTCCGGTGCTACTGTTCATATTTGTGCTGAACGATCCATGTTCTCTTCATTCCAGGGATACAACACCGCACCAGTCTTGATGGGAAATGGTGTTCCGGCAGCAGTTCGAGGTACTGGACAGGTCTACCTGAAGTTAACTTCAGGAAAGACGCTCGTGCTGAAGGACGTACTCTATGTGCCATCGATGAGCCGGAACCTCATTTCAGTGTCGCTGCTATGTCGACAGGGTCTCAAATTAGTGTTTGAGTCTAATAAAGTGGTCCTGTCTAAGTTTGGTACTTTTGTTGGAAAGTCATATGAGTCAGGCGGTTTGTTCCGTCTTTCTGTTTTGAATAATCATTCTTCTTACCATGTTAATGTGGTCTGTAATAACGATTCCATTAATAATATATGGCATTCCCGTTTGTGTCATGTGAATTTTGAGGCCATTAAGAGATTAAGTGACATGTCTTTAATTCATGAATATAAACATGTTAAAGGTGTAAAATGTGGTATTTGTGTGCAAGCTAAGCAGCCAAGAAAACCGTTTCATACGGTTGAAGGCAGAAGTACCACTCCTTTAGAACTAATTCACTCAGATATCTGTGAGATGAATGGTATAATCACAAAAGGCGGTAAAAGATACTTTCTTACCTTGATAGATGATGCTACTAGGTTCTGTTATATTTACTTACTCAGAACTAAAGATGAGGCACTAGAACACTTTAAGATCTATAAGACTAAAGTTGAAAACCAGTTAGACAAGAAAATTAAAAGGCTACGGTCTGATAGAGGAGGTGAATACCTTTCCAACCTTTTTGATGAGTACTGCAAAGAGTGTGGAATCATTTATGAAACCACTGCTCCATATTCACCTCAGTCAAATGGGGTAGCTGAAAGGAAGAACCGAACGGTGTGTGACTTAGCTAATGCTTTGTTGCAAAGTTCGGGGATGCCTGACATCTGGTGGGGCGAGGCAGTACTCACAGTATGCTATGTCCTGAACAGGGTGCCGCCTCGCAACCGTGAGGTCACACCCTATGAAGGATTTAAAGGAAGGAAGCCAGATCTTTCGCATCTTCGAACTTGGGGCTGCCTTGCAAAGGTGAATGTCCCGTTGCCGAAGAAGAGAAAGCTAGGCCCTAAGACCGTAGACTGTGTCTTCCTGGGTTATGCACATAACAGTGCAGCTTATAGATTTCTAGTGGTCCATTCCGAGACAAGCGAAATCGCTGTAAATGTAATAATGGAGTCTCGGGATGTGACATTCTTTGAGAGCATATTCCCTATGCGGGATAAGGAAGTAGTAGCCCCAGATGGTCCATCTCGGACATATTCTCTGCCCTCGAGTGTCCATGACCAGACTCCAGATTTGGAGTTAAGGAGGAGTAAGAGACAAAGGACTGAAAAGTCTCTGGGTGATGATTATATTATTTATCTAGTGGATGAAGAACCACGCTCCCTCACAGAGGCATATACATCTCCGGATGCAGAGTACTGGAGGGAGGCTGTCCGTAGCGAGATGGATTCAATCATCTCGAACGGAACTTGGGAGATAACTGATCTCCCAGCTGGTTGCAAGCCTGTGGGCTGCAAATGGATCTTTAGGAGGAAGAGGAGACCCGATGGTACTATTGAAAAGTACAAGGCCCGTCTTGTGGCTAAGGGTTTTACTCAAAAGAAAGAGGAGGATTATTTTGATACTTATTCTCCGGTGGCTCGATTTGCACAATCTGTGTGCTTCTGGCACTGGCTGCTGCTTATAAACTTCTTGTTCATCAAATGGACGTAAAGACAGCATTCCTAAATGGAGAGCTAGAAGAGGAAATTTATATGCAACAACCAGAAGGATTTGTGGTTAAAGGACAAGAGAGCAAAGTGTGTCGCTTGATTAAATCCTTATATGGTCTGAAGCAAGCTCCCAGACAATGGCATGAGAAGTTTAATAATACTCTGACCACCGCCGGGTTTTGTGTAAACGAAGCCGACAAGTGTGTGTATTATCGCTTCTCTAGGGGCAAAGGTGTCATCATGTGTTTATACGTTGATGACATATTGATATTTGGGACCGATTTGGAGGCTATCATGGAGACAAAATTATTCCTCTCTAAGAACTTTGATATGAAGGACTTGGGTGAAGCTGATGTTATACTGAACATCAAGCTGATAAAGGGTGAGGATGGGATTACTTTGTCACAATCCCATTATGTGGAAAAGGTTCTGACTCGCTTTGGACATATGGACTGTAAACCAGTCACCACGCCCTATGATCCATCCTACACGCTCAGTAAATATGAAGGCGAGCCTGTGAACCAGCTACTATATTCGCAGATCATCGGATCCCTCATGTACCTGAGCAGTGCAACTAGACCAGATATCTCATATGCAGTATGCAGACTTGCTCATTATTCGGCCAGTCCAGGAGATAGACACTGGGTAGCGTTGTACAGAGTGCTTCGGTATTTGAAGGGAGCGATGAATCTTGGTATTAAATATACCGGATTTCCGTCAGTACTTGAAGGATTCAGTGATGCAAACTGGATCTCTGACTCGGATCAAATGAAGTCTACAAGTGGCTATGTGTTCACTTTAGCTGGTGGGGCCGTGTCATGGAGATCGTCTAAACAATCAGTGTCGACACGTTCCACCAAGGAGGCTGAATTAGTTGCACTTTATTCAGCAGCATTGGAGGCTGAATGGTTGAGAGACCTGTTGTGAGACCTTCCAATGCTAGCAAAGCCGATACCGGCTGTCCTAATATACTGTGACAACACTTCTGTGTTGCTGAAAGTGAATAGTAAAAAAGACAACCAAAAATCCTCGAGGCATATCAGAAGACGACTTGATTCATGTCGGCATGCCAGAGAGACGGGTGTAATAACAGTAGATTACATCAAGTCTGAAAGGAACCTTGCTGATCCTTTCACCAAAGGACTGGCTCAAAAGCCAATCCAAGCAGCGTGCATGGGAATGGGACTCGTACCCTGTTAGCGGTTTCAACTGCGGATAACTGTCCTGTGTGATCGGAGATCCCGAGATCCAGGCTCCAGGAAACGAAGCACTGTGGAACCAAGAGCACAAAAGACAAAGAGTCTCATTAGTTGTTGTGCTCTGTCTGTATGGCAGGTTGAGAAATATGCTCTTAATGAAGTCAATGCTATAAGCAGGGAAATTGTCCTACAGAATTTCCTTAATGATTTCACCT
Organism: Zea mays; assembly: GCF_902167145.1. NCBI lineage: Eukaryota > Viridiplantae > Streptophyta > Magnoliopsida > Poales > Poaceae > Zea > Zea mays. The sequence continues at coordinate 103,780,100 of NC_050104.1, read as the reverse complement.
ATATGAGCTGACTGTGGGGTCGCAGTCCAGGAGAGAATGGGGTTTTCTCTCTAGTGAGCTCATGAATAGATATTAAAGGGCATGACCGTAACGCCCTGCCCCGTAAGAGAAGCAGATAATCTGCCTAGTACTATGTGCCTTCTGTGCGAAGATTCTCACACTAGGGTTTGTGGATCAAGGCGTAGTCCTCCGCTTACTCGTGCAGGGTTGGAGTACACTGGGATAGGCTTTGGTTCAAACCTAACAAGTACCTCTGCCGAAAAGTAGTATATAAACAGTACGGGAGCTCAATGACAATGATCAGAAAATAAGAGTGAAAATGGTGGGGATTGCTGTTCATTTGAGGGGTTTTCCCTTTATTTTCTTTATTGGAAAATATAAGAAATGAATTAAAAAAAAATAAAATGAAAGTGGCCAGCCAGCTGGGCCGCTGCCAGGCCGCTTGGCAAAGTAGCCCAGCAAGGCCAGCCGGTATATGCAGCCAGCGTAGGGCATGCCAAGGAAAGGGGCAGGAGACCGAGCGGCAGGAGGAGCAGCCGCTCAGGCTGGCGGCGGCGCTCAACCGAGCGCTCCGACTTCTGCGCCGTGGCTTACGTCCTCCTCTGCTCAACCTCCTAGAGATCGACTCCATATATGGGCAAGCTCTCCCCTGGTTGTAGATCCCCCGGCTCTCTCGACAGTAAACAGAAGTTCCCTATTACTCTTCCTCTGTTGCTGTTCCAGTCACGTGCTCCTGTGTGGTGCTCTATTGGTTCTGATTGTTGTCCACCGTGGCCTGGTGTTTGGGCTCCCTGCTGCGCGGTGTTCATCTTCTCGGGCTGGTGCCGTGGACGTCTCCCTCGGCTCCGGCAGCGGCTCTAGTATCTCCGTTAACCTCCCGTCGTGCAGGCCCGGACGTGGGCGGCGGAATTGGTTTTCTGGGACAGAACTTCGTGTTCGCTGAGCTGGTCTTCCCACGTATATTTTCTACGTGCTGTGAGTTACCCATTATCTCACTTTATTTACTGTTTAATTTTGTGCAATCTGCTAGTATTAAATACTTGGGTGTGATTGCACTGTTGTGGGCGGATTTAATTGCTCGATGATGATAGCGGTGTAGTGAGACAACGTGACAGTCTGGGTTTTAGTGTATTATCATTTTCGGCATTGATATTATTTGTGCCTAATTAAATCTCTTTTTGTTGAGGTTGTTTAACTGTGTTAAATTCTGTTAATTTATTTAGTACACAACTCCTTTCTATCAGTATTTATATTTGATTATTAGGCTTATTACATCTGATCTAAAACCATTATTTGGTAAGATAGGACTGTCACGTTAGTCGAGGATCTCTGATCACCTATTAGCGTTGGAGGGCTGTTTATTACAGCAACCCGCTATTTTGAGAGCAATATTTTAAGATAAACAATCATGTTTATTAGTTTAATCTGCCTTCTTCATCTGCAAGCCATGTTTAATTATGAAATGGATCTGAGTAGCTATTTTACATGTTTACATGTTCTAGAATTGCTACTGTTCATTGCTGCAATAATTACATATGGCATTTGTCTGAGTTATATGCTTGTTTTATTCGGAATTAAAATATTTAATATATTTAAATATGATGGAAGCATGTCACTTATTTCTCTAATATTACAACATAATCTGGCCCATTGTAACAGGCCCTGCGTGGCCGCAGCGCGTTACGGGCCTAATTTATAAAAGCATCCCTGTAATTACAGTCTGTAACCCCGCTTTATGGGAATATTCCGGGGATAACCTAGGTGTCTGAGGGCACATGCATCCTTAACACAGGACACTGGGCACTCAGATACCTATAAATACCCCCGCACAGTGCCCTTGAGAGGCTAGATTAACAGAGCTTTTGCCATCTCGTGCGAGAACCCTGTTTACGTCAACTTTCACCCCCGTTGGATCCCCTTGCACCTGGTAGCAAGTTCCAACATTTGGCTCCCACCGTTCGTGCTACGAAAAAACCACCCACGATGGCACCCAAGAAAGCTAACTCGAAGGCTGACGAGGCTGCGAAGGCAGCACTGCTTGCCGCAAAAAGGGCAAGGCCCTCGCCCTCACCCACTCCACCCACCAAGAGGCTACTCAAGACGACGTTCTCCACACCTGCGAAGACGACGCTCTCCGCACCTGCGGCCTTGAAGGACAATCGCAGCCTCCCCCAGGCTTCGCCCCACCGGAGGGCGCGGACCTCACCGAGGACGGTGAAGTCCTCGGCGTCTCAGCGGAAGAACAGCTACAGCTGCGCGCCCTGCGCCTCAAGAACCGCAATCTCCAGAGGCAAAAAGAGATACTGGAGGCCAAGCGCCAGCGCGTGTCCGCACTAGCCAAGGTGCGACAAATGATACGCGACGAAGAGCAGAAGGCCCAGGACCTCGAGCGGGAGATCGCGCTGATGCAGCGCGAAGTCCACCTCGGCCTGCAGCACGGGCCACCCCTGCAGCAGCGCGCACAACTGGAAGACATGCGCGAAGGCCACCTCGGCCTGCAGCACGGGCCACCCCTACGACAGCGCACGCAAATGGAAGACCCACACTTCCCCCAGCGCGACCACGCCTTCCCACATGCCGCGCCACTCCAAGGGGTCAACTACCTCGACGAGCGAAGTCCCCTGGCACCGCACCTGCAAGTGACACCCTGGCCTGCCAACTTCCGGGCAGGGACCTATCCCAAGTACAACAACAGCACTGACCCAGCACAGTACATCATGAGCTACCAGGTCGCTGTTGCATCTTCCGGAGGGGACGACGCCACGATGGCCAAGTCTTTCATCATCGCCCTCGAAGGCCCAGCTCTCACCTGGTTCACCAGGTTGCCCCCGCTGTCCATTGACTCCTGGAGAAGCCTCCGGGACAAATTCCTGCTCAACTTCCAAGGGTACCGCCCAGACACCGATGCCTTGGCCGAACTCTCACTCTGCAAGCAGCTGTAAAAAGAGACTCTGCGGGAGTATTACCGCAAGTTTCTAACACTCAAGTCACAACTGCCCTCAGTTGACGACCAGATCGCCATCCACTACGCCATCAGTGGCCTTCGCGCCGACGTCCTTTACAGCCACTGTATCAGGGACCTGCCCAAGAACCTCCAGGAATTATATCAGCTCTTTGAAAAATATGCCAAATCCGAAGAGCTCCACCAGCGCAAGGTTGAGTCTCAGAGGAAACCCAAAGATGCTCCACAGTCCAGTCGCACGTGGACGAGGACTCCGCAGCTAGACTCCGGTCGAGACGGCCGCAATCAGCAGCAAGTGCACAACATCGCCAACCAGCACCCCGCTGCTGACACCCCTCGCCGCCAGGAGTATCCCCCCAGGGCCGCAGAAACGGAACTCGCGGTAGGGGTCAGGGGCGTGCGCAGCCACCGCGCCGATTCTACTGTGTTTTTCATGGCGAAGACTGCGCCCACCAAACCAGAGATTGCCCAGAAACGAAGGCCACCAAAGACAGGATGGCATGGGCACAGCCAGCTGACAACCCTAGAGTTGTCGCGCACACTTATCAGCAACCCCCTCCACCATACATCCACGCTCTCGCCCCGCATCCACCGCACCACGCATACCAACACCACTAGGAAGTACAAATCATACCTCCCCCACCCCCACCTCCACACCAGCAACATCAGAACATCCCCCACCCCCATGCCCCAAAACAAGAAGACTTCGCCGATCAGCCGTATCGCGGAGTCATTCATATGATCACTGGGGAGTCCAGCACCGACTTCGACACAAAGCGGCAGAAGCGGGACCACTACCACAGCATCAACCACGTCGCCATCACCGGTCCAGTCGTGCAGACGAAGTGGTCCCACGTACCGCTAACCTTCGACGCACGAGACGTCGACCTGCGCAGCGCCCCCCACATCGACGCCATGGTTATCAACTACAGCGTGGCAGGCTGGGACCTGCACAAAGTCCTTGTCGATAATGGCATTCAAGTAGACATCATTTTCCTCCATGTCTTCGACCGCATGGGCATAAGCCACAGCCTGCTCAAGCCTTCGGACAACCCATTGTATGGTTTCGGCGGCAAGGGCACTTTTCCTGTCGGCAAAATAGAGCTGCCTCTCTCCTTCGGTGTAGCACCCAATGCCTGAAGTGAGCAAATAACCTTTGACATCGTCGATATGGTGTATCCGTATAACACCATCATGGGCCGGGGCTCTATCAACAAGTTTGAGGCAGCCATTCACGGACTGTACCTGTGCATGAAGATACCAGGTCCATTAGGCGCCATTGCGGTCTACGGCAATCAACAGACTGCGCGCAACATAGAGCGGGACTTCATCCCCGGACAAAGAAACGTGCACTGCCTCACGGCCCAGCGCGAGGTCCCTGCGTCCGTCAGCCCAACCGACAAAGAGCACGACAAGGCACAGCTGCAGAGCAACGATGGGACCAAGACTGTTCCCCTCGACCAGGCCACGCCCAAGCAGACAGTCACTATCAGCGAAGACCTCACTTCGCATGAAGAGGAGAAACTCCTCTGCTGCTTGTCCAAGAACAAAGATGTCTTCGCTTGGTCAGCCCTCGACCTGGTCGGGGTCAGCCGATCCATAATTGAGCACAGCTTGGGAATCGACCCTTCGGTGAGACCGAAAAAACAGCGGCTTCGCAAAATGTCCGACGAGAAGATAGAGGCCGCCAAGGCAGAGGTACACCGCCTCCTGGAAGCCAAATTCATCGAGCCGGTGGCTTACCCCACGTGGCTCTCCAACGTTGTGATGGTGCAGAAAAAGAGCGGCATGTGGCGAATGTGCATCGACTTCACCAGTCTCAACAAGGCCTGCCCAAAGGACAACTTCCCATTGCCGCGGATCGACAAAATAGTCGATAGCGCGGCCGGATGCGAAGTCATGTCACTCCTCGACTGCTTCTTCGGTTACCACCAGATATACATGAAGGAGGAAGACAAGGCTAGCACCATCTTTATAACACCCTTCGGCACATATTGCTTCATCAGAATGCCGGAGGGACTCAAGAACGCTGGGTCCACCTTCTCCCGGCTTACCAAAACAGTGCTCGAAGGGCAAGTTGGCAGGAATATATTCACATATGTGGACGACATAGTCGTCGCTAGCAAGAGCAAGGAGGACCATCTCGCTGACCTCGCCGAGACATTCGCGAACATGCGAGACGCACGACTTTGCCTGAACCCGGAAAAGTGTGTCTTCGGCGTTCGCCAAGGGAAAATATTGGGCTACCTGGTATCACACCGCGGCATCGAGGCCAACCCAACCAAAATTCAGGCCATCATCAACATGACGCCTCCGCAGTCCGCCAGAGATGTCCAGCGCCTGACGGGCAGGTTGGCCGCCCTCAACAGATTCATCTCCAAATCCGCCGAGCGAAGTCTCCCTTTCCTCAAAACTCTCTGTGGCGCAAAAGACTTCGCTTGGGGACCAGAGCAGGCAGCGGCCTTCGCCTCATTAAAACAGTACCTGTCGGAGTTGGCAGTCCTTACAAGCCTCGATTCTTCGCTACCCCTGTTGCTCTATGTTGCGGCTTCGCCGCATGCGGTCAGCGCGGCACTGGTGCAGGAGCAGATAGTTGAGGGCGTGATCAGGCAGTGCCCAGTTTATTACGTCTCCGAAGTGCTGACACCATCGAAATGTAACATGACAGAACTGGAGAAGATTGCCTACGCAGTTGTTATGTCTTCGCGCAAATTGCGCCATTATTTTGAAGCATTCAAGGTACGAGTCACCTCAGACAGGGGACTTGGTGAATTGTTCAGAAACCCGGAGGCATCGGTGAGGATTGCCAAGTGGGCGGCCGAACTCTCCAGCTACCACATCAATTTTGAGCCCAGGACAGCCATCAAGTCACAAGTCCTGGCAGACTTCGTCGTCGACTGGACTGGGCCAATAACACAGCCGGACCCGTCCGCAGAGAAGGTTTGGACGATCCACTGCGACGGCGCGTGGTGCCATGCGGGGGCAGGCGCCGCTGCAGTCATCACCTCACCCGCCGGGGTAAAGCACAGATACGCAACACGCCTCAGCTTCGCTCTGGAATCTAACAGATGCACAAATAACATAGCAGAATACGAAGCAGTCATCCTCGGCCTCCACAAGCTGAGGGCCCTTGGGGTCACCACCTGCATCATCAGAACAGACTCCAAGGTAGTTGTCGGCCAAGTCGAGAAAGACTATGCAGCAAAGGACCCCGCACTTATGCAATACCTCGCGGCCATCCGAAGTCTCGAGAGACAATTCAAGGGATTCACCTTGCAGCATGTGGACCGGGCCAAGAATGAAGAGGCCGACGCACTGGCCAAGGCTGCCGCCAGAGGCGAGTCCCTGCCCTCCGACGTGTTCTACCATGTCATCGGCACGCCAGCCGTCCGGAGCCCCAAAGGGCTCCAAATAACCAATGATAGCGAGGGCCACCGCATAGTCAACCTTATTATGACTGAAGACTGGCGGGCACCAATAACCCTGTTCCTACAGGGGTACTACCACCCAACCGACATCAACGAGGCCAAGCACCTCAAACATCGAAGCCGGGACTTCGCACTGATTGAGGGCCAACTCTACAAGAAAGGGGTCAGTCAGCCAATGCTTAAATGTGTCACCGAGACCGAAGGCATCCAAATCCTGCGCGAAGTCCACAGTGGTACTTGTGGCTCTCACGCAGGGCCAAGGGCCCTAGCCGCAAAGGTGATCCGCCAAGGTTTCTACTGGCCCGCAATGATCTGCGCCGCAAATCGGGTTGCAATGTCCTGCGAAGCCTGCCAGAAGTTTTCTCCTCGGTCAGGCAGCCCCTCGCAATTCACAAAACTGATCGCCCACACATGGCCTCTACAGCGCTATGGCCTGGACATTGTCGGGCCCCTGCCCACGGCTCAGGGGAACCTCAAGTTCGCCTTCGTCGCTGTCGAATACTTTATTAAATGGATCGAGGCGAGGGCTGTTTCCACAATAACATCAAAGACCGCACAGAAATTCTTTTGGCAAAACATTGTTTGCCGCTTCGGAGTACCGTCCGAACTAATAGTCGACAACGGCAAGCAGTTTGACAGCCAAGACTTCAAGGATTTTTGTTTCTCCATCGGCACCAAGCTGGCCTTCGCCTCAGTATATCACCCGCAGTCCAACGGAGTTGTGGAACGCGCCAATGGAAAAATTTTCACAGCTGTCAAAAAGATGCTCCTCGACGAAAAAAGGGCAAGTGGGCCGATTTGCTACCTGAGGCGGTCTGAGCGCTAAACACGACTGAGTGCAGGGCGACCGGGTTCACCCCTTTCCGCCTTCTATATGGATCGGAGGCCATGACCCCACAAGAAATAAAACATGGGTCCCCGCGAACAGTTCCGTCAGCCGTCCACAACATGGACGAGCCCACTTCGAAGGATCTCATCGATGGAGACCGAGTCTTCGCCCTACAGGCTCTAAATAAATACCAAGCCCAGACAAAAGCATGGCGCGACCACGCAGTCATCCCGAGGGAATTCAGCGAAGGGGACCTCGTACTCGTCCGAACAGCTCGGACAGAGTCCAGGGGGAAGCTGGAGCCCAAGTGGGAGGGCCCTTTCATCGTCAAGACGAAGGCTTCCCCCAGCGCTTACAGGCTCGCAACGCCAAACGTCGAAGACCTGGAGCACTCCTGGAACATCGACAATCTCCGCAAATTTTTTGTTTGACTCATCAGGGCCGATTCGCCCTTGTAATTCGCAAAAACAATTTTATTCTGGCCCGCACTCTTTTCCTCCCGGGGGGTGAGGTTTTTAACGAGGCGGAGTCATGTAATATACAAGCGAAAAATCCCCCGCAAAAACCTGCGTCGAAAAAAGACCGCGCCGACGGTCTTCGACATTCGACCAATACAAAGTCACCGCGAGGCTCTGCGCTGGCCACCCTCGCGTGCGACAACTCAACGCAAAAGTCGCCTAAGGGTGCAGCCAGACTAGCACAACAAGTGCGAAAAATCATAGTCTTCCGCGAAGACTATCCGTGCAGAAGTCGCCTAAGGGTGCAGCCGGACTAGCACAACAAGTGCGAAAAATCATAGTCTTCCGCGAAGACTATCCGTGCGGAAGTCGCCTAAGGGTGCAGCCGGACTAGCACAACAAGTGCGAAAAATCGTAGTCCTCCGCGAAGACTATCCGTGCAGAAGTTGCCTAAGGGTGCAGCCGGACTAGCACAACAAGTGTGAAAAATCGTAGTCCTCCGCGAAGACTATCCATGCAGAAGTCGCCTAAGGGTGCAGCCGGGCTAGCGCAACAAGCGCGAAAAATCGAAGTCTTCCGCGAAGACTATCCGTGCAACAGTTACCTAAGGATGCAGCCGGACGAAGCTTAACAAGTGCGAAAACGACTACGCCAAACTGTCCACACAAAGACCGACTGCATGCGCACCAGACCAACATAACAAATACACCAGGCCAAGTACGTAACGCCTTCGCGAACATAGCCGAATGTGCGAAGGCACACAACCTCATCATACAAGCCATTACACATGTACAAGCGAGGGCATCACACTCTACATCGGCTCAACCTTCGGAATAATTCCCATCTCCCTATAATTAAATAACATTATCCTAAGCTCCTCGCCCGCAAAAAGACTTCGCAGCTCCCCCTCACCTGCACTCACAGTGGCCGGCAAGGACAACAGCTCCTGCCTGCCAGCCCTACTCACCCGAAGCCGACCGACGTCCACCCCACTCACTCTACGCTTGGCAACCGCCCTTCGCTGCCTACGCCCAGTACTCGGACCAGGCACAACTTCAGCATCCGCAGCATGCGGCGAAGCCTCCGCCGCCGCCACATCCAAGGCCGTGAAGTAGTCCAAGTCCTCATTCGACGACTCCTCAGTCCACTCAACCGAGCTCTCAGAGTCACCAAAATCAAAAAACTTAGATGCAGACCCTTCCGATTTATTACCATCATCCACAGTCGAAGCCGCCAAAAAATTAGTAGTAGCGGTTGCGTGCGCAGGCCCAAAATCTTGAACCTGCGCAGCAACCAAGATTCAGCAACATATCCAAAATTCCCTAACTACCCACACCCACTAAGCCACCTGCGAAGACCCAGCCGTCGCGGGATCCTCCGCTGTCGGCTCCGCCGCCACCTTCACAGGATCCTCAGCCCTCGGCGCAGCTGTTGGCGACAGGCCTCCGCCGGCTGCAGTGGCAGCGGGGGCATCAGGAACGCCTTCGGCGGTTTCCGGGGGTGGCTCCAGGGCGGCCTCGGACACAGCCGCCGCCGGGTTCGGCTCCGGGTCAGGCAGCACGCTGTTCAAAGCCCCGAAGTCATCCACCCTCTCGCCACACGCCGCCTGAGACACAACACACAGATTCAGTAAACCCACATATAGCCCACATTCAACAAACACCAAACAAAAGCCAAACATTACCTGACCCCTCGCCGTCTCGGCCCGCTCCCTGACCACCTCCCGACCGTGGGGGCCCCACATCCGGTCGTAGAGGGCTCCCGCGGATTCCTTCACCACAGGGTCCTCAACCTTGTAGATATCGCGCTCGAAATCCTCATCAGCTTGGTCGAAGACCTCATAGTGCCGGCACCGTTCGCGAGAGAGCGCGTTCATCGCCCCCTCGCAGGTGACCAGGGAGGCATAGGACATAAACCCCTCCACGATGGCGGGAAGCGCCAGCAACTCCTCCTGTATCCACTCGAGGCAGCGAAGTCTGGGCTCTCGGTCCGGCACTTCGAAGTCAGCGGTCCGCGCGCCCAGCTCATGGTATGAATCCATAAGCTGTTTGCGTGTCCGCTCAGCCTCCGAGCGCGTCGAGGCCTCGGCCCTCTCCACACGGCTCTGCAGGGCACTGAGCCGCTCCTCCAACTGCTCGGCGCGCTGCCTGGCAAGACTGCCCTCCGCCCGCGCCAAATTGGCCTCCGCCTGCGCAGCCTGCGCATTGGCGAGGGCCTCATTAGCCTCCTTCCTTTCCTCCGCCAGTTGGCGCCGGAGGTCAGTTTTCTCACCCTCCAGCGCGGCCACCTTATCCGCCAGCTTGTGGCACTTACTGTCGGCGGCCGACTTTTCCCGGACGGCGTCAGCATGTTGCGTCCGAAGTCTCTCGACTTCGGCAGACACAACCGCCGTTAGGGCCCCCGATGCCACGCGGTCTGTGAAGTCAGACGCCTACAAGACACACATAAGACCACAGCCCCAGCGAAGCCGGTAAAAAACCGAAGTCTAGCTCAACGCACCTGACTTAGTGCCTCCTGCATCTCCTTCAGCCGGCGGGACACAGCACCCGCCTCGTCCCTGACGGCAGTGAGTGCCGGTATCTCGCCGCCGGCACTAAGAGCACTGCCCTTCGCCCTGGGCACCACGGCAGCCGCCGCTGTCGCCACGGCAGGCAGAGCAACAACAAGTTGGCCTTCGTCCGACCCTGCGACGTATCAACAGATTAAAAAAAACTCGAGCCAACGACTTACCAACAAGATAATCTTCCACACTAATGTCGGTGGCGAAGTCGGCGACGCGCTTGCCCGGCGGCAACTCTCGGGCCGCCTTCGCAGCCTCCGGCGCCCTGCTGGACGCAGGGGCGGCCTTCACAGACTTCGAACCGCCGGCGGCAGCCGCCTTCGCAGCCTCCGGCGCCCTGCTGGATGCAGGGATGGCCGACTTCGCCGCCAGCGACGGCTGGCCTCCGCCGGGGGCAGCAGCCTTCGCAGCCCCCCGTTGCCTCTTCGGCCGGGCCTCATGAAGCCTGACAACCGCCTGGCGCTTCTGCGCAGCTCCCTGACGATCCTTGTCCATCACTGCCGACACAACAGCAGCGATATTCCGCCCGTAAGGAAACACTTTCCAATCACGAACCATGCGAGATGTAAAAAAGTCTTCGCCGGCCGCGTGGGGGATGGGAACATTCTTAGGCCACCAACCCCCGGTAACCCTCAGCATCCGCGCCGAAGACTCCCGGAGCTCGGGCGAAGACATCCTTCCCCCCGGGGCCGCGCATGTCCTCATCAACTCCCTAGCAAAACCATCAGAAACCCCCATACCTCCCATAGAAATACCTAGTTTCCTCTTCTTAGACGACGGGGCGGCCGCCGGTGCGGGGTCGTCTCCAGTCTCTACCACCGGTTTCTTCCCGCGACGATCCACATCGTCTTGGCCGGGATAACCGCCATACGGCAGACGGTTCAACTCGAAAACCCTGTTCAAGCGGTCATTGGACCCGCGAATATCCCAGCTACGCTGGCCCTCTGTCTTCGGCACGTATCGACCGACGATCCGCACCGCCCCATCCTCCGCCTCACGAACAAAGGCGGCCGGATCGCGGCTATGCAGATCCAGCGCGAAGGCGGGACTTCGCACAAGCTTCCCACCATGGGAAGTCATCTGGCGAGGGCATACTTCGCCCAACGCCCAGCCATGCGCCAAAGGCCATACCCCGTACGCCACAAACTCCTCAACCAAATCGCGCCCGCTGCTCAGGCCGGCGGCGCACCGAAGGGCCCCTTCATCCGCATCCTCCTCCGCCACTTCAAACGGCGGGTATGCTGAGTAATAATGCGAGCACATCTCGGACACGGGGAGCCCCGGATGGTCTTCGACTGTGCCCTCCGCGACGTAGAACCAAAACTCATGCCAGTTGCCCCACTTGTTGCGGGCGCAAGGAACTAACTCAACTACCTCCATCGAGGTCTTGCCGGTCTTCGGCGTAAATGTATAGGACCCAAACTGGGCAACTTCATTTCCGATCATCCTCTTCTGCCAGTGCAGGCAATAGTACTTCGCGAAGACTTCAACTGATGGTTGTCCGCCGTACGAAGTCGTCGCCCAGACATACTTCGACAGAGCCACCACGGCATTCGGAGTCAGCTGATGGATCTGAACGTTAAATCTGCGCAGGACTTCTCCCACAAACTGGTGCGCAGGCAGGCAAAGACCAGCGGCAAAGAACGCCTTGAACACAACCAACTCGCCTTCCGGCTCGGGGACTTCCTCCGTCCCCGGGACACGAGCGACTCCGCCGCCAAAGTAACCAAGCCGCTGCATATCTTGCACGCGGACCGATGACATCCGTGACACACCGAAATCCACCGTATCGCCGGCGCGCAACTCCTACGCCGCCACAGTACTCAGCGTTTCCTCAGACAACGCGTCGGTCGGCGGCGTAGCGGCAGCAGAAGAAGAAGAGGTCGACATCGCTACGTATCGTCGGAGGCGGCGGGCGGTCTGCTTCACTCGGGCTAGATCTCCGGCGAACAAGAGCAAGGAGGGCAGACGAGCAGCAAGATGGTGGAAAAGGCGGCTAGGGTTTTCACGGAGCGCGGAAAGATAAAGTTCAAAACGCGCCGCCCCCACCCCCTTTTATACACAGGGCGCGGCGCTTCGGGAAACCCGCAGTCCAACAGTACGGTGTCAATCAACGGTCATGTCAAAAACCCCCGCGGAACCACTTCGAGCGAGGGCAGCGTCTCCGCCATCTAGCGACGTCTTCGGCACCATATGACTTAGTCGAACTGGTCCCTCGGAGGGCAAATGTTGGGGCGAAGGCGAAGACGCCACCCTTCGCTCGATGCCTTCGCTGTAGTCGTTGGTCCAACGGAGACAAGACAACGGGCAGAGACACCCTTCGCCCCACACGACATCGGATGAAGACCCATGACGAGGTCGTCCCACCTTGCGACCTTGTCCAGCATGGAGGCCCACGTGTAATCCGGCCCATTGTAACAGGCCCTGCGTGGCCGCAGCGCGTTACGGGCCTAATTTGTAAAGGCATCCCTGTAATTACAGTCTGTAACCCCGCTTTATGGGAATATTCCGGGGATAACCTAGGTGTCTGAGGGCACATGCGTCCTTAACACAGGACACTGGGCACTCAGATACCTATAAATACCCCCCCACAGTGCCCTTGAGAGGCTAGATTAACAGAGCTTTTGCCATCTCATGTGAGAACCCTGTTTACGTCAACTTTCACCCCCGTTGGATCCCCTTGCACCTGGTAGCAAGTTCCAACATCCATGCATACCAATCAATTTTCTTTCATCGCACACTTCTGACATCCTAATTTTTTGCGCATGAGTAGGAAACATATTTTTACGTAGCGTACTTGTTGGGGGCCTTCCTCTTCCGAAGGTCCTAAAAAACGTGACTAACCATATGTTTTCAGTATGACATAGGCTATTACAGGAAGCTTCGACTTTGGGATGAAGGCGTGTGATATGAGGATACAACACGAAGGCAACATGGATGGACGCCGAAGCTATGGCTAAAGGAGCTTCGACTTGGCATGTTAGCGAAGATGAAGGACGAAACCGACCTAAGGAAGAAAAGACTACTTAGTCCTTGATAGTTTGTATTATGATTAATAGTAGATGTCAGGGGCATGAATGTAATCTTATCCGGGCTGCGTCCTGTGCCTATAAATAGATGAACAATAACACCGTACTGTTCACGCTGGATTGTAATCACTCTTACGTCACTCTCGCATTTTCACCTTCTGACAAGTCGAAGGTAACAAAGTAATATGAATATCATGGATGTTTGTTTATGTTTATGAAATAAGAATATAGATAAACTACCGTTGTATAATCATTGTTTATATCCTTTTGTATTTCATGTACCCTTATTTATGTTTGTTCACTGAGATGATGAAGGTATGCCCTTCATGACCTTCGTCTAGAGATCATTATATCCAAAAGGAGATAATGCTTCGAAGGACGAATGTCTCTAATTATTAACAATCGTGTTGTCTTGCTCTTGATGTATAGCATTCAAGAACAAAGACCAACATTGGCGCCCACCGTGGGGTGAACTCAATCGACCACCTTTGGCAAGCATCGACTTTCGTAATGCCGCCGAAGAAGATAATAGTGCCATAGGCTGCTCTGCAGCCACTGGACACTAATCAGGAAACACTGCGAGAAGCTAGGAGCCAGAAGAGGAAGGCTGCTAGCCCAACACATCAGGAGGAGGAGCTAGATCAGGAGATCAGGGATTTGGAGGCTATCCACTAGCAGGTACAAATAAAAAGGGAAAAGATGCTTTGGCTCGCCAACCTTCAGAGAAAGATCGACGAAGCTGCTGAAGAAATGTGTCACCTTACCCAGGATGACCAAGACCGAAGGCCCCAACACAGGGAGCTTCAACAAGAAAGCCCAATTAATGATGAGTGGTATGGTGACTTTCACCACGACAATTTTGCTTTTGATGATGCTTCTCCCTTGGCAGCAGAATTGCAGGCTACCCTATGGCCGCCATCATACAAGCCACCTCATCTCCCCATGTATGACGGGCACTCAGACTCGAAGCAATTTTTGATGAGCTACGAAGCAACCATATCCTCATATGGGGGCAATACTGTGGTCATGGCGAAGTCCTTCGTCATGGTAGTCAGAAGCGTGGCTCAAACATGGTACTCTTCTCTTCGGCCAGGGACAATTACGTCGTGGCAGAAGCTAAAAGACATGCTGGTCACTAGCTTCCAGGGTTTCCAAACGAAACCAGTTACTGCCCAAGCTCTGTTCTAGTGCACACAGGACCAGGAAGAATACCTCTAAGCGTATGTCTGAAGGTTCCTGCGGTTGAGAGCTCAGGCGCCTACAGTGCCCAATGAGATTGTCATCGAGGCCATGATCAAGGGGCTCAGACCAAGACCAATGGCACAATACTTTGCAAGGAAGCCACCGCAATCCTTGGAGAAGCTTCTCCAGAAAATGGATGTGTACATCAGAGCCGACAATGACTTTCGGTAAAGAAGGGAAGAAGCCTACAGATACTCTGAGATGGCTAGGGGCTTCGGTGGAAGATTCCACCCTAGGCATGTCAGGTCAATCCATAATGCCAGCTCAAGTGACGACAAGGGAAACCATACCCAAAGGCAGCAACATAGCTCTTAGCCGTCAGGAGCACAACAAAGCTCTTTCAGGCCACCGGCTCCAAAAGGCAGAGGGGGGAGAAACTTCAGAGGAAGATATGGAGATCGACCCAAGAAACTGTTTTGTTTGTTCTGCGGTGAAGATAAGGGGCATACCACAAGAACGTGCCAAGTTACGATTCAGAAGCAGAAAGAAATTGCCGAAGCTGAAGCACGATAGAATCAGCCAAAGCAGGTTCTGCATACCGCTTCGTGCTACTCTCCCTACGTCCCGAAGTATGTAGGCAATCAACAGCCTACGACCTCGGTTTCTTTAGCAAGCCATTCTCAAGCTTCTTGGGCCCAGTTGCCACCATCACCACCGCTAGCACCTGCCCTGGTCCACAGTCAACAGCCAGAAGGGCACCACCACGCTTAGCAACAGAGCGACCTTCAGGAGGACTCCGAAGGTCGCACAGTCAACAACACTGTGCCTGAGTCGAAGCACATCTATTAAAGGTGCCATGGTGATTCGATTAAAGAATATCCTACCCTGATGTATCTTAGTTTTTTATGCCATTTTATTTTCTTGCATGAAAAACAATTCACGAAGGATTAATTTCTAATTTGATGTAATAATACCGTGGTCGCACCATCGAGTGTGGAGCGCATCGCCTCAACAATACTTCAGAAACTACAAAGTCGTTCCTAAGGGAGCGCAGAGTAAGTTCTGAAGCTACAAATTCATTCCTAAGGGAGCGCAGAGTAAGTTCTAAAGCTACAAAGTCGTTCCTAAGGGAGCGCAGAATAAGTTCCAAAGCTCAAAAGTTGTTCCTAAAGAAATGCAGAGCCAAGATGCCACCGAAATAAAAGGTGAAGAAGCTCCAAAGTCATTCCTAAGGGGATGCAGAGTTTAAATGCCACCGAAATAGAAGGTGAAGAAGCTCCAAAGTCGTTCCTAAGGGGATGCAGAGCTTAGCTCCAAAGTCATTCCTAAGGGGATGCAGAGCTGAAATATCACCTAAGTAAAAGGTGAAGAGACTCAAAAGTCATTCCTAAGGGAATGCAGAGTCTGGGTGCATTTTCGAGTGGGTGTGTGTATTCGGCATAAACATCATGCTGCATCATATCATCGCATTATTTCGCATAACATTACATCATACATCATATCGCATCAGCAACAGAATTGTGGAGAAGCAAAGATGCTTCTTTCCAAATATTGGTGAATGGAACAATGTGCTGAATCCCAAAGCGTACCTTCGATAGCTATAATTTTACATACCAAGAAAATCTTCGTCGACAACAATATTATATAACAGCTACGACATAAGGAGTGATTTTTTATTTGCGAAGCATGAAAAGAAGGGAAGGTGTTTTTTCGCCGAAGGCTCAAAAACAGGTAAGTATATAGATTTCATGCATCGCAAAGAAATATATTACATTAATATACATACAAATGTTCGATATTCGACTAATACACGAATATTACATTTCTTAGTACACAAGAATTCAGTCTTCTTTCAATATCTTCTCGGCAGCTTCATTTAGGAGTCTGTTGACAACTTCCTCAACGGCTTCTTCGACAATCCTTATCGTTTCTAATGCTTCCCTCGTGGCCGGATCGGCCTCAGGATCATATGGCTCAGACGGCGGTGAAAGTTCAGCTGTAGTAAAGAACAAGTTGTTAATCCGAAACCAAAAACAAACACCGAAGCTAAAATTCAGTAATAATACATATACTCCTTGCGCGCTCAGCAGCCTCTTCGGCTCGCTTAGCTTCTTTTCGGGCATCATGAAATTCTTTTTCATTTTTCTTTATAGCTTCGTCGGCTATCTGGTGGTCGCCCTTCATCCAAACATTGGAATAGAATTTCCCGCCCATCAAAGTAGCTTCGACCGAAGGCTCCTTCGTGTTGTCTATGGAGAAGATGGCTTCTGCCTGGGCTGCCGCTTTAACATGCTCACAGCCAGTTTTCTCCAAAACTGCTGCAACCCCTCGAGCACCGACGAAGGCACAAATATCCCCATGATCGCTAAGTATTTCCTCAAAAGCTTCGACTTCTTCGCCGATCCATTGAATGACTCCTTCGGGATCACCTCGAATAAATTTTTGCTCCGATAAGTATGCACCCACCTTTTGTCACACCCGGTTTTAGAAGACAAACCGAATGCGAACCATGTACGTGCTAGGATCAGCAATTCATGTACACAGCAGTTACATAACTGGACATCATCACACAGTGCTCAATTAATGACATAAAAGAGGGTATAATAGTCGATTACATCATATGTCTGAGACATCCACATAGTCTTTACAATAATCAAAGTGCGGAAAAGAAAACGTAGATACACGCGGCCTTCACAGGCAGCTGACTGGGGGTTGCCGCTAACCCACGCCTAGAACTCATCATAATCTTGGAACTCCTGGAGGTCTCCTTCCACGGCTTCATCTTCTCCTGAACAGTGGTTGCAATGCTGACAACCTAGGGATGGGGGGGGGTTGGTGTGTAGAGCAAGGGTGAGTACACATCAACATACTCCGCAAGTATCCTGTTTTGCTGTAGTGGACTAGCTTTATGTGGGGGTAAGTCAAGTAGTTGCTTTTAGTTGGTCAGATTATTATTACTAGTAGAGAAAACCAAGTTTTAGAATTAAACCACGTTATTAACCCAAACGTACTCCTTTCCAAACGGAAAGAGTACCACTTACCATTACCAGTGCCAATACCAAAACCATCATTCTCATTGCCACCTGTAATCCGAACATCTCTGATCAAGTACCACTAATCACTGGAGCTCCCTTGGCCGCTCATAACTGTGAGCACGGCTGATATATCAGTTTTCATACACTCTGTAGAGGTTGCGCACTTTACCCACAAGCCGTGATTCCCTTTCTGCCCGGAGATCATGACTCTCCATTGATCACCACCAAGGTGACCCAACAGGGTATCACTACGTAGCCTTTACAAAGATTCCCCGGGGCTGTAGCCGCCTGTTAGGTTTCCTAAATGTACTGCACTCCTCCCCAAGGGGTGAACCAAACTTAGCAGAGCGAGCCGCATACACCGAGCCCCATTGACGACACGACGACTAAGCGAACTACACCCAGGTTCCTCTAATTATTCAGCTAAGGGCATCCCATTCCACCCTCATGGTCGCACTGTTCTTCCGGGCGGTCATCCAACGAACAGGTCCTTACGGAGAGGCACTCGAGAAACCGCTCGAGCCCCCTTGAATGCCACAAGTATAACATCATAATAAAGAGGGGAAACAGCGTTTCATTGATAAATCTCATCATGTTCATTGATTAGTGTTGAGCAATAGCATAAAGCTAAACAATAATAATCCAACCCAAATAGGTAAACAAGGACATGGATAACAAAAGCTAGTCAATCCTTAGGTATAACTGTGTAAATGCGGGAAGTGAATTATAGAATGTATATGACAGAGATAGGTCAAGGGACACTTGCCTCCACCAACCAGCTGCTGCTCAGGGGCTTCTCCTGTGAGTTCTTCGGGTTCTTCAACCAGATCGTTCTCTATACGAGCGCAAACATACATACATCCACACATTTAATACAAAAGAACAGTACACCATACAATAGAATGCAATAAATAAACTGACGTTCCACGCGGGGCTCGCAATTACGGTTAAGAGAGAAAGAGGAAATGACAGTCGAGTCTACAGTCGAGAAGCGATCACGTTACATTATTATAAATTAAACCACTCGTTTAACAGAAGGGTATTAATTTGGCCACTGCGTTTAGCATAAAGTAAGGTCATGTTCTATATTTAATTATTATAAATAGATAAAGATGAATGAAAGGGAGTGGTCGCACGGCGAGACGCACGACACAACATTTAAATTGAATTAAGAAATAAACGACTCGTCGCGCGACAGAGCGCGCAATGAGATTCTTGCATTAATTATAGATAAACGTTAAGCGTTGCGCCACGAAACGCACAACGGCTTACGTCAACAGAACTGCATTTAAAACGAATCGTCGCGCGGCGAAGCGCGCGACACAACACATTAATAAATATAAATTAAAAGAATCGTCGCGCGACGCAGCACATTGACTAAACTAAAATTAAAATGAATTAAGACAGGGGCTGAACGACGCGCGACTACGGTCGCACGCGCGAAAGTACGCTGCGCGTGCCGAGGGCACGCGAGGGCACGGCAGGGCGCGACCGAGGGCTCGAGGCCGGGAATCGAGGCGCGGCGCGGGGTAGGGGCCAAGCCGCCGCCGCCAGGTGCGAGGCGCGCGCGGGCGCGGGGTCGAGCCGCTGGCGCCGGGTGCAGACGCGCAGGGGGCCGCGGGCGTGGGGCCACAAGCGTGGGGCCGGACTGCTGCCGGGCATGGGGCGGGCAGCCGAGCCGCCGCCGGGGGAACACGACGGGGAGGGGAGGGGCGCGGCGCGGGCCGCCGCCGCCGGGCACGGGGAGGACGCGGGGCCGGGCGCGGGAGGGCGCGGTGCGGCCGTGGGGGCTCGTCGGGCGCGGGGCCGAGGGGCGCGCGGGACGGGCAGGGAGGCCGCGCGGGGGAGAAGAAGGGGAGGGGAGGGGAAACTCACCACGGGGATCCAAACTCCGGCGATCACGTCTCCAAACCCTAGGGCACCACGGGGAGAGAGAGAGAGGTGGAAGAGGGAGAGGGAGGTTACTGCGCGGGAGAAAATCAAATGAGACAAATGGATTAGGGGGAGGGGGTGCATTGGGAGGGCAGGGGGCGCGCGGGCTGGACCGGGCCGGAGACACATCGCGGATCGACACCCACGACACGCACGACCACTAAACGGAATCCGATCGCGAACCAAAAATCCGAAACGGGGCGAGACGAACACGCGACATCAGACAAAGAAATGTGCTTCGGCATGATGCAACACCCATGACACTTAGGTTTTGTTTATACATGACACGGACACCCATCACTATACTGGTTTGAAATTGGGAAAAAGGAGCGAAATGGGAAGAGAAAAGAGAGTAACGCTCGAATTTGGTGAGTGAAAAGAAGAAAAAATTCTACCCCCAAATTCAGGGCGTTACAAACCTATCCCCCTTAAAAAATCTCGCCCTCGAGATTCAAGGTTGGCTAGCAAAGAGCTCAGGGTATTTAGCCATTAGATCATCTTCACGCTCCCAGGTTGCTTCTTCCTCAGAGTGGTTACTCCATCTAACTTTGCACATTCTGATAGTTTTCCTTCAGGTGACTCTGTCTGCAGTCTCAAGAATCTGCGCTGACTTCTCAATATAGGTCAAGTCCTCCTGGACTTCAAGACCTTCCACTGGAAACTGCTCTTCTGGCACACGCAGACACTTCTTCAACTAAGACACATGAAAGACATCATGCACTGCGAACAAGCCTTCTGGCAAACTGAGCTGATAGGCCACTTCTCCATGCCTTGCGAGAATCTGATATGGGCCAACATAGCGGGGTGCTAGCTTGCCCTTGACTCTGAATCTTCTGACTCCTCTGATCGGTGACACTTTCAGATAGATAAAATCTCCAACTTCGAAACTCAGCTCTCTTCTTCTTGTGTCTGCATAACTTTGCTGTCTTGATTGCGCTATCTTCGGATTCTCCCGAACCATCTTGATGTTCTCTTCAGCTTCAAGCAGAATGTCTGGCCCGAACACTTGCTTTTCTCCAGGCTGATCCCATTGCAATGGAGTTCTATAACTCCTTCCATAAAGCGCCTGGAATGGTGACATCTTCAAGCTGGCCTGGTAACTGTTGTTATAGGAGAACTCTGCATAAGGCAACCTCTTGTCCCATCCGGATGGATCTTGCAACGCACAAGCTCTCAACATGTCTTCAAGGATTTGATTGGTTCTTTCGGTCTGACCATCTATCTGCGGATGATAAGCTGAACTGAAATTCAGATGTGTACCCAAGGCTTCATGCAACTGCTGCCAGAAATGAGAGGTGAACCGCGTTCCTATGTCTGACACTATCTTCTTTGGTACACCATGAAGACAAACGATCCGAGACATGTACAACTCTGCTAATACTGTACTGCTGTAGTTGGTCTTGACGGGTATGAAGTGGGCTGACTTGGTTAAGCGGTCCACCACTACCCAAATGGAATCGTAGCCGGCTCGAGTGCGAGGCAATCCGACTATGAAATCCATACCGATTTCATCCCATTTCCACTGAGGAATTCACAACGGTTGCAACAATCCAGCTGGCCTCTGATGCTCTGCCTTGATCTGTCGACAGCTATCACACATAGCCACATGCTCTGCGATTTCTCTCATCATTTCGTACCACCAGAATTTCTTCTTCAGATCCTGATACATCTTCTCACTTCCAGGGTGTATCAAATAAGCTGTCTCATGAGCTTCCTTGAGAATCAATTCCCGAATAGACTGGACTTTGGGAACACACAAGTGGTCTTTGAACCATATCACACCTTCTGCATCTTCCCGAAAATCTTTGCCTCTGCCATCTAGAATCAGCCACCGGATTTCACTGATCTTCTCATCATTCTTCTATGCTTCTTTGATTTCCCGCTCTAAGGTGGGTTCTAACTCAACTGTCACTCCTCGCATATTGTTCACAAATCCGAGACTCAACCTGTCAAACTCTTTGGCCAACTCATAAGGCATCGGATGAGCGACCATCATATTGACCTAACTCTTCCTGCTCAAAGCATCTGCCACTATGTTCGCTTTGCCTGGATGGTAACGAATCTCCAATTCATAGTCTTTGATCAACTCTAACCATCTTCGTTGCCTCATATTCAGCTCCGACTGAGTGAATATGTACTTCAGACTCTTATAGTCTGTGTAAACATCACATTTCTGCCCATACAGATAGTGCCTCTATGTCTTTAGTGCGTGAACCACTGCTGCCAACTCTAGGTCATGGATTGGGTAATTCTTCTCATGAACCTTCAGCTGTCGAGACGAGTAAGCCACAACTCTTCCCTCTTGCATCAACACGCATCCCAAACCGGTGTAACAAGCATCGCAATACACTAAGAAGGGCTTGTGCACATCAGGCAAGACTAAGACAGGCGTTGTAGTCAACTTCTCTTTCAGCGCTTCGAAGGCCTCTTGACATTTCTGGGTCCACTTGAACTCAACTTTGTTGCCTAGCAAAGCTGTCATTGGTTTCGCAATCTTCGAAAACCCTTCAATAAATCGCCGATAATATCCGGCCATTCCAATGAAGCTCTTGATTCCTCGAGCATCTGTTGGCGCTTTCCAATTCAGAATGTCTGCCACTTTCTTTAGATCCACAGCCAATCCTTCTTTGTTGATTATGTGACCCAAGAACAGGACTTCACTGATCCAGAACTCGCACTTGCTCAACTTTGCATACAACTGGTGCTCTCGCAATCTCTGCAATACCATCCTCAAATGACTTGCATGCTCTTCTTCGCTTTGAGAATATATCAGAATATCATCAATGAATACCACCACAAACTTATCAAGATAATCCATGAATACACTGTTCATCAAATTCATGAAGAAGGCCGGTGCATTTGTCAAACCAAAAGACATCACAGTGAACTCGTACAACCCATACTTGGTAATGAATGTCGTCTTCGGAATGTCTGAAGGTCGAATCCTGAGCTGATGATAAACTGACCTCAGATCTATCTTTGAGAACACACTGGCTCCTCTCAACTGGTCGAACAGATCCTCTATTCTAGGCAAGGGGTACTTGTTCTTGATCATGACCTCATTCAGAGCTCGATAATCGATACACATCCTTCTGGTGTCATCTTTATTCTCCATGAATAGGACCGGGGTGGCCCAAGGCGAGGTGCTTGGCCGGATGTATCCTTTCTCTGACAGCTCATCGATCTGCTTCTTAAGCTCAACCAACTCTGGTCCAGATACTCTGTAAGCTCTCTTAAAGATGAGGCGGTTCCAGGAAGAAGCTCTATGGCAAACTCAACTTTCCGCTCTGGTGGCATACCTGGTAGGTCCTTTGGAAACACGTCTGGGAACTCAGACACAACCTTGATAATCTCAAGTGGATCTGCTTCACTGCTATCAATAGCCATTTGATAACAACTTCCTTTCTTTGGCTCAGGCGGGACTAACTCGGTCACCACTTCCTCTCCTAGTGGGGACATCAACTCGATTGTCCTCTTATCACAACTGATAACTGCCTGATACTTATCTAGCCAATTCATCCCTAGGATGACATCTATTCCCTGAGTACCCATTACTATGAGGTTAGCGGGGAACGCTATCCCCCTTATTTCCACACTTACATTCAAGCAAATGCTATCGGCTCGAATTCTACCACCGGCTGAGTCAATTTGAATGGGGGTTGGCATGGTAGTAATTGGAAGATTATGTGCTTCTACCCATGATGCAGTAACGAAAGAATGCGTTGCTCCAGTATCAAATAACACTTCTGCAATATGGGAGTCGACTGGAAACATACCTACTATCATGTCGGGGGTTTCCTGAACTGCTTCAGCCTCCAAGTGGTTCAGTCTCCCATGATTATAGCGCGGCTGAGAGTGGTTGCCTGCTCCAGGCTGAGGCACATTCTGCTTTGCTGGGGCATTGGGGCCTGACTGCTGTTGAGCTGCCTTCTTCGGACATTGCATCACTCAATGGCCTTGCTCTCCATAGTGGAAACATGCTCTTCTTCCACCCTGAGCCGGTGCTGCTTGACTGTTCTGCTGGGTCGCTGGGGCAGGAAGACGAGGTGCCTGCTGATTCTGCCTCTGGAACTGACCTCCTCCTGACTGATTGCTCTAGCGATTCTGATGCTGAGGATACTGCCTTTGAAACTGTTGTTGCTGAGGTGGACGCTGGTTCTACCTGAACTGCTGAGGTTGATTGCCTGAGAAACGAGGGCGATTGTTGCTTCCAGGCTGGGGTCCACTGATCTTGCGCTTGCGATCCTCCATTTCTTTGCGCTTCCTCTCTGTCATGATTGCTCTATCAATCAGGTGCTGAAACATCGGAAAGGTATGATTCATCAGCTGATACTGCAGAGGGTCGACCAAGCCTCTCAAGAAACGATACTGTCGCTTGGCGTCAGTGTTGACATCTTCAGGAGCATAGCGAGACAGCTACAGAAACCTGTCTCGGTACTTACTAACAGACATTGACCCTTGCTTGAGGGCCAGGAACTCCTCCTTCTTTACTGTCATCAGACCTGTAGGAACATGGTACTGACGGAAGCTACCTCTGAACTCTTCCCAGGTGATGGTGTCGGGGTTGGCATGGGTGGCGAGATAAGACTCCCACCAAGACTGAGCTACTCCTCTCAACAGACGGGGACCATACAGAACTTTCTCCCTGTCATCACACTGAGCGGTATGCAACTCCCGCTCCACAGTACGCAGCCAGTCTTCAACATCCATGGGGTCAAAAGAGTGAGCGAATGTTGGGGGATGACCTCTCATGAATTCAACACGCTTGTCCCTAGGCATCTGAGGCATCTGAGGCTGAGGTGGTGGCTGCTGCTGCTGAATGGCGGCCAAAGTCTGCCTGAGTCTGCATCATGAACATCTGCTCGATGGACATCGGGGGCGGGGGTGGCAGCAGCAGCTGCTGGGGTGCCTGCTCCTGCTGAGCACGCCTTCCTCCTCTGCGCCTGTTTTCTAACATCTGCAGAATGCAATCACACATCAGAACTGACCTTGCAAATCTTGCAGCATAAGAAAAGGGTATAGAATTCTTCCATAACACTGAACGGATGAACATCTTCACTGATCTCCAACACAGACCAACACAGCTTCTCAGATAAAGAGGAAAGTAGAATAAAAAGGCTTCCCAGCTAGATAACTAACTTCATTAACATATAATAGGTAAACCAAAATGCAGGGGATACCCACACTCTAGTGACAGTCATCACAAAGATCCAACTCCAACATAGTTCATCATGACAAACATAAATGCACAGGATAAGCAAACTACCCTGTCTAACTAAGACTAACTAAAAGCAAGACTAATGCTAAGACTATAGCTTCTATGTATATACTTTCGTATTAATTACAAGGTCCGACTCTGACGATCTATGGCTCTAAATTTATCTTGGTCTTGCAGTCGGGGTTGCCATAGGACTGGTGTCCACGCCGAGGTGAGCGGTACGGGTGCTGAGTCCCGACAGGAGCGGGGGAGCCATCATCCAGGTGACGATGCTCCACGCGCTCAACCCGCAGCTGGGCGATCTCAGCACGAGCCCTACTCAGCTCGTCTAATGCATGGTCCAGCTCCGTGTTTAGCACGGCGGCTAGGTTGACTGTGCTGCTCAACCTAGGATTGTCCTCACCAACAGGTGAGACAATCACGGCTCCTGTGCTGCCAAATGGACGACGGGGGTAATACTTCAGGTTGAGACCATCAGCTACCCCACCGAGCACTAAGCAGTAGTGCGAAAGCGCACGCCGTGCGGCATCTTGCATGGCCGCCTCAGCTGAGTCCCGCTCAGAGATGGAATAGTGCTCTGAGCAGACCTCAGCACCCCAGAGACTGTTCTCCGGACGACGCACCAAGCAGGTCGCCTTCCAGCGGTCCGGGTAGACCCCGCGACTGTGCTGGAAGACCACACAGCGATACTCGATAGACCAAGTACGCCGGTCAAGTGCCTGACGCAGTAGGGTGTTGAGCGCATCGTGGAAGTGACACCCGCGAGCAGCGTCGCGAGTGATGGGTCGATCAACCCATCCTTCCGGCTCCTGGTCAGTAGAAAAGTCGGTGTCGTGGCTCGAGCTGCTGTCGCCACCTCCGTCATCTGGGTCTCCTCCAGTAGCTACTCCAGCGGCTGGGGCACTCAGTGGTGGTGCAGGGGGCGCCTCCAGGGGGAGCACAGGGCAACAGCTCCTCATAGACTCTATCTCCTGCTGAAGCGAGAAAGAGGAGCCCTGCTGCTCCTGCTCCTATCGTCGACGTTCCTGCTCCTCATGCAGGCGGTGATGCAACCTCTCCAAGTGGCTGGACTGACCGGTCACTGGACGGCGAAGCGGACGCTCAGCGAGACGGGAGGGTAAGAAGGGGATGACAGACTTCCGTGCGGTGTGTCTAAGACGAGCCATCTACAAAAGACATCGTAAGCATAAGAGTGAGAGCAGAACTAGTATGACTAGCAAGTAAACCATGAATAAATGAGGAATTAGAATAAACAAAAATATTTTTAGCAAGGTATAATATATAGTAGAACATAGGTTTGGTCGATATGACCAACTTTTGAAGGATACAAAGTCAAGGTGAGAATAAGGGTCTATAATCCATAGAACAACCATTCTACTCTAGGTTAGCGGTCCTACAGTCAGCATGCCTCTGATACCACCTATGTCACACCCGGTTTTAGAAGGAAAACCGAATGCGAACCATGTATGTGCCAGGATCAGCAATTCACGTACACAACAGTTATATAACTGGACATCATCACACAGTGCTCAATTAATGACATAAAAGAGGGTATAATAGTCGATTACATCATATGTCTGAGACATCCACATAGTCTTTACAATAATCAAAGTGCGGAAAAGAAAACATAGATACACGCGGCCTTCACAGGCAGCCGACTAGGGGTTGCCGCTAACCCACGCCTAGAACTCATCATAATCTTGGAACTCCTGGAGGTCTCCTTCCACGGCTTCATCTTCTCCTAAGCAGTGGTTGCAATGCTGGCAACCTAGGGATGGGGGGGTTTGGTGTGTAGAGCAAGGGTGAGTACACATCAACATACTCATCAAGTATCCTGTTTGGCTGTAGTGGACTAGCTTTATGTGGGGGTAAGTCAAGCAGTTGCTTTTAGTTAGTCAGATTATTATTACTAGTAGAGAAAGCCAAGTTTTAGAATTAACCCACATTATTAACCCAAACATACTCCTTTCCAAACGGAAAGAGTACCACTTACCATTACCAGTGCCAATACCAAAACCATCATTCTCATTGCCACCTGTAATCCGAACATCTCTGATCAAGTACCACTAATCAGTAGAGCTCCCTTGGCCGCTCATAGTCGTGAGCACGACTGATATATCAGTTTTCATACACTCTGCAGAGGTTGCGCACTTTACGCACAAGCCGCGATTCCCTTTCTGCCCGGAGATCATGACTCCCCATTGATCACTACCAAGGTGACCCAACAGGGTATCACTATGTAGCCTTTACAAATATTCCCCGGGGCTGTAGCCGCCCGTTAGGTTTCCTAAATGTACCGCACTCCTCCCCAAGGGGCGAACCAAACTTGGCAGAGCGAGCCGCATACACTGAGCCCCATTGACGGCACGACGGCTAAGCGAACTACACCCCGATTCCTCTAATTATTCAGCTAAGGGCATCCCATTCGACCCTCATGGTTGCACTGTTTTCCCGAGCGGTCATCCAATGAATAGGTCCTTACAGAGAGGCACTCGAGAAACCACTCGAGCCCCCTTGAATGCCACAAGTATAACGTCATAATAAAGAGGGGAAACAGCGTATCATTGATAAATCTCATCATGTCCATTGATTAGTGTTGAGCAATAGCATAAAGCTAAACAATAATAATCCAACCTAAATAGGTAAACAAGGACATGGATAACAACAACTAGTCAATCCTTAGGTATAACTGTGTAAATGCGGGAAGTGAATTATAGAATGTATAGGACAGAGATAGGTCAAGGGACACTTGCCTCTACTAACCAGCTGCTGCTCAGGGGCTTCTCCTATGAGTTCTTCGGGTTCTTCAACCAGATCGTTCTCTATACGAGCGCAAACATACATACATCCACACATTTAATACAAAAGAACAGTACACCATACAATAGAATGCAATAAATAAACAGACGTTCCACGCGGGGCTCGCAATTACGGTTAAGAGAGAAATAGGAAATGACAGTCGAGTCTACAGTCGAGAAGCGATCACGTTACATTATTATAAATTAAACCACTTGTTTAACAGAAGGGTATTAATTTGGCCACTGCGTTTAGCATAAAGTAAGGTCATGTTCTACATTTAATCATTATAAATAGATAAAGATGAATGAAAGGGAGTGGTCGCACGGCGAGATGCGCGACACAACATTTAAATTGAATTAAGAAATAAACGACTCGCCGCGCGACAGAGCGCGCAACGAGATTCTTGCATTAATTATAGATAAACGTTAAGCGTTGCGCCACGAAACGCACGATGGCTTACATCAACAGAACTGCATTTAAAACGAATCATCGCGCGGCGAAGCGCGCGACACAACACATTAATAAATATAAATTAAAAGAATCGTCGCGCGACGAAGCGCGCGACGCAGCACATCGACTAAACTAAAATTAAAATGAATTAAGACGGGGGCTGAACGCCGCGCGACTACGGTCGCACGCGCGAAAGCACGCTACGCGTGCCAAGGGCACGCGAGGGCACGACAGGGCGTGGTTGAGGGCGTGAGGCCGGGACGCGAGGCGCGGGGCAGGGGCCGAGCCGCCGCCGGGGGCGCGCGACAGGGAGGGGAGGGACCGCGGGCGCGGAGTCGGACCGCCGCCGGACGCGGGGAGGGTGCGGGGGCGCGGCGCGGGCCGCCGCCGCCAGGCATGGGGAGGACGTGGGGACGCGAGGCCGGGCGTGGGAGGCGTGGGGCCAGGCGCGGGAGGGCGCGACGCGGCCGAGGGGGCTCGCCGAGGGGGCTCGCCGAGGGGAGGGGAGGGCTCGCCGGGCGCAGGGCCGAGGGGCGCCCGGGACGGGTAGGGAGACCGCGCGGGGGAGAAGAAGGGGAGGGGGAGGAGAGAGAGAGAGAGAAGGGGAGGGGAAACTCACCACGGGGATCCAAACTCCGGCGATCACGTCTCCAAACCCTAGGGCACCACGGGGAGAGAGAGAGGTGTAAGAGGGAGAGGGAGGTTACTGCGTGGGAGAAAATCAAATGAGACAAAGGGATTAGGGGGAGGGGGCGCATGGGGAGGGCAGGGGGCACCAGGGGCGCGCGGGCCGGACCGGGCCAGGCGGGGCCAGGCTGAGACACATCGCGGATCGACACCCACGACACGCACGACCACTAAACGAAATCCGATCGCGAACCAAAAATCTGAAACGGGGCGAGACAAACACGCGACATCAGACAAAGAAATGTGCTTCGGCATGATGCAACACCCATGACACTTAGGTTTTTTTTATACATGACACGGACACCCGTCACTATACTGGTTTGATATCGCACACCGATTCAGGTATTTGGATCCGGACCGTAGGATCTGATCGGTCGGTCAGGGATGAGCGCAGAGGGTATCTCGCCTAGATCTAATCTGGCACGTCCGTTTCAGATCGGGCGGTCAGAACTTGTCGATACCCTTTCGCTGTGTCGCTTTAGCACATGAGACCCTCAGTTCTCAGAAAAATAACCCGCCGTCCAGTATCACCATTGATTGAGTCTCGGGCTACTTACTAGGAAGCCCCTGCGTGTCTGTTTATTGTATGCGCAGTCGTGACACCAGTAAAAATGAATAGATTATTAAGAAAATTGATTTTTAATATGAAATTAATTGCTAAAACTTGTAAAACTCCTAGAAAATTCATTTTTAGTCCAAATTGACCCATTCTAGTTCCTGATTTTTTGTAATATTATTGTCTATCCATTAGTGCCTCTATTTTGGCATGAAAGACACATTAAAATTTATCTAGTACTTTGTATTAAATAAATAAAACCTTTAGAAATTCATATCCTAGAATCTATAACTCCAAAATTAATAATTCCAGTTTCTATGATCTTATTTTAATGTCTAGATTATTATTGTGTATTTTATTTACATGTTTGATGTGATGTTAATTTTTGTTATACTATGTATGTATTGTGTTGATGCGAGTAGACGAGCAAGCTACCGAGGATCCTGAGGTTCAACTGGTAGAGACTGCTGAGCAGGAGCTCGTGGAAGGCAAGTTGTGCCCTTGATCACTTCTTTTACCCAGTCATGTTCTTATTAATAATAATGATCTGCATAGGTTAATTTTGATGGGACCCAATAGGTTACCCTAGATTTTGATTATCTTTTGTTTCACCACTGGTTCTACTACTAAATTTTGGGTAGTACATGCTATTGCTTTATGTGGATTTGGGTATAGAGATATTCACTAATCATGATTACACTTTTTCTTATTTGTTTATTATTTATTGTTCATGATAAGAACATTATGTTAATGGGAACATGGAGAACCACCCGGGAAAATAGTGCTACCACAAGGGTTTAATGGGACGCCCTTGGCTGATTAACTAGGAAAGCTAGTGGATGACTACCTTACCCGAAAGGGGCAAGGGCAGTAGGGGAGTGGTCAGTGTAGGGAGGTCCTTGGGTTGATTTTGCTGCGATGGCGGTCAGGCGTGGGATTCCTGCACTGGAGCTTCCAATAAACTGTAGCGGGTTTTCTGAAGCTAGTGGAACTTTGTAAAGGCCTCGTAGTGGTACCCTGCCTCGCTTCCTTGGTATAGGTGTATGGGGTCTGATCAACTCCGTGGCAAATGGGTAACACGACTTGTGGGTAAAGATGCACAACCTCTACAGAGTGTAAAAATGGTATACTAGCCGTGCTCACGGTCATGAGCGGCTCGGACACTCACATGATTAATTTGTGGAACTTAAATTCAATTTGTCATTTCATTGCATTGGGATTATTTTATTATTTCTTTTACTTATTATTACTAAGGTTTGGTATATACTTACACTTAATAACTGCTAATAAAATTTTGACCAACTTATAAAAGCAATGCTCAGCTTCAGCCTTTATTACATTGATTTGCCTTACACTTCACATGAACTCCCACCTTTGGTGAGTTCATGCACATTATTCCCGACAACTTGTTGAGCGATGAACATGTGTGAGCTCACTCTTGCTGTCTCACCCCCCACAGGAGAAGAACAGGTGGTAGAAGAGGAGCAGCCTAACACCGAGGCTTTCGACTTGATCTAGGTGGCGTCTCTGGGTCAGCTTTCTGGCGCCAAGGATAGATTTTAGTTCATGCTATATTAATCTTTTATTTTGTAAGACTTTCGCTATGTAATAAGTACTCTGATTTTATTGTGACATTTATCTCTATACACTCTGTTATTATATATGTTGTCTTCTTTGGCGCATGTACGAGATGCACCCGGCTTTGTTCCTTAAAGCCCGGGTGTGACAGAAGTGGTATCAGAGGAAATGTTGACTGTAGGACGAAACCTAGATAGAAATGGACAAACCCTTACCTACTTACCTTACTTTGATTCTTTCTATACTTATCTTGATCCTGTCTCACCTTCTATTGTTCTACTCTGATCATTCTTACCTTTTATACTCTGAGACAAGTTGAATTTCTCACCTTGGAATCCTACACTTATGATCTTTTTAAGACATAGGAAACCTAAGACGAAAATAAAACTATTTTCTCTATTTTAAAATGTTGGTTGATTGTTCTCATGATCAATGCCTGATTTGCTTCTTTGATTGATTGAAATAGTATAAACAGGCATCTTAGTATGTACCACCATAAGGTAATGAATTAGCTATGGTAGGTAAAACATTAATCTGCTTAGCTAATAAATCCCCCAAAGTAACTTGATTTGTAATCACCTGCCTTGTCTACTATTCTCTCTTACCATATGTTTCTAACTCAGATGGTCAATACCAGGAAGGGTGGTGGAATTGATCTACCTCCCAATCGACACACTTGGAGGATATTTAGACAACCCCAGCCACAACCAGCAGAGATGGACCCTCCACCACCGCCTCCACCAGGCGGAGTTGACCCAATGGTTGCAGATCAGATGAGGATGATGCAACAGATGGCGGACACTATGGCAGATATGCGTGCGCAGATGCAGCAGGAACGCCAGGAGATGCGCCAGGAGAGAGAGGAGATACGCCGGGTGTTGCGCCAAGAACGAGAAGAGATACGCCAGGAGAGAAGGGCGCAGCAACAGCAACAACAACAAGCACCACTGCCTCCACCACCACCACCAGTTCCACCTCGTGATAAGCACCGGGAGTTTATGAGCCATAAGCCATCGACCTTCGCTAGTTTGCCAGACCCACTAGATGCAGATGATTGGTTGAAGTCAATTGAGAAGATGCTCAACATCGCCCAATGCTCAGACCGGGAGAAAGTTCTTTATGCCTCTGGTCGTCTGACAGGTCCTGCTGCTGACTGGTGGGATTCTTATGTTGCTTCCCATGATGTTGCTGACACTATTACTTGGGTGGAATTCAGTACACAGTTCAGAAACTACCACATTCCTGCTGGATTGATGAAGATCAAGAAGGAGTTTCTGTCATTGAAGCAAGGCAACATGTCTGTCAGCGAGTACCGCGATAAGTTCATTCAGCTCCCCAGATATGCTCCGGATGAAGTTGCTGAGGATGAGAGGAAGCAGGAGCACTTTATTGAAGGACTTAATGGACCTCTAAAGTATGCACTGGTTGCACACACATTTGCATCATTTCAGAGGCTGCTGAATAAGGCTCTTGCTATTGAACAGAAGCGTGTTCAACTAGGAGACTTGAAGAGGAAGGCTATCTCACAGGGGCAGGGTAGCAGCAGTGTTTGTCCCCGCTACGTTTCGCCACATGGTACACCAACTTGTCCAGGAGAAGGACCATGCCCAGCTCACTACGCTCCACAGGGGTCACCATAGACACCTCCCACTCGTCAGGCTGCTCCCACTGGCACCCTGACGAGGCCTATAGGACAAAAGACATGCCCTACATGCTTCAAGTGCAGTCAGATTGGACACTATGCTAATGCTTGTCCGGTAGGGAATTCTGGTACACCAGCTAAGAACAAGCAACAGACTCCTGGCAAGGGATACTTTATTGCCAGGGTTAATCAAGTCAGCGTTGATGCTACTCCTGATGGTGCTGACATCGTACTTGGTATGTTTTACATTAATGTCATTCCTGCAACCATATTATTTGATTCTGGTGCTACACATTCATTCATGTCTGCTCGATATGCCAACACAAATGAGATACGACTACTAAATATGAGAAAACCAATGATAGTAATCACACCTAAAGGGCCTATTGAGGCAAATCAAATGACACGTAGATTGAATTAACAATTATGGGAAGAGAATTTGGAGCTACTGCTATAATATTAGAGGCAAGCAGTATAGATTTGATCCTTGGTATGTCATGGTTAAGAAAGGCAAAGGCCATTATAGCATGTGGTAGGGGTACTGTAGAACTCACCAGCCCTAAAGGAGAAAGATTTCAAGTTCAAATTGCAGTAACCACCTCTTCCAAACAGGCGATGTTCTTTATACCTGAGGAGTTTGTTGGTGACAACATCCGTGTGGTTAGGGATTTTCCGGATGTCTTTCCAGAGGAGTTGCCAGGGATGCCACCAGATAGGGAAGTTGAGTTTGTCATTGATCTCTTATCTGGGACTGCTCCTATTTCTAAACGCCCCTACAAAATGTCCGTAGAAGAATTAAAGGAACTGAAGAAGCAGTTAACGGAATTACAAGAGGCTGGATACATTCGTCTGAGTTCCTCACCTTGGGGAGCACCAGTACTGTTTGTACAGAAGAAGGACGGTTCGCAACGGATGTGTGTGGACTATAGATCAATTAATGATGTTACTGTGAAGAACAAGTATCAGTTGCCCCGTATTGAGGATTTATTTGACCAGATGAGAGATGCTAGGGTATTCTCGAAGATTGATCTTCGATTGGGATACCATCAAACGAAGATTAGACCAACGGATATCCCCAAGACGGCTTTCTCAACCCGATATGGATTATATGAGTTCACTGTTATGTCGTTTGGATTAACTAATGCACCAACTTATTTTATGAATTTAATGAATAAGGTGTTTATGGTGTATTTGGACAGATTCGTCGTGGTATTCATCGACAATATTCTTATTTATTCCAAGAGTGATAGTGATCATGAGGAACATCTGAGATTGGTGCTACAGAAGCTATGAGATAATCAACTCTATGCCAAGTTCAGTAAATGCGAGTTCTGGATTGACAAGGTGCCATTCCTTGGACATATCATATCTAATGGAGGAATATCAGTGGATCCTGCTAAAGTCAAGGAGATAATGGCGTGGAGCATACCCACTATAGTTACGGAGATCTGGAGTTTCTTGGGACTTGCAGGATATTATCAGAGATTTATTGAAGGATTTTCTAAGATTGCTAAGCCTATGACCTCGCTTCTGGAGAAAGGAAGAGAATTTAAGTGGGATGAGAAGTGCCAAGAAAGCTTTGATCAATTAAAGGAAAGATTGATGTCACCACCAGTGTTGGTTATGCCAGATCTATTGAAGGGATTTGACATTTATTGTGATGCATGTGGCCAAGGATTGGGATGTGTACTCATGCAAGAAGGACATGTGATTGCCTATGCGTCTCGTCAGTTGCGGAAACATGAATTGAACTACCCCACTCATGACTTAGAACTGGCAGCCATTGTGCATGTGCTTAAGATTTGGAGACATTACATTATGGGAACTAAGTGCCAAGTATACACAGATCATAAGAGTTTGAAGTACATATTTACTCAGAAGGATCTCAACCTTAGGCAACGCCGTTTGTTGGAGCTTATTAAAGATTATGATTTGGAGATTCACTATCACCCGGGGAAGGCAAATTTGGTTGCAGATGCCTTGAGTCGAAAGGAGCACGTTCATTCAGCTGTTGTTGCCCAGCTACCCGATGAGATTATTGAGGATTTCAGGAGACTTAACCTGGGGATAGTTGCTCACACTGAAGGAGTAACCATTGAATTGGAACCTACCTTGGAGCAAGAAATTCGTAAAGGTCAAGTGGGTGATGCAAAAATTCAAGAGATTAAGGATCTGATTACGGAAGGTAGAGGCCCGTAATTCATGGAGGATGAACAAGGTATTATATGGTTCAAGGATCGGATATGTGTTCCGGAGATTGATAGCCTTCGCGAGACTATATTGAAAGAAGCTCACGATTCTGATTATTCTATCCACCCTGGTAGTACTAAGATGTACCAGGATTTGAAGCAAAAGTACTGGTGGTATGGATTGAAAAGAGATGTTGCTGCACATGTGGCTAAGTGTGATGTATGTCAAAGAGTTAAGGCCGAACATCAAAGACCAGCTGGACTATTGCATCCATTGAAGATACCCGAGTGGAAATGGGAAGAAATTGGTATGGATTTCATTGTTGGACTACCCCGCACCCTTGCAGGATATGACTCTATTTGGGTAATTGTGGACAGACTGACAAAAGTGGCTCACTTCATACCTGTGACTATAGGTGTACATTTAGGCCGCCCGGCCCGGCCCGGCCCAAGCCCGAAAAGGCCCGTATTGTTTGAATTTCGGGCCGGCCCGGCCCGTTTGAATTTCGGGCCGTGCCGGGCCGGCCCATGGGCCTACCCCTCGGCCCACGGCCCGGCCCGTAATTGCTTAAACGTGCCGGGCTTATTTTGGGCGGCCCGAAATTATAAAAGCCCGAAATTCACATTATGGCCCGAAATTCAATTTTTGGCCCGAAATTCAGTTTTTGGCCCAAAATTCACATTAGAGCCCTAAATTCAAAAAAATAATAAAACAAATAAAAGACAAGATAAATAAATTTGAACAAAATCAAACTTAATATTTGTATTAAAGTTACAACAGCTATGCAATGACTACCTCGTTTATAAATCATTTTGTTAGAAGGAAAAAAAGTATAATCAGCTCTATACAAAGTTCGTAAGTTCAGTTTATTGTCTAATGTTCATAACAAAAGCAAAGTTACATCACAGACTCTAATTCAAAGCTACAAAAAACATCTAACTAGCATATCTGTAGCTGTGTGTTCTTTATCAAGTATATGAAAGTGTGGAATGAAGTGTGGTTTTAATAAATATATGGGCCTTTTCGTGCCTCTATATGGGCCATTTCGTGCCTGCCTTAAACGGGCCGTGCTCGTGCCCGCCCATGGGCCGTGACCTCGGCCCAAACCCGGCCCGATATAACGGGCCGTGCCGGCCCGGCACTAAATTATTTTGGGCCATGCCGTGCCTGGGCCGTGCTTTTTTTTTCCGTGCTTCGGGCCGGCCCACCAAGCCCGGCCCAAATGTACACCTATACCTGTGAGGATTAATTACACAGGAGCTAAGCTAGCAGAATTGTATATGACTCGGATAGTTTGTCTACATGGAGTGCCTAAGAAGATCGTATCTAATCTAGGATCACAGTTTATTTCTCGGTTTTGGAAGAAGTTGCATGAGAGCTTGGATACACAGTTGAATTTCAGTTTAGCGTACCATCCTCAGACTGATGGGCAGATCGAGAGAACTAACCAAGTGCTGGAGGATATGTTAAGAGCTTGTGCTCTTAAACATGGTGGAAGTTGGGATAAGAGCTTACCATATGCGGAGTTCTCTTATAATAATAGTTACCAGGCCAGTCTGAAGATGTCACCGTTTGAGGCTCTATATGGCAGAAAATGCAGGACTCTATATTGGGATCAGACTGGAGAAAGACAGTTCTTTGGGCCTGAACTTATTCAAGAGATAGAAGAGCAAGTGCGAATGATAAGGGAGAATTTGAGAATTGCACAAACAAGACAGAAGAGCTATGCTGATACCCGGAGAAGACTACTGGAATTTAAGGAGGGTGATCACGTGTATCTGAAGGTGTCACCAATCCGGGGTATGAGGAGATTTAAAGTTAAAGGAAAGTTGTCCCCTCGCTTCATTGGACCTTTCTTGATCTTAAAGCGAGTGGGAGAAGTGGCATATCAACTAGAATTACCCGATCATCTTGCAGATGTACATAATGTCTTTCACGTGTCCCAACTCAAGAAGTGCCTCAGGGTACCTGAGGAGCAGCTACCAATGGAGGACCTTAGTGTTCAAGATGACCTGACTTATGCTGAGTACCCTATCAAGATTCTTGACACTTTGACTCGAGTTACAAGAAATAAGGTGATAAAGATGTGCAAAGTACAATGGAGTCACCACGGAGAAGATGAAGCTACTTGGGAGAGAGAAGAAGAGCTTCACATAGATTTTCCCCATCTTTTCCGTAGTCCTTCCTAAATCTCGAGGACGAGATTCTTGTTAAGGGGGGTAGGATTTGTAATACCCACTTTGTAAGAAAATCTAAAAGGAGAAATTACATTCCTTTATATATGTGTGTGTATCCCTACTGTCGGCGTTTCGACCCCGGGGGGTCCCTGGACCGACGAGTAAATTGTCGCCACGTGTCCCAGCCCAGATGGGTCGGCGCGAGACGGAGCACGAAGGGGGGAGATAACAGCAAAAGGGGAATCCCACGGCCTCCGTGTTGTCCTGCGCCCAGGTCGGGTGCGCTTGCATACAAGCGTCCGCGAGGGAGAGAGAGAGCGAGAGCCTTATGCGGTGGCCCGTTCTCCCGCGCGGCCAACCTTCTCGTACGAGAGCGCTGGACCTTCCTTTTATAGGCGTAAGGAGAGGGCCCAGGTGTACAATGGGGGGTGTAGCAGTGTGCTAACGTGCCTAGCAGAGAGGAGCTAGAGCCCTAAGTACATGCCGTCGTGGCAGTCGGAGACGTTTTGGCACCCTGTTCATGTGATGTCGTGGCCGTCGGAGGAGTGCTTGAGCCCTGTGGAAGGACAGCTATCGGAGCTGTCGGATCCTTGCTGACGTTTCCTTGCTTCCATAAGGGGCTGAGAGCCACCGTCGTCATGGAGCACGAGGGGTGCCATCATTACTTGTTTACCGGGGCGAGCCAGATGGGACGCCGGTCTTGTTCCCCGTAGCCTAAGCTAGCTAGGAGTAGGGTAATGATGGCGCCCCCTGTGACGTGGCAGGTCCGAGCCTGAGGTCGGGCGAGGCGGAGGCTCCTCCGAGGTCGAGGTCGAGTCTGGGCCCGAGGGTCGGGCGAGGAGGAGACCGTCTTCCGAGGTCGAGGTCGAGTCCGAGCCCTAGGGTCGGGCGAGGCGGAGACCATCTTCCGAGGTCGAGGCTGAGTCCGAGCCCTGGGGTCGGGCGAGGCGGAGACCATCTTCCGAGGTCGAGGCTGAGTCCGAGCCCTGGGGTCGGGCGAGGCGGAGACCGTCTTTCGAGGTCGAGGTCGAGTCTGAGCCCTGGGGTCGGGCGAGGCGGAGACCGTCTTCTGAGGTCGAGGCTGAATCCGAGCCCTGGGGTCGGGCGAGGCGGAGTCCGTCGTCCGAGGTCGAGGTTGAGTCCGAGCCCTGGGGTCGAGCGAGGCGGAGTCCGTCGTCCGAGGTCGAGGTTGAGTCCGAGCCCTGGGGTCGGGCGAGGCGGAGCTTCCTATGGCGCCCGAGGCTGGACTTAGCTGCTGTCAACCTCACTCTGTCGAGTGGCACAGCAGTCGGAGCGGCGCAGGCGGCGCTGTTTTCCTGTCAGGTCGGTCAGTGGAGCGGCGAAGTGACTGCGGTCACTTCGGCTCTGTCGACTGAAGAGCGCGCGTCAGGGTAAGGTGTCAGGCGATCCTTGCATTAAATGCTCCTGCGATACGGTCGGTTGGCGTGGCGATCTGGCCAAGGTTGCTTCTCCGCGAAGACTGGGCCTTGGGCGAGCCGAAGGTGCGTCCGTTGCTTGAGGGGACCCTCGGGCGAGACGTGAATCCTCCTGGGTCGGCTGCCTTTGCCCGAGGTTGGGCTCGGGCGAGGCGAGATCGTGTCCCTTGAGCGGACGGAGCCTTGACCTGAATCGCGCCCATCAGGCCTTTGCAGCTTTGTGCTGATGGGGGTTACCAGCTGAGATTAGGAGTCTTGGGGGTAACCCTAATTATGGTCCCCGACAATCATCACATGTGCCTGATCATGGTTAAAAATGAGTAAAACTCCACTAAGACACAAATAAACCATTGCATAATATTAGATTTTTGTTTGTGCATTTAAAACAATAATAATATGGATAAAAAAATAATGAGAAGAGGATTAGAGGAAAGAAGGAAATAATATCCAATATAAAATAATATTATAATTAAATAACATCATCATAATTTGGTATGACCAATATGCATAGTTAAAATGAGTTTAAATTTGCACTTGAGATTTGCATTCAAAATTTGAATTCAAAAGAATTGTAAATAAAAGAAAACAGAAAATAAAAACAAAAGAAAATGGGAAAAGAACATAACTGGGCCGAAAACGCCCTATTCGGCCCACTTCCTTCTTCCTCGCACGTGCACGTGGCCCAGCCCGTGCTCCTGCACTGTGGCGCTGACGACCGGCCCCCTCAGCTCAGTCCCTCTCACGCGCGGCGCTGAGTCACTGAATGGTGGGATCCATCTGTCATCCCTATCTCTCCCCCTTCTTCGCTGTTTCTGTTTTCTCTCCGCGTCAACAACCCGTACACCGTGCGCGGATCTCTCCCTTGCTTCGTGCGGCTCGACCACATCCCCGACTCCGAGGACTCAGGGGATAAAAGCTGGGCGCGCCCACGACCTCCCCTCCTCAAGCCGTCGTGCGCGTTGCCATCGTTGATTCCGTCAGCCCCGTGCCGTGTGAGAGAGGGTGTGCGGTCCGCCGCGGGTGAAACCCGTCACCAGGGGTCGTCTGTCCTAGGCAAGGTGGCCTCGAGCTTCGTTGCGTTCACCGTTGTCTGCGTGTGGTCACCCTGGGCGCTTGCGTGGTCAGGCGAGCGGCTAATTCCTCGCCGGAGTCTTCATCAAGGTCCTAATCCGCCGTGGGCCGTGGACAAGGCGCGACACCGCTTGAATCACGGTATGAACTCCTCCCACGTATTCGAATGCGTCTCTATCGCGCGTAGCACCTTTCGGGTCGGAGTTTAGGGCGCGAGGCGCAATAGGCGGGATCGGTGGTGATGGCGCCGCCGCAGGAGCTGTCTGCGCCGCCGCCACGTTTAGTCGCCGGTAGGGGTGGTCGATCTCAGCCGTGGATCTGGCCGCTAACGGCTCAGATTCAAGCGCGCATACCCCTTTCGCTCTGATGCCTCTCGACCGTTGATCTGCACGTGAACGCTTCGGATTAGATATCGCACACCAATTCAGGTATTTGGATCCGGACCGTAGGATCTGATCGGTCGGTCAGGGATGAGCGCGGAGGGTATCTCGCCTAGATCTAATCTGGCACGTCCGTTTCAGATCGGGCGGTCAGAACTTGTCGATACCCTTTCGCTGTGTCGCTTTAGCACATGAGACCCTCAGTTTTCAGAAAAAGAACCCGCCGTCCAATATCACTATTGATTGAGTCTCGGGCTACTTACTAGGAAGCCCCTGCGTGTCTGTTTATTGTATGCGCAGTCCTGACGCTAGTAAAAATGAATAGATTATTAAGGAAATTGATTTTTAATATGAAATTAATTGTTGAAACTTGCAAAACTCCTAGAAAATTCATTTTTAGTCCAAATTGACCCATTCCAGTTCCTGAATTTTTGTACTATTATTGTCTATCCATTAGTGCCTCTGTTTTGGCATGAAAGACACATTAAAATTTATCTAGTACTTTGTATTAAATACATAAAACCTTCAGAAATTCATATCCTAAAATCTATAACTCCAAAATTAATAATTTCAGTTCCTATGATCTTATTTTAATGTCTAGATTATTATTGTGTATTTTATTTACATGTTTGGTATGATGTTAATTTTTGCTATACTATGTATGTATTGTGTCGATGCGAGTAGACGAGCAAGCTACTGAGGA
Organism: Zea mays; assembly: GCF_902167145.1. Taxonomy (NCBI): domain Eukaryota; kingdom Viridiplantae; phylum Streptophyta; class Magnoliopsida; order Poales; family Poaceae; genus Zea; species Zea mays. The sequence continues at coordinate 103,739,798 of NC_050104.1, read as the reverse complement.
TCCTGAGGTTCAGCTGGTTGAGACTGCTGGGCAGGAGCTCGTGGAAGGCAAGTTGTGCCCTTGATCACTTCTTTTACTCAATCATGTTCTTATTAATCATAATGATCTGCATAGGTTAATTTTGATGGGACCCAATAGGTTATCCTAGATTTTGACTATCTTTATACCTTGTTTCACCACTAGTTCTACTACTAAATTTTGGGTAGTACATGCTATTGCTTTATGTGGATTTGGGTATAGAGATATTCACTACTCATGATTACACTTTTTATTATTTGTTCATTATTTACTGTTCATGATAAGATCATTATGTTAATGGGAACATGGAGAACCACCTAGGAAAACAGTGCTACCACAAGGGTTTAATGGGACGTCCTTGGCTGATTAACTAGGAAAGCTAGTGGATGACTACCTTACCCGAAAGGGGCAAGGACAGTAGGGGAGTGGTCAGTGTAGGGAGGTCCTTGGGTTGATTTTGCTGCGATGGCGGTCAGGCGAGGGATTCCTACACTGGAGCTTCCTATAAACTGTAACGGGTTTTCTGAAGCTAGTGGAACTTTGTAAAGGCCTCATAGTGGTACCCTGCCTCGCTTCCTTGGTATAGGTGTATGGGGTCTGATCAACTCCGTGGCAAATGGGTAACACGACTTGTGGGTAAAGATGTGCAACCTCTGTAGAGTGTAAAACTGGTATACTAGCCGTGCTCACGGTCATGAGCTGCTCGGACACTCACATGATTAATTTATGGAACTTAAATTTAATTTGTCATTTCATTCCATTGAGATTATTTTATTATTTGTTTTACTTATTATTACTACGGTTTGGTATATACTTACACTTAGTAACTGCTAACAAAATTTTGACCAACTTATAAAGTAATGCTCAGCTTCAGCCTTTATTACATTGATTTGTCTTACACTTCACATGAACTCCCACCTTTGGTGAGTTCATGCACATTATTCCCCACAACATGTTAAGCGATGAACATGTGTGAGCTCACTCTTGCTGTCTCACCCCCCCTCCCCCACAGGAGAAGAATAGGTGGTAGAAGAGGAGCAGCCTAACACCGAGGCTTTCGACTTGATCTAGGTGGCGTCTCCCAGTCAGCTTTTTGGCGCCAAGAATAGATTTTAGTTCCTGCTATATTCATCTTTTATTTTGTAAGACTTCCGCTATGTAATAAGTACTCTGATTTTATTGTGACATTTATCTCTATACACTCTGTTATTATATATGTTGTCTTATTTGGCGCATGTATGAGATGCACCCGACTTTGTTCCTTAAATCTGAGTGTGACAAGGGGCTACTGTTGGGGGCCTTCCTCTTCCGAAGCTCAAAAACGTGACTAACCATATGTTTTTAGTATGACATAGACTATTACAGGAAGCTTCGGCTTTGGGATGAAGGCGTGTGATATGAGGATACAACCCGAAGGCAACATGGATGGACGCCGAAACTATGGCTAAAGGAGCTTCAGCTTGGCATGTTAGCGAAGATGAAGGACGAAACCGACCTAAGAAAGAAAAGACTACTTAGTCCTTGATAGTTTGTATTATGATTAATAATAGATGTCAGGGGCATGAATGTAATCTTATCCGGGCTGCGTCCCGTGCCTATAAATAGATGAACAGTAACACCGTACTGTTCACGATGGATTGTAATCACTCTTGTGTCACTCTCGCATTTTCACCTTCTGACAAGCCGAAGGTAACAAAGTAATATGAATATCATGGATGTTTGTTTATGTTTAAGAAATAAGAATATAGATAAACTACCGTTATATAATCATTATTTATATCCTTTTTTATTTCATGTACCCTTATTTATGTTTGTTCACTGAGATGATGAAGGTATACCCTTCATGACCTTTGTCTAGAGATCATTATATCCAAAAGGAGATAATGCTTCGAAGGATGAATGTCTCTAATTATTAACAATCGTGTTGTCTTGCTCTTGATGTATAGCATTCGAGAACAAGGACCAACAGTACCAAATTACATAAATACCTACGTACACCGTAGCATAATTAGTATCAGCAAATATCATAAACTGGTTATAGGGAGCATAGTTGCATGGTTGTTAGAGCGATCCTATATTTATGGAGTCATCCGATTTTTGCGTGCATGTAATGGAAACGAAAATGTCATCCAAAATTTGCGTACATGTAACAAAAACTTCCACGATATACCATAATTATCAGATCTACCATAAAAATAGGATCTCCATGTATGTATCTGCGCATGTGCATGTCCTCCGCCCAGGCACGGGGTTAACCTCCCCACGTACGTTAGTCAAACTACTGGTCCAACAATCAATCTCCCATGTTGGACGCAAGCCACTCCTGGTCCAACAATCAACCTTACGCGTTGGACACAAGCCACTCGAACTAGGAGTCTAGGACTATTTCAAGTTTTAGGACTCTTATTATTTAGGACCCATGGTTGGAGATGCTAAAACGGGGAGAAGAAAAAAAACGAAAAATAGAGAGCATTAGCCAGTGCACGTACTCTTTCTCAGACGGCTGTGAAAGTTGCAGCTTAGGCACGCAAGGGCTCGCAAGTCGCAACTTGCACTTTGCAGTGTGATTATCAGCGCGGCAGCTTTTTGGAAAGTTGTGTCCTTCTTTTGACTGGTCCTACTTACCAAACTATATATTGTACGTCCACGACCTCGCTCTTAATCCTTATCTCATCACTTGCATATTGGCCCTGAAATGTGTCTAGCTCTTGTTGCTGTGGGAGACATGTGCGAGAATAACTACGCGAGCTGAAAGGCAAGAAGAACAGGCACAATTTGCTGCGACTGTAATCTGTACCGGCCCTAAACGGTAAGGAATAAGAGAGTTAAGTGGATGGTGTTCTTTGTCTCTCTTTCAGGCAATATAGGTTTGATCAATAGAAGCTGCATGCACACTCTGAGGTATAGCCTTAGCCTAAGCTGTGTGAGGGAAATCTATTTACACTTGTACTAATCGCTTTACAGAAAAGAGGTCGACCGATAATATCTATCACAGAAAAGTGTCTGGGGGTACAATAATTAGGGCACCAAAACACCCCTATAGGTCTGCCAATGCAAATCGAGCCGCTAGCTACCGTCTAACCCGTACTGCGTCGATTATCACACATGCATGCATGAGGTAGCGAACAGTGTGATCTCACCACAATTAGTAGGGTAGACCAAATCTTCGATGGACGTACAGGTACAATAACTAATTATATATAAAAAAACAACGACCCTGAAATGACCGCACGTATTAGTGACTCTCTGAGATGCCGGCTTATCGCCACAAACTTTTATTTGCTATCTGAGCAGAGCACTCGATCTACTAGCTATTCCTTATCTCAATTGCATGATGTCAGAAAAGATTTTTAAAAAATGCTCTGGCTTAAACCCCGGACTAGCACTAGCTATAGCTAGCTAGCTAGCTAGCTTAAGGTGATCGTGTGAATATATGGAAAGCCCATTTGCCTTCCATTATTACCAAATCCAAGTAATCCATCATCATCAGCAGTCAGCACTCGATCGGATCAATATTGTTCGCAGAGCAAAACTACCTACCTGTTCAGACATTGCAGGGGGTTCATCCATGAAGATAGCTGGAGGAGTCTGAAGAAAGAATCTGCAGTCTATTCGTCGTCTTCTCCCGACGTGCACAACGCGTGGCCCGCTCGATGAGCCGATCGGTCCCGGCCGTCGGATGCCTCCGCAGAAGCGATCTCCTGGCCGCCGTCCGCTGCCCTCCGCTATAAATTGGGGAGGAGACCCGGTTGCCCTCCGACCTCCGAGCACAACTACCACACCCTCCAGCAGCAGGCAGCAGAAGTTTCCTAGTGAGCTTACCGCGTCCAGTGCCTGAAACTGTCGTCTGTGCTGTGCTCCGACTCCGAGAGAAGCTTCGGGTGATCGGTCGGTCGCCGCCGGAATGGGAGCCAGCCTGTCTTGCTTCGGCGGGTCAGGAGGCGGGTACTACGCCGACGAGCCGGGGTACGAGCAGCCGCGGCGGTCGTCCAGGAAGGTGCGGCCGAGTGACGAGGATGGCCTGTGGTACGTTGGCGAGCGCGACGTCGACATGAAGGCGTCGGCGTTCATCGCCAGGTTCCATGCCACCGCCTCCAGCAGCTAGGTCCGTGGAGCTAGCCCTGCAGGTGTCCATGTGCATGCACGCCGCGCCGATCGTATCACCATGTGAAATCTTTGGTCTTTCTGTGGGTCTCTCAATCAACCCATCCATGTCAATAGGTCGATCTATTCTCAAATATCGTCTGTAACTTATGTAAGGATGTGTACATCTGATCGTCCTAAATAAGAGCAATACTGGACGAGCTTTTCGTTGTGTATATATATGTGGACAAGAAGTTGTTTTCAAAACGAAATGTTTTTTTTTTTTTTTGCGAATTCAGAAAGATTCATTGAAAATCGAGGAATGCCATTACAAACGGGATTGGACACTTAACTCTCACAACGCTAACTCATGCGTGTATCTGTTTTTTTTTTCCGAGTTGTAGCTTGTACGTACATGTTTTGATTAACAAAAAACTAGTCTCCTAGTCTTCAACAGTTTGACTTGTATATAAGTTTGATAAATCATTTTATATTCAGTTGAAATTTGCAGATAGTATCATCTATAACTTGACCATTAAAACCTATAACGATCACAGCATGATATGATGTTTGTTTAACTGAATCAGTAAAAAAAAAATCGATTCCGTAATAGGGATCCAAGGCCACCAACTGCCATTAGTAATAAACAAAATAAAACGGTTTCTTCCTTGGCTATCCAATTACACTCGAGAATCCGAGATGGAAAAATAAATAAGTTTGCAATGAAGGAACTAGAAATCAGCTTCTGTGCAAACATATTTCTACATGAGTTTCAATCCAGTGGTGTATTCATCTTCCAGCATTATTCCATAATATTTTAGGATACAGTGGAAGGACATAAATTGGAATTTAGACCGGAATCTTTGTTTAATAACATAGTGACCAAACACTTCTACGTGAGCAGCTTAACCTATTTAATACTTTTGTCATATGTATTCTTCCAAGCACATCTAGGCCATGTTTCGTTGCACGAGACTAAACTTTATTTCCTCTTTTTAGTCTCTAAATTATTAAAAATAGGACTATAGAGGGTAGAGAAATATGATTTATTCTCTTTTAGTCCTTATATTTAGTAATTTAGGTAATAAAATAAATTAAAAGGGAGGGGGGACAAAGTTTAGTCACATGTAACCAAACACCCCCCTTTACTCGCAAATAAAGATGTTTGGCTTGTGACTATTTCTTTAGATTTATCGTTTTGGAACTTCCTTTGCTACTATTAGATTTGGCTTTTGCAATTAACTTGGTAGAATATTTATCCAAGTTTTCTGTTTTCCAAACGTTGAATATTCTATTTATATCTGACTGGCTTCTGAAGAAAACGGACCAAGTGATCATCTCTCAAAGCTCAGATATAACATGACTGAACTGTTTTCTAAGCACGATTGGCTTGAGATTTCTGCAAAAAAAAGGTGCTTGTTCGTTGACTGTTCTTTTCGTAGCAATTCCGAAATATCCGTGCTGCAAAACGGAAAACAATTTCGCCCACAAATGCATGGAGTGGCATTATGGTTGTCGACGGTATAGTCTTTTCAACCAGGCCGTGAACTTATTCTGCAGCTAGCCAGCTATATACCCTGACGCCGTGAACTCTTAGCCGCAAAATGGACGAATTTATAAAACGTACCGACAAAAGCTTGACCAGGAACACGGTTTGTCCCGTGTACTTGTCCCCGTTACATGCATATAGAGTGGTATTTCGTAGCCCGGAACCATGTTCCAGCCTAGCCGCAGTGTAACCTAACCATGTCCGGATGTCCCAGGGTCTCCTCTCGGCCGATCACGGACTCACGGTACGTGTCTTGTTACATGACCAATCAATCTTGCATTAGTCACCTCTCGTGCACACTGCAGTGACATTTTCTCCATGCCATCACAGTGTAAGTTGGCCGTCAGATTCTGAATTCTGATGGGTACATTTTTTCTTTTGTTTTTTGATGTGTAATTTGATGTGTTGGCAGCAAATTTACTTCATTCTGTGTGCATATGTCAGACTGATATCTAAGTAAATCACCATATCCAGTGGTGGGCCGGCGGGGCTCGATTCGGGCTCCTACCGCTTCAGATCTCATGGAGCCATACTAGAGCATCTCCTAATCTAAAATCTATACAATATAATATAGAAAATGCTTTTATATAGAAGCAGTTTAATTTAGTCCATCCTAAATTTTTTTCTGCCTCCATCCCTACACAATACAAATCAGACTTGAAGATTAATTTCGCTTAACCTGCAATTTTATTACACCAAAATCAACGCACATAATAATACGGCAACACAAGGATCACGGGCATCCAAGCTCTCAAGAACATGTGATGCAAGCTTTCCCGGCAAAATAAAGGTTCGATCCATAGAGGGATCACAAGAATTTGTCTGTGAGCTCTCATCCTTTCTTTCCCTTAACGTTCGAAATTCTGCCTCTAGCCAACATCACTTTAGGGGTATCAAGCTTCTCGAGACAACGATTTGTGACAATTCATTGGACCTCTTGTTGGAAAATGATCCCAAAAAGATCATCGCTTTAGTGTTTAGACCAATGGTGCCGACGAATCAAATGTCATCGGGATCACTTTGTACCACTTACATTCTCCAGTGCGGTGATTACAAATTACTGTGTCTTTGACTGTCAAACCACTGATTTTGTGAATAAGACCGGTGAACCAGAATTTCCTATATATGAAAGCCGGTCCAAAACGGCTGCTCTTGCGTGTCCACGTCGGCTGAAAATTTCTCAGGCGTTGGATTTCCTATCAACGGCCACAACACTACGACACGATATTCTTTAGGGGCATCACGAACCTCTTTAGTTCTGGACGCCCCTCGAACCTTCTTGCCGGTACTTTCTCCTTCCTTGCCTCCTTTTCTCCCTGCGCTGCAAGTCCTCTTCGTCCTCTCTCTCCATCGTTTCGTCGTCTTCGTCCTCTCCGCCGCCCCGCACAGGTAGATAACCGCAGCGGTGGCGTCTCGGCTGCACGCCCTGTACACACCAGCAGCAAAAGTCGGCGGCTCCTCGCGTGGAGTAAGACGGCCCACCTGGCGCGCTTGAGGATGGTCCGCCATCAGGCTGCCGGTGGATGGACCACCACCGCCGAGGGCCAGTGCGTCCGCATCAAGCGTCGCGTGGAGGACAATGGCGGGCGGGCGCGAAATCAGAAGTGGTAGCTGCTGCAGCAGCCTCCTCTTCCTCTTTACACGCGTGTTCCTGACGTCGGGAGAGACGACGCGTTCACAACGATGGTGGGGAAAGACGGCCCTCCGTGCCCCCTCTTCACGTGCGCGATCCACAAACTTCATCTTCCTGTTTCCCCATAGGTACGACCATCCTCTTTCACCGTATTTTTCTCGAATCTCAAATTCCTTGCTGTTAGCCTGTTAGGTTTGCTCCTTTGCTGCTAGTTCGTGTGCGTTGATGTGATTATAGCGGGGCGATGAGTAACCGTCGCAGCCTTTGTCTTGAGAAATTTGCAGGGCACAGGGCCCGCCATGGGGAAACTGTCGTTGCCTTATCGCAATCTGTGGGGCGGTCCGCACGGGACGGCCATGGGGGATGTTCGGATGTTTCTCCTCTCTCCCCCATGCACCCCTCCTGCCTCCCTCTCAATTTTTCGTCCTCAATTGCGGTCCCTGTCGGTTATAGGTTGAAGTTGGAGCATGTGCTGAGGACCGTGGGGGCCTCAGTTGCGGATTGGAGTTGCAACGTGTGATGAGGACATCCGCCATGGGGGTTGTTTCTCGTCCCTCTCCTGTGCCCCCTCCCTCAGACCCTCACGCTTCTTCATACTTAGGTTGCAGCCCCTGCTGGTGATGGATGCCCCCAAGTTCCTCCATAGAAGACAACGAAAGGCCGCTCCCCTCCCGCTTTCAGATGCAGCAATGCAAAAGGGGATTCACTCTTTAATTTTCTGCTCCTCTCCCCAAACCCAACCCGCCTACCCTATTATCCAGTTGCAGTCCAACTTCCCTGTCTTTTCTCTGCTATGCTTGCGACCACGTCTCCTTGATGTATTCCTTTCTCTAGGTGGAATTCATGGCACCTTTCCTTTTTTATTGAGTCGGTGGATTGGAGCTGAGAGTGTGCTAGTGCATGGACGTATTTGGAACACAATATACAATATGTTGCTATATATAATAATTAAACATATGCACACATACCAACTAATTGAACTGAATGGTTAGATGTTATATTTACTCTGATGTAATACATAAATCTATTAATGTTTAATCGGATATACCAAATGTAGCATCATACATGATTAGATATTATATTTACTCTGATGTGATATATAAATCTATTAATGTATAATTGGCTATATCAAATATGGCATCATACATAATTTCATTAATACACATGTGTTGACGTATAATATAAAAAAATGTTTACATATATTAATAGGCACTTGCTAATCTGTTTGTTCATAATATTGCAAGTTGTCCGAGCGCTGGGGACCATTGCAAATTCCTTTTCGTTAGACATCAGCTGAAGGTTAATATTATGTCTTCATCCGTTCAGTCAGACTAAAGTGAGCATTTAATTAAAGATGGGTGCTTTTCAGGTAAGCTGTCTCAAGCTACTGTTGTGCGCTAGTATGCTGCAGTTGAGTCATCCCGTAAAAAGGAAGGTCTGTCTTGAAGCTTATAGCGCAATTAATTAATTCACCAACAATGGCATTCCCATAATCCCATACATTTGTGAGTCATGCATAAGACCTACTGGAAATTGGCTCAACCAGTCTGAATGTGCTTACTGTGTTTTCTGTTTTATACCTGGACTTCTAAGGTCAGCATCCACATCATACGTTACAAGTACAATTTTCCGCACCTCTCTTAGATGCAACCTTTCCCCTCTGTCAATTCATCCTATGTTGAGTTTATTAGTGACTTCATTGGTGGTGAACTATAACAGGCGTTGAAGACTTATATTTTGGCTTCAGTGCTTTGATGGTTCCATGTGGCAGGTGGAGGAGGAGATTGCAATGTTCTGCCCCATGATATGTTGGGAAATTGTGAAAAATGACACAGGGTCATCCAAAAAATCATACTAGAAAACACCCAGGCGACAATAAACACCGGTAATGTTTCTGTACCATATTTTTTTGTAAGGCATTTTTTGTACCTATATATTGGCGTTGGTGTTGCATTACCGATATGTACTTATGACTTGACATTAGTTCTATAGCCCACGTTTTGATTCGTTCAACCTGTGCTAGCCTTCGGGGTCGGGCTACAAGTTTAATGGTTGAATCTATGCATAGTTTATTGCCTAATCTCATGCAAGTGGTTTTGGGGCTTTAGTGACATTTCATTTTTATGATAATTGGCTCTAGATGCTTTCAATAAGGAAGCCATAAAAATGTCATCGGGGAAATCTTGCTAGACAACCTCACTTTATCTAGGACCCACATCCATGCGTAACCATGACAAGCCTACAAATAAAAAGGGATATTTTTTCTGTCACTGATGATAAAGTTTGTTCTGTTCAAGTCCAACTGTGTCATTCATCACAAAATTTGAAAGGAGTACATGTATAAAAAAATGTATCCTACCAATAACGTATGACATAGTATCATTCATATATTGCGATCCATTTGTAGAAAAAAAATGTTTATTTGCATGTACCACATAGAACACTTTTCAAATATATATTACAATGTATTTTATAAAACAAGAAAATAAATTTGCATAACAAATGATGGGCAAATAACAATTTTCTGCTACTGAGTAGTTATGGAGGAAATCCTAACCTTCCAGACTCAACTTTGATACAACAATAAATTTAGCTTCATATTTTATAGATTACGTAACTATGTGTGTATATGCCATTGCTGCTATGAAAGAAATTAGATCCTATTATCCCTTGATACATGTAAATAACCCTTATTCCACTTAATCACAGGATCATGAACTCTCGGTATGTCAACATGATAAGGACGGACTGCCCTCGCCATCCAAAATTATATCCTTATGCAACAAGCAGCCCTAGAAAGGAGTATACAAAGGGGGAAAAGATACAAACAATGTTTTGCATTCATTTTTCCTGCATGCGCGAATAGACACAAAATTAAACTCCAACTTACAATTCATGCTATTTACTATTTACCACGCGTGCATGGGCGCGCTTACTACACTAGTATTCTCAAGCGATGGTGCAGATGTATTTTCTTAGTTTGGACATCTCCGGTACTCTACTCCAAGAACCTCATAGACAACCCGAACAAATTTATGTATGAAAACATCAAGGTCCTTAGTTGGTTTTGGTGATTAATGACAACACAAAATTATTATATATAACTAATGTGTATTTTGCAGCTATATAGAGTAACTTAAGTCACAAATGCAGAAAAATAGGCTTAATGGATGAAAATACCTCAAACTATGAAACTCAACAATACACCAAGAGACCAAGCGCCGCCATGGTCGAAGCACTTAGGTGCTGCTTCACAGGCTTCGGTGTGAGGATTAGACGTTTCACCAGTGCGTACTGAGCGTGTGAGTTGCTGGTCGTGGACAAAGAGTTATCAGAGCAACCGGAATTCCTCATCGGAGTTCCATTCACGCCATCGAGCCACATCATGATGTGGAGGGGTCTGTAAATAAGATGCTTTAGATCGTTTCACGAAGTCTTTAGCAATGTCTATCACCGGCCCGTGTTAGGAACCGGACCTTAGAACACTGGAGGTGGCTCTCGCCGGCAAGGCACCTCCGCCTGCATGCGCACCGCCCCTACTCTTTCGGCGGCAGGGACATCGACGCATTTTGATCGTTCATCCCAAGATGGACGGATGCGGTTAGATCCTAAGAGTGTGTTTGGTTTGAGGAATGAAATGATCAATCTTTTTCTCACTCCTTACTTTTTTATTTGGTTTGTGGAATAGAATAGGTTGATCTATCACCACCTCAATCCTCATAAGCTAATAATTAGTATACTAGTACGATGCCCGTGCTTTGCGACGGCACACAATCATATAATAAATTAACTATTGATGGACACACGATATCCCAATTTAATTTCGTTCCATAGAAGAGGGACTCTGTAATATTTATTTTTTTATCTACCACAATGGTTACTCGTTCTCGTGTAGATTGTTTAAACTTATTCATATGCTTGTGTTCACAGATCTCTTCCAAGATAACAGATCAGGCCTAACCACACTGATACTGAACCTCATTTTTGGTGAAGTCGTGGTGTTCGAAATTCCGAAAAGAACCACATAGAGAATGAAGGCATCACGTCTACTAATGCAGTTACTGTGTGCACATCCAGTTTGCTTGAACAATTAGAAAAAGAATTCTCAAATGCTACCTACCTCACATTGTAGAGTTCAGATATATGAAGCAGAAAAATGATCAATATACAATCAACTCTTTGGTGGTTCTATATCATTCTTTATGTATGAACATACAATATCACCAAAAGCAAGTGGGAAGATAATGTTTCGTGTATGAACTACTGAAAGCTTTCTCTTATTTCTTTTCAGTGCAACAAATATCCAGCAGAATATTAGCTTTAGAAAGAGCAATCAGGAAATCAGTAGTTTGAACCGGTGGTGTCTGTACTTCAAAGAAAATAGAAAGAAACTTACAAGCAAGCCAAACCCAACCAGACCCCTATAGTTGTAAGGCTGACCGAATAAACTCTTCCCTAAAATTAGTAAATAAGCCAAAATCCTTTTCAATCTGCTATAGCACACCTCCCTCAGGTAAGCCACCACCTTCTGGTTGCATCGATTCCC